>NW_028262352.1:2530940-2835764 GCF_047370975.1 Nipponia nippon | reverse complement strand
ATCATAGTAAAATTCCAATTGGAAGGGACCTCAGGAGGTCTCTAGTCCAATCTCCTGCTCAAAGCAGGGTCAGCTATGGGGTTAGACCAGGTTGCTCAGGACTTTATCCAGTCTGGTCTTGAAAACCTCCAAGGATGGGGACTGCACAACCTCTCTGGGCACCTTGATCCCACGCTTGACCATCCTCATAGTGAAAAAGTTTCTCCTTCTATCCAGTCAGGGCATCTCTTGTTTCCACTTATGCCTGTTGACTCCCATCCTCCCACCATGCACCACTGTGAATAGCCTGGCTCTGCCTTCTTGATAGCCTCCTTGTAGGTACTGGAAGGCTACTGTTAGGTCCCCCCCAAAGCCTTCTCTTCTTCAGGCTGGAAAAGACCAGTTGACTCAGCCTCTCCTCATAGACCACGTGCTCCAAGCCCCTGATGATCTCAGTGGCCCTCCACTAGACGTGCTCCAGTTGATCAATGTTTTTCCTGTATTGTACGGGGCCCAAAACTGGACACATTATTCCAGATGTGGTCTAATGAGTACTAAGTAAAGGGGGATCATCACTTTCCTCGATCTAATGGCTATGCTACTGTTAATACAGCCCAGGATGCTGTTGGCAGCCTTTGCTGCCAGGGCACACTGCTGGCTCATGTTCAGCTTGCTGTCTATCAAGAGCTCCCATATCCTTTTCAGCAGAGCTGCTCCCCAGCCAGGCAGTCCCCAGCCTGTATCTTTGCAAGGGGTTCTTCCTTCCCAGGTGCAAGACTAGGTGCTTGTTCTTGTTGAATTATACGAGGTTCCCATGGGCCCATTCCTCCAGCCTGTCTAGGTCTCTCTGAATGGCAGCCCTGTCCTTAAGAGCATCACCTGCAAACTTGACAAGAGTGCACTCTGTTGCCACCTTCAGGTCATTGACAAAGATGTTCAACAGGACAGGTTCCAGGACAGACCCCTGCAGTACTCCGCTTGTCACTGGCCTCCAGCTAGAATATGACCTATCAACCACTATCCTTTGAGCTCAATCATCCAACTAGTTTTTCACCAATCTAGTTGTCCCCCCTTCCCCCCCCCCATCCAGACCATAACATACTAACTTGGATACAAGAATAGGGTGGGAGACAGTGTCAAAAACCTTGATGAAGTCAAGGTAAATGTCCACAACCATAACTATTTTAATCAAAGTAGGCGATCAGGTCGGTCAGGCATGATTTATCTTTGGTAAATCCATGATGACTGTTTCCAGTAGCCTTCTCCTTCATGTGCCTGGAACTGTTTTCCAAGAGGACTTGCTCCATGATTTTCTCAGGGACTGAAGTGAGGCTGACCAGTCTGTAGTTCCCCAGATTGTCCTTTTGGCCATTTTTGAAGATGGATGCAACATTTGCCTTCATCTAGTCATCAGGAACCTCCCCCTTTCCAATGACACAGCCATGACTTTTCAGAGATGGTATGGAATGGCCTTACAAGGACATCAGCCAGCTCTCTCAGCACCCTTGGATGCATCCTGTCACGTCTCATAGACTTGTATGGGTAGAGTTCTCACAAATAACCTCTGACTCGATCCTCATCCACTGCTGGTAGTTCTCCTCCTTGAACCCTTTCACTAAGCACAGAGGCCTGGGAGACCTTGCTAGTGAAGACTGATGCAAAGAAGGCACCGAGTGCCTCAACCTTATCTGTGTCCACTGTCACTAAATCATCCGCCCTATTCAGCAATGGTCCCAGTTTTTCCTTGGTCAGCCTTTTACTACTATTGTAGCAGTAGCATAGAGAGTTTTGATAGAAAGGCTAAGATTAGCGTGAATAGAGAATGAATGGGAACCTCTGTGTGTGGAGACACCAGAAGGAACACGCAGCAGGACAGGGGCTCTCAGAATTGCATGTGTTAATGGCACCCAGATTAGCAGGTCATCAAGACCCCAGCACATCTACCAGCCATTACAGAAGACATCCGGATCTGGAAACGAAGAACAGTGAACAAATCCTGATGACTCATTGTGGTAGGCATAAAAAATTCTGAGCTTAAATTGTGAATGCTGACAGGCCGCAGATAACTGTGTGGGGGTGAATGTCCAAAACTGAACTTTAGAACTCTCAGGCACAAGCCTGCCACTTGCTAGCTGCAACCAGTACAGGCTGGTTGTAAATTTTGATAACTAACACCTGGACTAAACAAAAGTGTCACGTCCTGAATCCTCCAATTCAGAGACAGAACCACCAATTAGGTAGGAGCCTGATCATGTGTTGTGCTTCTGCACATAGACTATTTAAATTGGGAAAACTAGGGGCTTGGGTTACCAAAAAGAAGAAGGGGGCCTGGACAGAAGAAGGTGAAGATCCTGGCTGGAGGAAAGATCCTGGAAGTGGGGGAGATCAGGGAGATGCGTGGAGACAAATGCAGGGGGGACATGCAGGAACCTTGGCCTGCCTGAGACTGGTAACTGGGAGCAGCTGCACAGCACAAAACCAACATGACTTTCCGCTCAACCTTCCTGGACCAGCAGTGATCTTCCTGATGGGAAGGGAAGTAGAGACATAGTGAATGTACTGCTGGGGTGGGGGGGAGAGTGAGTGAGTGTGTAAGAGAACCAAGTAGGGTAAAAAGCTCTAATTTCGTTGTTTCTTAAATAAACCCCAGTATCCAGATCCATCACAGGGGTGGGATAGGGTGGAGACACTGATCACTGTCAGCTCCAAAAGGGTACAAAAAAGCATATCCAAAACCTGCACATGGTCACTAACCTAAGAATAACCCAGGATACATTAGAAGGACTTGACAGCTGGCATCCCTTGTCCTCCATGTCATCATCTAACATCTGGCATCTTGCTGCCTGCCTGCTGGATGGATGGCTTGAACATGCATAGCCCTGGTGCTGTCAGGGAGCAAGGAGGGCTAGCTGCTCCCTAAGGGATGGGGAGCAAGGAGCTAGGCATGATAACAAGGCCAGCAGGGTAGAGGCCTTGCCAGCCAGGGCCCAGTCCCACAATACCCAACCAAGGCAGACCCGAGAAGGGTAGCCAGGGTCAACCAAGAGTCTAGATCATCAGGCAAGTTCATGATGATGGGGCAGGTCTGAGGTGAAGCCAGGAAGTCAGTCCGCGGCTCAGGGTCCAGTTCAATGGGGGCCATATCCTGGCACAGCCATGGCTGTGGCTGAGCTGGAGACAGGCACTTCTACAACGTAGCTCAGGCAGGGACAGAAGACCCACGGCTCATGGCTGAGCTTAAATGGAGCTCCTGGGCCCATGGGTAGGGGGTGTGGGTGGAAACCTCAGTTGAGGCTGGTCAGGGCCATTAAGTGCACTCAGGACCCTGACGGGTGCCTGACTGCTGGACAGACTTCTTGGGACACTTACTGTGCTGCTTGTGAGTATGAGACTGTGACTGACACTTGTTTTGTTTCAGTTTTTATTTTAAATAAAATCACCTTCCCCTCCTATAAGGTCTCACATTGATATTTGCCACATTCTTGATACAATGTTGCTACAATATTTCCTACAGTAGAAGCTCTTCTTTTTGCCCTTGATGTGCCTTGCAAGTCTAAAGTTCAGGTGAGCGTTGGTGTATTGAGTTTACGTGGCAAGGTTTTGGTAGCGGGGGGGGGGGGGCTGCAGGAGTGGCCTCTGTGAGAAGAGACCAGCGGCTGCCCTCATATCAGACAGAGCCAGTTCCAGCCAGCTCCAAAAACAGACCCACCGTTGGCCAAAGATGAGCCAATCAGTGCAGCTGGTGGTGCCTCTGTGAAAACATATTTAAGAAAGGGTAAAAATGTTGCACAGCTGCTGTGAGAGAGGAGTGAGAAAAATGTGAGAGAAACAACCCTGAAGACATCAAGATCAGAGAAGGAGGAGGAGGTGCTCGAGGCAGAGATTCCCCTGCAGCCCATGGAGAAGACCATGGTGAAGCAGGTTGTCCCCCTGCAGCCTATGGAGGACCACCTCAGAGCATATATCCACACTGCAGCCCATGGAGGACCCCACGCCGGAGCAGGTGCATGTGCCCTGAAGGAAGCTGCAGCCTGTGGAGAGCCCACGCTGGAGTAGGCTCCTGGCAGGAACTGCAGCCCATGAAGAGGAGCCCATGCAGGAGCAGGTTTTCTGGCAGGAACTGCAGCCTGTGGGGGACCCACGCGGGAGCAATCTGTTCCTGAAAGACTGCACCCTATGGAACGTAACCACACTGGAGTAGTTCTTGAAGATGGGGAGGAGGAGACAGAAGAGTCAGGAACAAAGGAATGAAGTTGACCTTGGGAAGAAGGGAGGGGGGTGTTTTCAGTTTTGTCTTTGCTTCGCACTATCCTACTCTATTTTTAATTGGCAATAAATTAAATTAATCTTCCCCAAGTCAAGTCTGTTTTGCCCATGATGGTAATTGGTGAGCAATCTTCCTGTCTTTATCTTGACCCACGAGCTTTTTTTCATCTTATTTTCTTCCCCTGTCCTGCTGAGGAGGGGTAGTGAGCGAGCAGCTCGGTGGGCACCTGGCAGCCAGCCAAGGTCAACCCACCACAGTCGGCTTTCCTGACTACATGCCCAGGCAATATTTCTTTAATCTACCTTTGTAGCTTGTCTCTCCTTGTGCATAAAACCTTTCTGCATTCAACCGAGAGCTTATGGGTGAAGGTCAAAGGCAGCCTTGGCTGCAGTGATTATGAGATGGTGGAGTTCAGGATCCTGAGGGCAGGGAGGAGGGCAAAAAGCAAGATCACAACCCTGGACTTCAGGAGAGCAGACTTTGGCCTCTTCAAAGATCTGCTTGGAAGAGTCCCATGTTCTCTGGCATTGTTACATACATAGGGCTATATAGCAGTCACTCATGCTAACATACAGGTTACTAGGCCTAATATGGCTGACGCGGCTTGCTCAAGATCACTAACTCCTCAAATACAATATCTATCTTCTGCAAGACTCTCAATGCACCAAATAATTCTGAGTGGGCCAAATACTGTAGTTATTACACCTGACATGAGCAGCCATAAAGGTGACCTGGTCAGAAGGGGGAAATTACTGAACAGAAGAAATTGCCTGCCAGCCTGGGAACTGTGAGCCTGGGAACTAGGCCTGTGAACCCAAAGCATCCTTGAAGTACAGCTGGGTACCTTGAAACCAGAGACATCCTGAGATCCCATTGATAAGAGCATAAACATGGAACTGTAACAGCAATTTATTGCCTGAAAAGGTGAAAAATAGTCTGGAAAAAGGGAAAAACATCCTGAGGAAGTAGGAATCGGTAACTGCCATTGGCTGATCTAACTGCAAGAACAGGAAAACAGTCTGAAAAAATAAAAATTGGTCTGAAAGAACAGAAAACATCATCATCTATTGGCTGTTCCAGGTGAAAACCAGAAATTAACAGCATCTATTGGCTGTTCCAAAAAGTATGTCCCACGCCCTCTTATGTCTCTGTGATATAAAAATGACTTAATTTTTATCCAAAATGGAGCTCCTCTCTCTGAGAACTTCCTGTGCTGCACGTACTTTCCCTTTTCCTAAACAGGTCGAGATCTCTGCATGAACTTTCTTTTATATTTTATTGGTCCCCCTCTGGGCCCACTTCTGGGGGCAGTTCGGTTTGTTCTCCCACTTCTGGGATGGTTTGGCCCCTTCTGAGAACTAATTCACTTGATACCAGTATTATCCATATAAGTAACCTATCATAAGTATATCTGCTTTTATATTGCACCACAGCCGGCAACTAAGCACCACACAGCCGCTCGCTCACTCCCTCCGGTGGGATGGGGGAGAGAATCGGAAGAGTAAAAGTAAGAAAACTCATGGGTTGAGATAAAGACAGTTTAATAGGTAAAGCAAAAGCCGCGCACGCAAGCAAAGCAAGGAAATTCATTACTTCCCATTGGCGGGCAGGTGTTCAGCCATCTCCAGGAAAGCAGGGCTCCATCACGTGTAACGGTTACTTGGGAAGACAAACACCATCATGCCGAACGTCCCCCCTTCCTTCTTCTTCCCCCAGCTTTATATGCTGAGCATGACGTCATATGGTATGGAATAGCCCTTTGGCCAGTCTGGGTCAGCTGTCCTGGCTGTGCTCCCTCCCAGCTTCTCGTGCACCGGGCAGAGCATGGGAAGCTGAAAAGTCCTTGACTAGTATAAACACTGCTTAGCAACAACTAAAACATCGTTGTGTTATCAACATTATTGTCATCCTAAATCCAAAACACAGCACTATACCAGCTACTAGGAAGAAAATTGACTCTATCCCACCTGAAACCAGGATATTGATAAGTTTGCTTCACTAAGGATAAGTTTGTAGTAACCTGTAATAGTATATACCTACTTGGTTGTTGCTGTTATTGGTTGCTGCTATAATATTGATTGTTGGTATTGTTGATTGCTGATAGTAATTTGTAATGGCTTGATATATATATATATATTCATTTTATTAGTCATAGGTATACTTGCTAGTGGTGATTTGTGCGGTATTTGTGGTAATCTGTAATAGAGACATTTAGAGGATAAAAGCCTCTGTGTTCTTGTGTATTATGGAATCCTATGAACCCACAGTCGCGATCGCTACACACCCGCAGGCTGGGTAACCCTTTAGGTCGTGACAAAACCTCAAAGATCATAGAAGTACCCAAGGATGCATCAGTTCAAACAAGTGAACTGAGTACAATTGAGTTGCTTTGAAGTAGTTCTAGTAACTACAGTTAACTGTAAAGTATTTTATTACTAGTAATAATAGTTTAGGCCTATCTCTTGCTGTGGGACTAGATGCATTTTTTCCTCCGGAGGGCTACTGAAGTCAGGAAAAACTATAATCAATCAAAAATTAATAAATACACACTTTTTCTGCAACCGACTTACCTTAGGGATTCGCTTTTGGTAGAATAGAATGAAGGTGGAATATGTGGGAACACAAATAAATACAGTCACTTTAGGATGTTGAAAAAAAATTTTTTCTGATCAGTTTATTTGGGTGGGATAATTATCCACAAGCCTTTCTATGGTGATCTATTACTATTCTAATGTTACCCATGTTATTTACAAACCAGACCAGATTTAAAGATCCACTTTGAATAAAAGTTTGGATTTATATTGGGTGTATGTGGCAAGGTTTTGGTAGCCGGGTGGGGGACTGCAGGGGTGGCCTCTGTGAAAAGATATTTAAGAAAGGGCAAAACACTGCGCAGGCAGTGAGGACTGAGGGGAAAAAAAAGCACGAGAAACAATTCTGCGAACACCAAAGTCAGAGAAGAAGGAGGGGGAGGAGGTGCTCCAGGTGCCAGAGCAGATATTCCCCTGCAGCCCATGGAAGAGATCACACTGGAGCAGATATCCACATTGAAGCCCACGGCGGTCCCCACATTGGAGCAGTTGGATATTTCCTGAAGGAAGCTTCAGCCCATGGAGAGCCCACACAGGAGCAGGTTCTCCTTACAGGAACTGTAGCCCATGGGAACTCACGCTCAAACAGTGTTGTTTTTTTTTTTCTTGAGGGACTGCAGCCAGTGGAGAGGACCCATGCAGGTTTGTCCTGAAGGACTGCAGCTCATGGAGATGACCCACGCTGGAGCAGGGGAAACTGACAAACGAACGAACTGACTGTAACCCCCCCCTGCACTGCTCGGGGGGGGCGGACGGACGAAAGAGGCACAGTTGGGAATGAAGGAGCGAAGCTGAGACGGAAAAAAGGGGGTGGGTGGGGGGAAAATGTTGTTTAACTTTTTGTCTTTGTTTCTCACTACCCAAATCTATTTTAATTGGAAATAAGTTAAATTTATTTTCCACGAGTCAAACCTGGTTTGCCTGTGACGCTAATTGGTAAGTGATCTCCCTGTCCTTATCTCAACCCATGAGCTTTTCCATCTTATTTTCTCCCCGTGTCCTGTTGAGAAGGGGGAGTGATAGATCGGCTTGGTGGGCACCTGGCGGCCAGCCAAGGTCAGCCCACCACACAGATCCAGCTGTGCATCATCCCTGGTTGGTTCATCTAGTACCTGTATCAAGAAGGCATACCTGATGCTCTCCAGAAATCTTCTGGAATTCACAGCATATTTTGGCTTATTCAGGAAATCGGAAAGTGGGATCCCGTGGGCAGCAGCTCCAAAGGGCAAAGGAGCTAAGGAAAGCTGTCAGGTCTTTAAGGACTAAAAGTACCTAACCAGGTACTAACCTGGTTGCCTAACCAGCATACTTGTGATGGAGCTTCACAGAATCATAGAATGGTTTGGGTTGGAAGGGACCTTCAAAGATCATCTAGTTCAACTCCCCTGCCATGGGCAGGGACATCTTTCACTAGATCAGGTTGCTCAAAGCCCCATCCAACCTGTCCTTGAACACTTCCAGGGATGGGGCATCCACAACTTGAGGTTCAATCTTCGCCCGTTGAGACAATCATTTGAAGTGAGTATTTCACAGCACTCGAGGGAAATTTTTGATGGGTACCTTTATCTGCACATACCAGACTCTCGAGAGATTCTAAGAGGTGCCTTTATTAGGCCTATTGTATGATTGTGTGCGTGAGAATCGATTGCTTGAGAACTAGCTAGGCATCAGTATGTTGCTGGTGAGTGATTGCTTGTGCATAACTTGTTTTGGTTTTGTTTTTTTTCCTTCACTTATTAATCTGTCTTTATCTCAACCCATGAATTTTTCTTGCTTTTGCCCTTCCAATTCTCTCCTCCATCTCTCTGGGGGGGCAGAGTGAGCAAGCGGCTGTGTGGTGCTTAGCTGCCTACCAGGGTTAACCCACCACAGTCTGCAATGCTTTTGTCATGCAACCTTTGCTTTGATTATTAGTATATTGTTGTACTCAACACCAGATTATATGATTTTTACAATGCTGGTGATCATAGGTCCCTTTTCTACAAAAATATTGTCATTAACCAAAATAATTATACCTCTGGTAGCCAAGGCACCCATCCAGCTGGGTGGCCACCAGCATGTACAAGTGCATGGGGTTGTTCCTTCCCAGGGGCAGGACTTGGCACTTCCCCTTGTTGAACTTCATGAAGTAAGGCCTTTGACACGGTCCCCCACAATATCCTCCTCTCTAAATTGGAAGGATATGGATTTGATGGGCGGACTGTTTGGTGGATAAGGAATTGGCTGGATGGTCGCATCCAGAGGGTAGTGTTCAATGGCTCAATGTCCAGATGGAGAACAGTGATGAGTGGTGTCCCTCAGGGGTCCGTATTGGGGCCAGTGCTGTTGAATATCTTCATCAATGACACAGACAGCGGGATCGAGTGCACCCTCAGCAAGTTTGCAGACGACACCAAGCTGAGTGGTGCAGTCGACACGCCTGAGGGATGGGATGCCATCCAGAGGGACCTGGACAGGCTGGAGAAATGGGCCTGTGTGAACCTCATGAGATTCAACAAGGCCAAGTGCAGGGTCCTGCACTTGGGTCGGGGCAATCCCTGGTATCAATACAGGCTGGTGGATGAAGGGATTGAGAGCAGCCACGCAGAGAAGGACTTGGGGGTACTGATGATAGACGAAAAGCTGGACATGAGCCGGCAATGTGCTCTTGCAGCCCAGAAGGCCAACCGTATCCTGGGCTGCATCAAAAGAAGAATGGCCAGCAGGTCGAGGGAGGTGATTCTGCCCCTTTACTCTGCTCTGGCAAGACCCCACCTGGAGTACTGCATCCAGCTCCGGGGTCCTCAGTACAAGAAGGACATAGACCAGTTGGAGAGGGTCCAGAGGAGGGCCACAAAAATGATCAGAGGGCTGGAACACCTCTCTTATGAGGAAAGGCTGAAAGAGCTGGGGTTGTTCAGCCTGGAGAAGAGAAGGCTCCAGGGAGACCTTATTGCGGCCTTTCAATACTTAAAGGGGGCTTATAAGAAAGATGAGGACAGACTTTTTAGCAGGGCCAGTAGCAATAGGACAAGGGGTAATAGTTTTAAACTAAAAGAGGGTAGATTCAGACTAGAGATAAGGAAGACATTTTTTACGATGAGGGTGGTGAAACACTGGACTGGGTTACCCAGAGAGGTGGTAGATGCCCCGTCCTTGGAAACACTCAAGGTCGGGCTGGATGGGGCTCTGAGCAACCTGATCTAGTTGTAGATGTCCCTGCCAATTGCAGGGGGGATGGACTAGATGACCTTTAAAGGTCCCTTCCATCCCAAAGCATTCTATGATTCTATGATTCTATGACGTTCTCGTCAGCCCATTTCTCCAGCCCGTCAAGGTCCCTCTGGATGGCAGCATGACCCTCTGGTGTATCAGCCACTCCTCCCAGTGAGAGAAATCTTTCTTGCTGACCTTCATCTCCCTTGCTAGGAGGTGAAAGGAAGATCTTTCTGCAAAGACTCTGTCAATCTCTTCATTTTCCCTGATGGTGTGCATCCTGCTTACCTCTTCCTGTAGCTCCTTTACCTGGCAACTCAGCGCCTCAACCAGAGCACATCTCTTACATGTGAGGTCACCACTGTCCCTGGTCCCAGGCAGACGCCCAAGGCACTCTCAGCAGCCAGAGGCCTGGGAGCACTGGAAAGAGTGGTGGATGCACCTAATGGTTGTGCTGTGATTCAAAGGGACCTCAACAGGCTGGAGAAATAGGCTGACAGGAACCTCATGCAGTTCAACAAAGGGAAATTCCAAGTCCTGCCCCTGGGGAGGAACCCCATGCACCAGAACAAGTTTGATGCCAACCAGCTGGAAAGCAGCTTTGCAGAGAAGGACCTGGGGATCCTGGTGGACAGCAAGTTGAACATGACCCAGCACTGTGCCCTTGCAGCAAAGAAGGTCAACAGCATCTTGGGCTGCATCAGGAAGAACATAGCCAGCAGGTTGAGGAAGGTGATTCTTCCCTTCTGTTCAGTACTGATGATACCACATCTGGAGTACTGTGTCCAGTTCTTGGCTCCCACTACAAGAAAGACATGGACATCCTGGGGTGAGTCCAGCAAAAGGCCATGAAGATGATTAAGGGACTGGAGCAACTCTCATACAAGGAGAGGCTAAGAGAACTGGGACTGTTTAGCCTTGAGAAAGTTCGGGGAGGGGTGTGTGTGTGATCTTATCAATGTGCATTAATACACATACAAGTTTTTGATTAATATGTATGAAGTAACCAAGAGTCCCTTATGACACTGGTCGGCCAAATTCTGTTATTTGCACAATGACTCGAATGAGCGGAGTGGGTCTAAGCAAGAGCAAAATTTCATTCCACTGATTGCTACTGAACTGAGTTTTAATGACTTCTGCTATGCCAGCAATAAACCATTTCTTGGGACATCATTGCTGTTTCAACAATTTCAAGCTCAGTAATCATGTTAGGCATTTCTAACAAATTGGAATTGAAAGGTGCAGTTAGAGTTGCCATAGCTGCCATGTTAGGATCCTACCTTTATTTGTTCAGTCATGAAAAAAACTCTTCTGTTGGCTTTTATGTAATTTTTTTGTGTGCAGTTGCCACTGTATGATATCTCTTCCACAGCCTAACTTCCAACCAAATGTTCATCAAGTTCTATTCCCCATTTCAGTTTTGTCATACAAAGGTCAGGTCAATCTCTTACTCACCTGCCAGTATTCATGAACCCACTGGAACAATTTTAGACACCCTTCTGTTCCTTCATGTATGAAGGTTCTGTCTACATAGTTCCAACCTGCCTCAACTCGGGCCTCCACCCACATCTTCTGCCCTTGGGCCCAGGAGCCCATTTAAAATCAGTCCTGGGCCTACACTGGGAGGCCCCTACTACACTGGAGGAGGCCCCTACTACACTGGAGACCTGACTTCCAGGTCTGACCTGACTTGTCACCATGGACCTGCACAGCAATCATTTGAGCTGATCCTGACTTGTGGATTGGCTTCCTGCCTTGACCTTGGACCCGCTTCATCACCACAAACTTGCCTGGTAATCTCACCTCTTGGCTGAACTGTGCCACGATCTCTGGTAGATGATCGAGGGGCCCTGCCGTAACATCCTCTGTCTCCTTCAGTACTCTGGGATGAATCCCATCAGGCCCCGTGGACTTGTGACCATTCAGCTGATACAGCTGGTACCTTACAATTTCAGTGTCCTCAAATGGAAAGTCACTGCTCCAGCAGTCGTGGTCGTCTGACTCAGAGGACCAGGCAGCCCAAGGTCTATCAGTATTATTAAAGACTGAGGGGAAAAAAGTATTGAATGCCTCTGCTTTTTCTTCATCCCTATTAGTCAGCTGACCATCTTCAACAAGTATCGGTCCAATGTTTTCCTTAGACCTCCTCTTGCTATTAGGGTACGTAAAAAATCCCTTCTTGTTGTCTGACACAACACTGGCCAGTTTCAACTCTAGTTGAGCTTTGGCCTTCCGTGCCTTCTCCCTGCATATATGAACCATGGCTCTGGAATCTTCCTGCGAAGCCTGTCCTTGCTTCCAGAGATCATACAATTTCTTTTTCCTCTTGAGCTCCTCGAGGAGTTCCCTCTTCAGCCAAGTTGGTCTTCTGCCCCGCTTGCTTGACTTCTGACACACTGGAATTGCCTGCTCCTGTGCTTCTAAAAGGTGGTTCTTAAAAACTGACCAGCACTCGTGGACTCCTAAGCCCTCAAAAGCAGATTCCCAGGGGACTCTGCTAAGTAGCTCCCCGAATAGCTTAAAGTTTGCTCTCTTGAAGTCCAGGGTAGCAACTCTGCTGTCCTTTTTTCTCATTACACTGAAAATTTTAAGCTCAACCATTTTGTGATCACTGTGGCCAAGACAGCCACCTACCATCACATCTCCCACGAGTCCTTCTCTATTCACAAACAACAAGCCTAGGAGGGCCTCTTTCCTAGTTGGCTCATAGAGTACTTGTGACAAGAAGTTATCTCCCACAAACTTCAAGAATTTCCAAGACCTGCTCGTCACAGCAGTATGATATTCCCAGTTGATGCCTGGGAAGTTGAAGTCTCCCATTGATTGTAATTTCAGTAATTGATTGTAATTTCAGTAGAAAATAACACAACAGCTCTTTAAATAGATATAGAAACCCATGTTTGCTTTTAAACACTAATAGGGCATTGATGATATTACCGGAGAGCTACTTGTTCAGCATGATGACAATCCAGAGTCAGTGGGCTTCTCATGTGCCATTGGACCAAAAAAAAAAAAAATCTTGTGTCCTCATGCCTTGAAAGGTACAAGTCTCCAAACACCTGTGGTATTTTGGGTATTTTTTAATTGTTTGTTGTCCCCTTCCCCTCCCCTCAGGATAATGCATTGCACATAATGACATTGAGAGGTGTAAGTCTTGAAGGAATTAATCCTGTATGGCATTTCTTTTGTTTCTGTAGGAAGTTCCTAGATTGAAAAGGTGACAGGACCAATCAGGTGGATTTGGCTTCATTGACTTAAAGAAGTACAGTCTCTTACAACTTAATAAAAACAAAACAAAAACCCACCCCACCCTAGTGTTAACTAATGAGCCTTTTTTTTAGTCTCAGATCTTCTGTCACTCCATGATAGCTAGCCTCCATAAAGATCTATCCTTTCCCCAACTCCCTTGTAGTTTTCTTTTGAAGTGCAAAACAAACATTTTAATCAGGTGTACCATCTGTGAGCAATGAATTAATTGTCATCACAGTAATTGTTCTCATTTTTGCTAAAATCCTTCATGGCCACCATAGTTTTGTTCTGGAAAGATCTTACTAGTTCCTTCTGCTAAATCTAGCATATCAAAGGTCATTTTGACTTGTCTTAAGTATGTCTTAAGCAGTTGCATTGGCTATTCTATTGAAAAAGCAAAGAAATGTTTTAGCCGTTAAGAGTCCAGATAAAAATGACTTTTATATGTGTACATATCTATTGTTTCTGAATAATGAGGCTAGGCTTAGCTTTTAACTCCAATTGTCTGTGTAGTGGGTCTGGCTGGGATGGAGTTAATTTTCTTCATAGCAGCCCACATCGCGCTGTGTTTTGGATTGGTGACCAAAACAGTGTTGATAACACACCAGTGTTTTGGCTGTTACTGAACAGTGCTTGCATAGCATCAAGGACTTTTGTTACTCCCTCTGCCCACCTCCCAGGGAGTGGGCTAGGAGTGGGCAAGAGGTTGGGAGGGGACACAGCCAGGACAGCTGACCTGAACTGACCAAAGAGATATTCCACACCATGTAATGCCATGCTCAGCAATAAAACTGGGGGGGTGGGTTCCAAAGTAGCTGTTGCTTGGGAACTAGCTAGGCATCAGTATGTTGCTGGTGAGTGATTGCTTGTGCATAACTTGTTTTGGTTTTGGTTTTTTTCCTTCACTTATTAATCTGTCTTTATCTCAACCCATGAATTTTTCTTGCTTTTGCCCTTCCAATTCTCTCCTCCATCTCTCTGGGGGGGCAGAGTGAGCAAGCGGCTGTGTGGTGCTTAGCTGCCTACCAGGGTTAACCCACCACAGTCTGCAATGCTTTTGTCATGCAACCTTTGCTTTGATTATTAGTATATTGTTGTACTCAACACCAGATTATATGATTTTTACAATGCTGGTGATCATAGGTCCCTTTTCTACAAAAATATTGTCATTAACCAAAATAATTATACCTCTGGTAGCCAAGGAAACTAGGAAAATAGGGGAAATTGTAATGATCCTGTACTGAAGTTTAAAATAATTGCATTTCATTAAGTTTTATGTAAAATTTCAAATGAGAAAAAATTATATCGGCAGTTTTCTGCATCTTTAAGATGCTAAATGTGATGGTCTGCTTAGAGAAAGAGAATCTGTGAGCAGTCCTCTGTTTTCTTGCTGGTTCTTGTTTTATTGTTAATTTGCCATGGAAAATCTATTCTTTTTACTTCTTTTATGACTTACTATAATGCATACCTATCTTTTGGGATATGTGGTGCGTAATTAGTAGTATAAACATTGATCCTACAAAAAGCACTGAAGCATTTTTCTACCTAAAATATCTATAATGCTGTTTGGCAAAGAATGAATTGAAGAGGCTCTTTTTTTCATTATCCACTTGAAAAAAATGGAATCTTCATGTTTTTAAGATTGGCTAAGTATGTGTTGAACTTATATGAACAGTTCCATTAATTACACTATTTCACTGAATATGCTTTTCATTACTTTAGTATGCATACACTAAAATAAAAATATTGCAAAACACATTGACAGTTATAATATACTGTTCATTATCTTATTTTGCTTGCATGTTTTCATAAGCATTTATGATAAGCATACATATAGTTTTAGGATCATATGACTAAACATGTTATGAATGTACTACAAAATCGTATTCTAGGTGGTTAGTTTCACTTTTGGCAATGTTTAGGTGAATGTCTGGTATATGTACAAAACAAAACTGAGTAAGAAATGTGAATCTGAATAACTATTATGTCTTTGAGGCATAGCTTGTTTCAATTTAATATTTGACTTTTCTTACAGAGGAAGCTCACATGTGAAGGGGACATAGCATTACAAGGAAGAACAACATGCTCCATTAAACCTGTAAATGAAGAAAGTGTTGGACTTGCAAGCATCTATATCAAGGTGATATCAGTGACCGTGTTAAGAATTTTCTCTATTACAGCTTATCGTTAAAACAAAAAGGGAAAGGAAAAACTGAATAAGAAAACTTAGTAGGCTCGTAAGCCTACTAAGTAAATGTAAAAATTATAAGTTTTACCTTCTTAAACTTAAAAATATAAATTGCTATTTTGGAATTTGTATATGGGAAGCAGACAGTCTTTCTTTCTGGGCTTATTTATACTGTTATTTTTAGGTTGTTTTTTTTTTTTTTTAGAGGTATATAATTAAACATTAGAAATAATAATTTAGGTTGGAAGGGACCTCCAGAGGTTATCTAGTCAAACTCCTGCTCAAAAGAGGTCTAATTAGATCAGGTTGCTCAGGGCCTTGTCCAGCTGAGTTTTGAACACCTCCAAGTACAGAGATTCCACAACCTCTCTCAACAACCTGTTCCAGTATTTAACCATCCTCATGATTAATAAAAAAAAATTTTTTTAATCTCTAATTGAAATTTCCTGTGTTCCAATGTGTGTCCATTGCCTCCCATCCTATCACTGCACACCTCCAAGAAGAGTGTGGATCCATCTTCTCTGTGTCATAGAATCATAGAATGGTTTGGGTTGGAAGGGACCTTTAAAGATCATCTAGTCCAACCCTCCCTGTGATGAGCAGGGACATCTTTCACTAGATGGGGTTGCTCAAAGCCCCATCCAACCTGACCTGGAACACTTCCAGGGATGGGGCATCCACGACTCCTCTGGGCAACCTGTTCCAATGTCATACCAAGGGTGGAACCCTCATCGTAAAGAATTGCCCTTCTTTGGACACGCTCGAGCACCTCAGTGTCCTTCTGGAAGTGAGGGGCCCAAAAGTGAACACAGCATTCGAGGTGCGGCCTCACCAGTACCGAGTACAGGGGGATGATCACCTCCCTGGTCCTGCTGGCCACACTATTCCTGACACAAGCCAGGATGCTATTGGCCTTCTTGGCCACCTGGGCACACTGCCGGCTCATATTCAGCTGGCTGTCAACCAACACCCCCAGGTCCTTTTCCGGCGGGCAGCTCTCCAGCCACTCCTCCCCAAGCCTGTAGCGTTGCATGGGGTTGTTGTGACCCAAGTGCAGGACCCGGCACTGAGCCTTGTTGAATCTCATACAACTGGCCTCGGCCCATCGATCCAGCCTGTCCAGATCCCTCTGTAGGGCCTCCCTACCCTCCAGCAGATCAACACTCCCGGCCACCTTGGTGTCGTCTGCAAACTTCCTGAGGGTGCACTCGATCCCCTCGTCCAGATCATTGATAAAGATATTAAACAGGACCGGCCCCAACACTGAGCCCTGGGGAACACCACTTGTGACCGGCTGCCAACTGGATTTACCTCCATTCACCACACCTCTTTGGGCCCAGCCATCCAGACAGTTTTTTACTCAGCAAAGCATCTGCCCATCCAAGCCACGAGCAGCCAGTTTCTCCAGGAGAATGCTGTGGGAAACGGTGTCAAAGGCCTTACTAAAGTCCAGGTAGACAACATCCACAGCCTTTCCCTCATCCACTAAGCGGGTCACCTTGTCATAGAAGGAGATCAGGTTAGTCAAGCTGGCGATTAGGTGCCCCTTGGTCGTACCAGGCACTCTTGCATGGCTGAGCTGGGGAACAAGAATGCCTTGATCCCACCTGGCATAATCAGTCACCCCTTGACAGCTTGGGGACATATCATTGTGGATCATAACTCGGGCGGATTGGCACGGGAGGATCGTACCTGTCTTGCTGAGATTAATGAGAACTCAGCAATTACCGACCGGAGCTGTGGCCAGGATGGAAATTTACTGATGCCTAAAGTCAATCAACTCAGAACTCTATGAACAGCGGTACCACGGGAGACCCTTTGAGCTCTCCTGGGCCGCAGCGGGCTGCGCCAGTATCTCCCTCTGAGTGGGATGCTTCTCAGAGCTGCGAACTCTTAAGTTTGCATACGGAGGCCTGGCAACAGGACATGGGCTGATCTCCGGTGCCCTTCACTCCTTGAGGCTCGATCTTCGCCCGTTGAGACAATCATTTGAAGTGAGTATTTCACTGAACTCCAGGGGAATTTTTGATGGGTACCTTTATCTGCGCATACCAGACTCTCGAGAGATTCTAAGAGGTGCCTTTATTAGGCCTATCGTATGATTGTGTGTGTGAGAATCGATTCAAATATTGTAGTAAACTTTATTTAATCACTTTGTAGATGCTAGAGTAACCAATGATTAGTCACTGCTAAATTCTTGTGATTCTCTCCTTAGTGTGAACAAACCCTAAATTGCTGCTAAATACATATAATCCTTAGCCATAAACCGTTGACCAAGTCTGAGACTAGGGTTGGATCCAGCCGCACCTAGGCTCCTCTCTGAGAAGGAGTTTAGAAAGAAAGGGGGTCCATTCTGAACCTCGTGACTCAATGGGAGGGCCTCCTTTACCCCCCTTGTATTTCCTTCTATCTCAATCTCCCCCCCCCCGCCCATATATTCCATTCATTTAATAAGTGATAGAGTGAACCTTGCCATCGAACTTTGTTAAATCACACTTTTATAAGTTTCTATTAAAATCACTTTTTGCAAATATCTTTGGTGGTGATTATTTAAGCGACCTAACCACTCATCCGTGACAGCAAGAAGCTGGGAGGGGACACAGCTGGGACAGCTGACCCCAACTGACCAAAGGGCTATTCCATACCATATGATGTCATGCTCAGCAATAAAAATACCCTTCCAATTCTCTCCCCCATCCCACTGAGGGGGGAGTGAGTGAGCAGCTGTGTGGTGCTTAGTTGCCGGCTGGGGTTAAACCACGACATAAATAAATACTGATTGAAGACATCTAGTTTTAAAACATAATGAATTGCTTGTCTGTCAGGGCTCTTTTGCTTTGCATTATTACTCAAAGTTACGGTTGCTGAACTTGTTTGGCAGCACTGAGCTACATGTAAAAGTCATAGAATTATAGAATCATAGAATCATAGAATCATAGAATCATAGAATGGTTTGGGTTGGAAGGGACCTTCAGAGATCATATAGTCCAACCCCTCCCTGCCATGAGCAGGGACATCTTTCACTAGATCAGGTTGCTCAAAGCCCCATCCAACCTGACCTGGAACACTTCCAGGGATGGGGCATCCACAACTTCTCTGGGCAACCTGTTCCAGTGTTTCACCACCCTCATCGTAAAGAATTTCTTCCTTATGTCCAATATCTAAATCTACCTTCTTTCAGTTTAAAACCGTTGCCCCTTGTCCTGTCATTACAGGCCCTGGTGAAAAGTCTCTCTCCATCTTTCTTAGAAGCCCCCTTTAAGTATTGAAAGGCCACAATAAGGTCTCCCCAGAGCCTTCTCTTCCCCAGGCTGAACAACCCCAACTCTCTCCGCCTTTCCTCATGGGAGAGGTGTTCCAGCCCTCTGAATGCTTTCGTGGCCCTCCTCTGGACCCACTCTAACAGGTCCATGTCTTTCTTGTGCTGGGGAGCCCAGAGCTGGATGCAATACTCCAGGTGGGGTCTCACGAGAGCAGAGTAGAGGGGCAGAATCACCTCCCTCGACCTGCCGGCCACGCTTCTTCTGATGCAGCCCAGGATGCGATTGGCTTTCTGGGCTGCAAGCGCACATTGCCGGCTCATGTCCGATTTTGTGTCCACCAGTATCCCCAAGTCCTTCTCTGCGTGGCTGCTCTCAATCCATTCGTCCCCCAGCCTGTATTGATGCTGGGGGATTGCCCCGACCCAGGTGCAGGACCTTGCACTTGGCCTTGTTGAACTTCATGACGTTCGTATGGGCCTACTCCTCAAGCCTGTCCAGGTCCCTCTGGATGCCGTCCCTTCCCTCTAGGGAATCAACCGCACCACTCAGCTTGGTGTCATCCGCAAACTCGCTGAGGGTGCACTCGATCCCACTGTCTATGTCATTGATGAAGATATTAAATAGTATTGGTCCCACTACAGACCCTCGAGGGACACCACTTGCTACTGGTTTCCACTTGGACATTGAGCTGTTGACTGTAAACTCTTTGGATGCGGCCATCCAGCCAATTCCTTATCCACCTAACAGTCCATCTGATCAGGTAGTTGAGATAGCAGTAAGGTTTCCTCTGAGTCTTCTCTTCTCCAGGGTGAAAAAACCCGGTTCTCTCAGCCTGCCCTTGTACATCCGGTGCTCCAGTCCCTTAATCAGTGGCTCTCTGATGGACTTGGTCCAGTATGTCAATATCCTTCTTGTAATGGCAGCCAAGAACTGGACACGGTACTCTAGATGCAGTTTCACCAGAGAGGAAGCATCACCTCCCTTGACCTGCTGGATATTCATACTCCCTATGTCTGACTCTCCCCCTTTAGACTGAATGCTTGAGCTGTAACTGATGAAGATGGTTATGATATTTATTGATTAAGCAATACACTTTTAAGAAACTTTAGTTGGCTAATAAACATACCACTGTTGTATATTAAGTAATATTCATTCACAATTATATCGCTGCAAGTAATAGAGTTACAATTCTATTGTTTTTTATTAACTTTTTTATTGATACACAGTTATATTACTTTAAAGAACTAACTCTATGGTTCATGCTGGTTACATTTCGTTTGCATTATATGCTTTTTAGACAGAATTATCTTACTTTAGCCTTGACTCCCCTACCTAATTCCAATTAAGCGCAAGCTTTTTCTCATCTTATGCACAGACAGCTTGCATGCTAGAGAAACAATATAACCCATTTTGTGCTCATACCCTGTATGTGTATCTGCCCTTGAATAGTTTTCATCACACTCCTGGTTCCCATCAGAGGCCTTAGGTAGTTTTGTCCACAGCACCAGTCACCACATCATAGAAAGCAATGAGGTTGATCAGGCATGATTTGCCTCTGGCAAATCCATGCTGGCTGTTCCCAATCACCTTCTTGTCCTTCATGCACCTGGACATGGCTTCCAGGAGGATTCACCCCATCACCTTCCCAGGGACCGAGTTGAGGCTGACTGGCCTTTGGTTCCCCAGATCCTCCTTCTTACCCTTCTGGAAGATGGGTGTGACATCTGCCTTTTTCCAGTCATGAGGAACCTCCCCTGATTGCCATGACCTTTCGAAGACGATAGAGAATGGCCTTGTAATTACATTTGCCAGCTCCTTCAGCACCCTCAGATGCATCCCACCCAGTCCCGTGGGCTTGTGTATGTCCAAGTGGGTTAAGTGATCCCTAACTCTTTCTTCCTCTACTGTGGCTACTGCTTCACCCCCCCAGACTCTGCTAGTAGTCTCAGAGACTTGGGAGGCCTGAAGGCAAACCTTACCAGGGAAAACTGAGGCAAAAAAGGCATTGAATACCTCAGCCTTTTCCCTGTTGGTTGTCATTAGGTCCCTTGCCCCACTGAACAATGAACCCACACTACCCTTAGCCTTCATTTTGCTATTGATGTACTTAGAGAAACCTTTCTTGCTGCCCTTCATCTTTTAGTGTTTGAGCACAGTCAGGAGCTCCTTTTTCATCCATGCTGGCCTTCTGCCACGCTTGCTCGACTTCCTGCACATTGCAATGGACTGTTCTTGTGCTCTGAGGACAGCTCCTCCAAGGGCAACTCCTTGAAGATTACCCAGCTCTCCTGGGCGCCCTTGCCCTCCAGGGCAATTTCCCACGGGATCCTGCCAAGCTGGTCTCTGAACAGGCCAAAATCTGCTCTTCTGAAGTCCAGGGTTGTAATTCTGTTGTTTGTCTTGGTCATGCCTCTCAGGGTCTTAAACTCCATAGTCTCATGTTCACTGCAGCCAAGGCTGCCCTCAACCTTCACACCATCAACCAGTTCTTCCTTGTTTGTGAGTAGCAGGTCCAACAGTGCATTTTCCCTAGTCGGTTCGCTGATCACCCGCATCAAGCAATAGTCTTCTATATGCTCCAGAAGTCTCCTGGATTGCTGTTTTAATTGGCAATAAATTAAATTAATCTTCCCCAAGTCGAGTCTGTTTTGCCCATGATGGTAATTGGTCCTGTCTTTATCTCGACCCACCAGCTTTTTTTCATCTTATTTTCTTCCCCTGTCCTGCTGAGGAGGGGGAGTGATAGAGCAGCCAGCCAAGGTTAGCCCACCTCACATACTTAAGCTATGTACAAAACATCTATCTTAATCAGTAGCAATGGATCATGCATACGCTGGCATGGTCACCTTGGACCATTGGACTGCAGGCATGGGGTGATAGGATATGAGACACAGGCCTGGCACTGGAGACCCCATGGCTATAAACAACTCACCCATTGTCAGTTAAAGAAATACAGATCTGGAGCTGGACAAAACTGTTTTAAGGGTAACAAAGAGAACAAAGAAATCGTATCTAATGTACTTAAAAGGCACCATAGATAGTAAATTCAGATGTAACCTGGATCTGCAGACCAATGAAGAAAAAGAAAGGTGTAAAAGCATGTTAACAAACATAAAAATGACCCCAAGTGGATTCTTTAGGGAGGACCTCAGCGCCATCAACATGAACATCATATTCCTCCCAGCAAGGGACTCGAGATGCTGACAATTCACCATAACATCCCCACCACGAACACTAGTATGAAGCCACCAACCTTAGAGCAGAGGAGCAGAACATAACATCAGGAAAAGGTGTAGAAACTTAGAAGTGTGTGTATATAGAATTTTAACTGCATTATTATTCTTTCTTTTTCTGTAACAATTAGATCTGGACCCTTTTTTAATTATGCTAACAATAAATTCTTGACTTTACTTATATATAAGGTGCACTTCCTCTTTGCCTATAAACAAGATTTTGAGAGCAACAAGCTCCAGAAGGAAAATGCAGCTTTCCAGGTCTCAGGTTGCAGGGAGTGCCTGAGGCCTCTTCCTGTGGCTGCGGCAGGTGGAGGCAGTGTCCTTGCCTGCAGGAGGTATGCTCTGGCTGAGGAGCTGTGTTGCCAAGTTAAGGAGATGCAGGAAAAAGTAAACAGACTGTGCAACATCAGGGGAGATGAAACAGAGATTAACAGGATGTGGGGCTAGTACTGCCTTATATGGTATTTCTGAGCACTGTGAACCAAACCTCCAGCTAGTTTGGGAACTCCAAGAAGCACCTCCCCTACCTCCAATTTCCCATGTTGTTAATTTATGACGATATCTTGTGCACCCAAAACCCCACCACCTCCCTTCTCACAGAACCGGAAGAACAAGGAGTAGTTGTTCACACCCACTCCCCTTTTAACAGCCCTGTCTGGCCAGTGTGCAAACCCAACGGGTATTGGCGTCTGACCATTGACTACCAAGGCATAAATTCTGTCTCCTCTCCACTTCATTCAGCAGTCCCGATAGCTGCCGAAGTACTCAATGCCATTCGCTGCCTTCTTATCTATGGATGGTGGTTTGGGATGTTAAAGATATGTTCTTCCAGTGCCCTAGCCATTCAGATGACCAAGCTTGCTTTGCTTTTACTTGGAATGACATATAGTACACCTTTATTTGTTTACCTCGAGGCTATCGCCATAGTGCTACCATTGCTCATGATCTAAGAGACCATCAGCTAAGGCCTCAGCCTTAGCTGAAATTTCTCCCACTCCTGATGTTTCTTGCCATTGGTATATCGATTACATTCTTCTGGGCAGACCTACACGTGAATCTGTTGCACAAGCTATGACCCTCTTAATTTCAACCCTCAAAGAACGCTGGGATC
This sequence comes from Nipponia nippon, assembly GCF_047370975.1. Classification (NCBI taxonomy): domain Eukaryota; kingdom Metazoa; phylum Chordata; class Aves; order Pelecaniformes; family Threskiornithidae; genus Nipponia; species Nipponia nippon. The sequence goes on along the minus strand of NW_028262352.1, from coordinate 2,812,685 downwards.
TTTCTATTCCTCCCAGTACATGCCAGGGTCCTGCCAAAAACCTAATTTTCTTCGGACTCTCCTTGTGTGCTGGTACCAAAGGTATTCCTGAAAGTGTTTTGCAATCTGTTTTATCTTTACCCACTCCCTCTGCCAAACACAGCCTCCAGAGCCTCCTAGGCACTTTAAACTTTTGGCGTGCCCATGTCCCTGGTTTTAGTCAGCTAGCCCATCCTTTGTGTTCCTTGCTGTGCAAACATTCCACCTGAAACAGGACCGTGAGTCATCAACAGGCCCTAACCCTTCTCCTACAAAGGATTTAACAGTATCAATATTTGGGACCCTTCACCCCTACTTACTTGAACTCAGGGTCCAGTACAGTGAAAACAGTGCCTGGTGAGGATTGTTCCAGGAAAGAGGTCCCAAGGACCCTGCCCCTAAACCAATCCATTTTGTTAGCGAGGGGTGACAAGGTGCACAAGCCTCTTATTGGGAATAGGAGCATGCTTTACTCACCACCTTCCTTGCCCTTTTTCTGATATTCACGGACTCCTTGGGGATGGCCCCCTTACACTTAAGGTTTTACATCTTATTCCTCACAATGTCCTTCGCAATGTTCCTTTCCTGAAGGATGTGCACAATCCATTACCGTTTAGCGTTGGGTTCTTGGTATCTCCGCTGTCATTGACAGAGTCTGTCCTTGAGGTCCCAACGGTTTTATTCTCACCCCTCTCTCCTTTCCCTATCCTGTAGCTACCAATGATCCCTCCAACTCACCTATTACAGAAGCCTCTCCTTTCACCACCCTCACAAGCTCTTGTAGGGACTACAGTGTGAGCATGTATTCCCCCTACCAACACCATCACCACAGCTCTAATTACAGGGGTACTAGGACCAAATTTGTACAAAGGAATTCTGAAAGGAGGAACTCAAATAACTACCTTTGCTTGCAGCCTAGACAGGGTGCATTTTGTTCTTTTCTTACAGATTGCCTCCTTTGACATCCTGCTACTCTGAAGAAGAAATCCCAATTTCCTATGACTATTGGTTCACTAATCTTACAGGACAAATGGGAAAACCTGTCTCACAAAGTCCCACTACTTTAATATTGACTGTTCCATGATCTGTACTGTGGATCATCGACAATGGGCCTGGCAGGGAACGAAGGGATGGTGATTGCTGAAGCTTGCATCCCTGAGCCAGATCTGGGGTTTGTATGTGAAGGGAATTCCTTTAGAACCTTTGATATGTGCCTTAATTCCCCTAGTGGAGTCTGTCATTTCTCAATAGACCTCGATGAACACGCTGAGACGACACTTGTCTATGTCTGGAACAGCTGTGCATCTTTACGATCTTCATGTCCTTTTGTATAACCATACTTTATCTACTAGTGTTAATCTATGTACCTGTTATTTTACAACCCTATCTGGATGCGATTTTAACTATACTGCCCCAATTATCATTTATCAAGTACTGTCAACTAACTATACCCTCTACTACCACATCACCCCTATCCCTACTGGTATGAATTTGTCTCTAATTGAATGGGTTTTGCAACATGAAGACTTACATCGACTATTGAAACATGCAAAGGAGCAGGCACAACAAATTTTAATAGCTGTCCACCATGATATCACAGAGATCAAACAAATCCTGGAATGTGTTCAAAAAATGGTCAGACATAGCTGGTGGGAGTCCCTTTTAGGATGGTCTCCACTGCTGCAGGGATATTGAACGTCCCACTTCATCCCTCTAGTTGTTATCCTTGTTTTGAGCAGTTTCTTACTTGTTCTAGTCATCATACTATATATTTGTACTCGGGTTTTGGCCTGCACTGTTGTGATGGTTTCTCGACACACCACCTTATTCATAGAATCATAGAATCATAGAATGTCCTGAGTTGGAAGAGACCCACAAGGATCATCGAGTCCAACTCCTGCCCCTGCACAGAACAACCCCAACATTCACGCCATATATCTGAGGGCGTTGTCCAAATGCTTCTTGAATATTGTCAGGCTTGGCGCCGTGACTACCTCCCGGGGAAACCTGTTCCAGTGCCCCACCACCCTCTGGGTGAAGAACCTTTTCCTAATGTCCAACCTAAACCACCCCGGCATATCTTCCTGCCATTCCCTCGGGTCCTATCATTGGTCGCCAGGGAGAAGAGATCAGCACCTGCCCCTCCTCTTCCCCTTGTGAGGAAGCTGTAGACCGCGATGAGGTCTCCCCTCAGTCTCCTCTTCTCCAGGCTGAACAGACCAAGCCGCTCCTCATACGGCTTCCCCTCTAAACCCTTCACCATCTTCGTGGCTCTCCTCTGGACACTCTCTAGTAGCTTCGTATCCTTTTTATACTGTGGCGCCCAAAACTGCACACAGTCCTCAAGACGAGGCCGCACCAGTGCAGAGTAGAGCGGGACAATCGCCTCCCTCGACCGGCTAGCAACACAGTGCTTGATGCACCCCAGGACACGGTTGGCCCTCTTGGCTGCCAGGGCACACTGTTGGCTCATGTTCAACTTGCCGTCGACCAGAACCCCCAGATCCCTCTCCGCGGGGCTGCTCTCCAGCCTCTCGTTCCCCAGTCTGTATGTACACCCAGGGCCGCCATGTCCCAGGTGCAAAATCCGGCACTTGCCCTTGTTAAACTTCATACGGTTGGTGATTGCCCAGCTCTCTAATTTGTCCAGATCTCTCTGCAGGGCCTCTCTGCCCTCGAGAGTGTCAACAGCTCCTCCCAATTTTGTGTCGTCGGCAAACTTAGATAGCAAACCTTCAAGTCCTGCATCCAAGTCATTTATGAAGATATGGAAGAGCACTGGCCCCAAGATGGATCCCTGCGGAACCCCGCTAGCGACTGGTCACCAGCCCGATGTAACCCCATTTACTATAACCCTTTGAGCCCGACCCGTCAGCCAATTGCTCACCCATTGCATTATGTGTTTATCCAGCTGTATGCTGGACATTTTGTCCAGGAGGATACTGTGAGAGACAGTATCGAAGGCTTTATTGAAATCCAAAAAGATTACATCGACTGGCTTCCCTTGGTCAACTAGGTGGGTAACCTTGTCATAGAAAGAAATCAAGTTTGTCAAGCAGGACTTTCCTCTTGTGAATCCGTGCTGGCTGGGACCGTGCTGGCTGGGACCAAGCCTGCCATATGAGGATAGGCTGAGAGAACTGGGCTTGTTCAGCCTTGAGAAAAGGAGGCTTAGAGGTGCTCTCATCACCATGTACCAGTACTTAAAGGGGAGCTACAAAGAAGATGGAGACTCCCTTTTTACAAGGAGTCACATGGTGAGGACAAGGGGTAACGGGTACAAGTTACTCCCAGGGAGATTCCGATTGGACACGAGAGGAAAATTTTTCGCAATGAGAACAGCCAATCATTGGAATAATCTCCCCAGGGAAGTGGTTGACTCAGCTATGCTGAACACGTTTAAGACTCAGCTGGACAGGGTGCTGGGCCATCTCGTCTAGACTGTGCTCTTGCCTAGAAAGGTTGGACCAGATGATCCTTGAGGTCCCTTCCAACCTGGTATTCTATGATTCTATGATTCAGTGACTGTGTTGTCTTTCAGGTGTTTTTCAATAACTCCCAGAATAATCTTCTCCATAATTTTGCCAGGCACAGAGGTGAGACTGACAGGCCTGTAGTTACCGGGGTCATCCCTGTTGCCCTTCTTGAAGATTGGGACAACATTTGCAGCTTCCAATCAACTGGGACCTCTCTCCAGATTCCTCTCCAGATTATTGACTGCCTTGACTCAATTTAACCCTTCATCACTCCATGGCCAAACTCCCCTCTGTGCCTGACACCCCTGGGGAGGTGGGAGGCGTTGACATCAGTGTTAGCCTTACGCCACCATGACAAGATGACCACCCTTTCCCCCACTGAGTCACATAAGCAAGGGGTGGAAATGTGGGACTAGTATTGCCTTATATGATATTTCCAGGCCCGTGCACACCAGGGGCAGAACTGGCACAGAGGGGGAGCAGAGGTGGAATGTGTCGATTGGTTAACAAGTCCAGATAGTGCTTCTGTGACTCAACTAAGGAGGACAGTCTGATCAGGAAATTTGGAATTCCCCAAGCCTGTTGGCTGGTCCGACTCACTCATCTGAAGAAGCCACACCCCGCTTCCTGCCAGCCTGCCTCATAACCATGCTTATATAAGTCTTTGCACATCTTGATATTAAGTTTAGCCCAGTATTAGTGAATTACTGGACTTACTGTCATTTTGACATGGTTAATTGTACTGATGATTTGTATTTGTTATTGTGCCGTTATTCTGAAATAACGGTAAATCTAAAGCTGTTGGTCTGCTTTCTGTTACCGTATCCCAAACCTATAACTTGACTGGGACGCCTTAAGGCCCTACACAGGATCTTCACAGAGACCTTGCAGAGATGAAAGTCTGAACCCCTAACTGCCCAGAAGGCAGAGGAATCAGAGATTGTGTTTGAGTGGCAAATGGAGACTCCCATGGTGTAGAAGGCTGGAGGCCTATGACTTCTGGCAACAGGAGGAAGGCTCCTTCTCCACTTGCGGATCTGCAATGGCAGAATAGGTTCAGTGCCCTGGTAGGAGATGATGGAAAGCAAGCCATGTCTGGAGAAATATCAGAGCCAGCCAAGTTCTAACCATGCATTGGCACCAAGAGGAAGCAGCAGGTGACAGTAGTTAGAGACTCCCTCCTGTGAGTGACAGAGGTCCCCATCTGCTAACCTGACCTGCTGTCTGGGGAGGTTCATTGCTTGCCAGAGACTTGGATCTGGGACACTGTGGAGAGACTGCCAAGGCTTGTTTGGCTCTCAGCAGTCTATTATCCCCTGTTGCTTATCCACGTGGGCACCAGTAATACTTCCCGGGGAGACCTGGAACATAGCAAGAGTGACGACATGGCTCTGGGGGCCAGGGTCAAGGGCATGGGGGCCCAGGTGGTTTTCTCTTCCATCCTGCCAGTGAAGGAGAAGGTCCTGAAGAGTGGATGGATCCTGTGGATTAACACCTGTTTGTGCAGCTGGTATAGTCAACAGAGATTTGGCTTTTACAACCATGGGAACTTCTTTGAGGATCAAGGACTGCTGGGGAAAGATGGGATCCACCTGAGGAAGTGGGGCAAGAGCATCTTTGCCAACAGTCTGGACAACCTGGTGAGAAGAACGTTAAATTGTGAATGATGGGGCGAGGGGGTGATGACCCACTGCCAAGTGAGGAAGTAGCGGACCAGGTTGGCAAGCAAAGGGTGCAGTGTGATGGGTACAAGAAAGACCTTGGGAACACTAAAACAGGGCAGAAGGATGCTCACCTCAAGTGTAGGTACAGAAATGCATGCAGCTTGGGTGTACTGGGTCTGGTTGGGATGGAGTTAATTTTCTTCACAGCAGCCCACATCGTGCTGTGTTTTGGATTGGTGACCAAAACAGTGTTGATACACCCATGTTTTAGCTATTGCTGAACAGTGCTTGCATAGCATCAAGGTCTTCTCTGTTTCTCCCTCTGCCCACCCCAGGGAGTTGGCTAGGGGTGGGCAAGAGGTTGGGAGGGGGCACAGCTGGGACAGCTGACCTGAACGGACCAAAGAGATATTCTATACCATATGATGTCATGCTCAGCAATAAAACTGAAGGGGGTGGGGGGTTTCCAAGGTAGCTGTTGCTCAGAGACTGGATGGGCATTGGGTGGTGACTGATTGCTTTTGTATCACTTGTTTCTTTTTCTTTTTCTTTTTTTTTCCCCTTCACTTATTAATCTGCCTTTATCTCGACCCACAAGTGTGGGGTTTTTTTTCTCTCACTTTTGCCCTTCTGATCCTCTCCCCCATTCTGCTGGGGAGGAGTGAGCAAGCGACTAGGTGGGGGCTTACCTGCCCTAGAACTAGAGTACTGCATGGGGTCACGAAGCTGTGACATCATTGTTGGAATAACTGCGACATGGTGAAACAGCTTGCACAATTGGAGTGCTGCAATGGATGGGTACAAGCTCTTCAGGAAAGGCTGGCAGGGCAAATGTGGAGGAGGACTTGCCATCTACGAAGGATTAGCTCAGATGTATGGAGCTCTTCTATGGGATGGATGAAAATCTAGTTGACAGCTTGAGATGCCAAAAAGGATGACATCGTGCTGGGAAATTGTTACAGACCGCCTGATCAGAGTGAGAAAGTGTCTTTAAACAACTCAAGGAAGTGTATGAATGTGGCTGGATGTCAGGTACCCACCAAGCCGCTCTATCACTCCCCTCCTCAGCTGGACAGGGGAGAGAAAATATAACGAAAGGTTCGTGATGAGGACAGGGAGAGAGCACTCACCAATTACCATCACGGGCAAAACAGACTAGACGCGGGGAAATTAATTTAATTTATCGCCAATCAAATCAGAGTAGTTGTCCTGGTTTCAGCTGGGATAGAGTCAATTTTCTTCCTAGTAGCTGGTATAGTGCTGTGTTTTGGATTTAATATGAGAATAATGTTGATAACACACTGATGTTTTAGTTGTTGCTAAGTAGTGCTTACACTAGTCAAGGACTTTTCAGCTTCCCCTGCTCTGCCAGGTGCACAAGAAGCTGGGAGGGGGCACAGCCAGGACAGCTGACCCAGGCTGGCCAAAGGGCTATTCCATACCATATGACGTCATGCTCAGTATATAAACTGGGGGGGAGTTGGCTGGGGGGCAGCGATCGCTGCTCGGGGACATGCTGGGCATCGGTCGGTGGGTGGTGAGCAATTGCACAGTGTATCACTTGCTTTGTATATCATTATTGTATTATTATTATTACTACTACTACTATTACTACTACTATTACTACTATTCTATTTTATTCAATTTTTAAACTGTTCTTATCTCAACCCACGAGTTTTCTCCCTTTCACCCTTCCGATTCTCTCCCCCATCCCACTCGGGGCGCAGGAGGGAGTGAGCGAGCAGCTGTGTGGTGCTTAGTTGCTGGCTGGGGTTAAACCACGATAGTAGTGTAATGAGAAATAAAAACTAAATCTTAAAACACCTTCCCCTCACCCCTCCCTTCTTCCTGGGCTCAACTTCACTCCCAATTTCTCTACCTCCTCCCCTCGAGCGGCGCAAGGGGACGGGAAATGGGGGGGTTGCGGTCAGTTCATCACACGTTGTCTCTGCCTCTCCTTCCTCCTCATACTCTTCCCCTGCTCCAGCGTGGGGTCCCTCCCACAGGAGACAGTCCTCCACGGGCTTCTCCAGCGTGGGTCCTTTCCACGGGGTGCAGTCCTTCAGGAAGAGACTGCTCCAGCGTGGGTCCCCCACGGGGGTCACAAGTCCTGCCAGCAAACCTGCTCCAGCATGGGCTCCTCTCTCCATGGGGTCACAGGTCCTGCCAGGAGCCTGCTCAAGCACAGACTCTCCACGGGGTCACAGCCTCCTTTGGGCGCATCCACCTGCTCTGACGTGGGGTCCTCCACGGGCTGCAGGTGGATATCGGCTCCACCGTTAACCTCCACGGGCTGCAGGGGGACAGCCTGCATCACCACGGTCTTCACCAGGGGCTGCAGGGGAATCTCTGCTCCGGCACCTGGAGCACCTCCTCCCCTCCTTCTTCACTGACCTTGGTGTCTGAATAGTTGTTCCTCTCACATATTCTCACTCCCCTCTTCTGGCTGCTGTTGTGCAGCAGTTTTTTCCCCTTCTTAAATATGTTCTCACAGAGGCGCTACCACCGTCACTGATTGGCTCGGCCTTGGCCAGTGGTGGGTCCCTCTTGGAGCTGACTGGAACTGGCTCTATTGGACATGGGGGAAGTTTCTAGCAGCTTCTCACAGAAGCCACCCCTGTAGCCCCCCTGCTACCAAATCCTTGCCACGCAAACGCAATACAATGAATCAAAGATCCTGGTTCTTATAGGGGACTTAAACCTCTCTGACATCTGCTGGAAGAGCAACACAAAGGGATGCAAGAAATAATCTCTCTTCCCACGTCTCTCAAGCCCCTGAAACTCAAGACAGGGACTGGGGGAATGAAGTCCCTTCCATCGTAGGAGGAAGATCAGGTTTGAGGACCACCTGAGGTACCTGAACATACGTAAGTCTATGGGACCCAATGAGATGCTTCCCAGGGTCCTGAGGGAATTGGCTGATGTATTGGAATACATACAATACTTGGAATTGGCCAAGCCACTCTTCATCATATTTGAAAAGTCGTGGCAGTGAGGCGAAGTCCCCAGTGACTGGAAAAGGGGAAACATTGCACCCATTTTTAAAAAGGGTAAAAAGGAGGGCCCTGGGAACTACCAGCCAGTCAGCCTCACCTCTGTGCCTGGTAAGATCATGGAACAGATCCTCCTGGAAGATATGTCGAAGCATATGGAAGACAGGGAGGTGATTAGAGACAGCAAACATGGCTTCAGCAAGGGCAAATCGTGTCTGTCTAATCTAGTGGCCTTCTGCGATGGAGTGACCACATCGGTAGACAAGGGAAGAGCTACGGATGTGATCTACCTGGATTCCTGTAATGTCTTTGACACGGTCGTCCCTGCCCCCCCCCCCCCCCCCAGCATTCTTACCTCTAAATTGGAGAGATATGGGTTTGAGGAATCGACTGTTAGGTGGATAAGGAATTGGCTGGATGGCCGCATCCAAAGAGTTTACAGTCAACAGCTCAATGTCCAAGTGGAAACCAGTAGCAAGTGGTGTCCCTCGAGGGTCTGTAGTGGGACCAATACTATTTAATATCTTCATCAATGACATAGACAGTGGGATCGAGTGCACCCTCAGCGAGTTTGCGGATGACACCAAGCTGAGTGGTGCGGTTGATTCCCTAGAGGGAAGGGACGGCATCCAGAGGGACCTGGACAGGCTTGAGGAGTAGGCCCATACGAACGTCATGAAGTTCAACAAGGCCAAGTGCAAGGTCCTGCACCTGGGTCGGGGCAATCCCCCAGCATCAATACAGGCTGGGGGACGAATGGATTGAGAGCAGCCACGCAGAGAAGGACTTGGGGATACTGGTGGACACAAAATCGGACATGAGCCGGCAATGTGCACTTGCAGCCCAGAAAGCCAATCGCATCCTGGGCTGCATCAGAAGAAGCGTGGCCGGCAGGTCGAGGGAGGTGATTCTGCCCCTCTACTCTGCTCTCGTGAGACCCCACCTGGAGTATTGCATCCAGCTCTGGGCTCCCCAGCACAAGAAAGACATGGACCTGTTAGAGTGGGTCCAGAGGAGGGCCACGAAAGCATTCAGAGGGCTGGAACACCTCTCCCATGAGGAAAGGCGGAGAGAGTTGGGGTTGTTCAGCCTGGGGAAGAGAAGGCTCTGGGGAGACCTTATTGTGGCCTTTCAATACTTAAAGGGGGCTTCTAAGAAAGATGGAGAGAGACTTTTCACCAGGGCCTGTAATGACAGGACAAGGGGCAACGGTTTTAAACTGAAAGAGGGTAGATTTAGATATTGGACATAAGGAAGAAATTCTTTACGATGAGGGTGGTGAAACACTGGAACAGGTTGCCCAGAGAAGTTGTGGATGCCCCATCCCTGGAAGTGTTCCAGGTCAGGTTGGATGGGGCTTTGAGCAACCTGATCTAGTGAAAGATGTCCCTGCTCATGGCAGGGGGGGGTTGGACTATATGATCTCTGAAGGTCCCTTCCAACCCAAACCATTCTATGATTCTATGATTCTATAATTCTATGACTTTTACATGTAGCTCAGTGCTGCCAAACAAGTTCAGCAACCGTAACTTTGAGTAATAATGCAAAGCAAAAGAGCCCTGACAGACAAGCAATTCATTATGTTTTAAAACTAGATGTCTTCAATCAGTATTTATTTATGTCGTGGTTTAACCCCAGCCGGCAACTAAGCACCACACAGCTGCTCACTCACTCCCCCCTCAGTGGGATGGGGGAGAGAATTGGAAGGGTATTTTTATTGCTGAGCATGACATCATATGGTATGGAATAGCCCTTTGGTCAGTTGGGGTCAGCTGTCCCAGCTGTGTCCCCTCCCAGCTTCTTGCTGTCACGGATGAGTGGTTAGGTCGCTTAAATAATCACCACCAAAGATATTTGCAAAAAGTGATTTTAATAGAAACTTATAAAAGTGTGATTTAACAAAGTTCGATGGCAAGGTTCACTCTATCACTTATTAAATGAATGGAATATATGGGCGGGGGGGGGGGGAGATTGAGATAGAAGGAAATACAAGGGGGGTAAAGGAGGCCCTCCCATTGAGTCACGAGGTTCAGAATGGACCCCCTTTCTTTCTAAACTCCTTCTCAGAGAGGAGCCTAGGTGCGGCTGGATCCAATCCTAGTCTCAGACTTGGTCAACGGTTTATGGCTAAGGATTATATGTATTTAGCAGCAATTTAGGGTTTGTTCACACTAAGGAGAGAATCACAAGAATTTAGCAGTGACTAATCATTGGTTACTCTAGCATCTACAAAGTGATTAAATAAAGTTTACTACAATATTTGAATCGATTCTCACACACACAATCATACGATAGGCCTAATAAAGGCACCTCTTAGAATCTCTCGAGAGTCTGGTATGCGCAGATAAAGGTACCCATCAAAAATTCCCCTGGAGTTCAGTGAAATACTCACTTCAAATGATTGTCTCAACGGGCGAAGATCGAGCCTCAAGGAGTGAAGGGCACCGGAGATCAGCCCATGTCCTGTTGCCAGGCCTCCGTATGCAAACTTAAGAGTTCGCAGCTCTGAGAAGCATCCCACTCAGAGGGAGATACTGGCGCAGCCCGCTGCGGCCCAGGAGAGCTCAAAGGGTCTCCCGTGGTACCGCTGTTCATAGAGTTCTGAGTTGATTGACTTTAGGCATCAGTAAATTTCCATCCTGGCCACAGCTCCGGTCGGTAATTGCTGAGTTCTCATTAATCTCAGCAAGACAGGTACGATCCTCCCGTGCCAATCCGCCCGAGTTATGATCCACAATGATATGTCCCCAAGCTGTCAAGGGGTGACTGATTATGCCAGGTGGGATCAAGGCATTCTTGTTCCCCAGCTCAGCCATGCAAGAGTGCCTGGTACGACCAAGGGGCACCTAATCGCCAGCTTGACTAACCTGATCTCCTTCTATGACAAGGTGACCCGCTTAGTGGATGAGGGAAAGGCTGTGGATGTTGTCTACCTGGACTTTAGTAAGGCCTTTGACACCGTTTCCCACAGCATTCTCCTGGAGAAACTGGCTGCTCGTGGCTTGGATGGGCAGATGCTTTGCTGAGTAAAAAACTGTCTGGATGGCTGGGCCCAAAGAGGTGTGGTGAATGGAGGTAAATCCAGTTGGCAGCCGGTCACAAGTGGTGTTCCCCAGGGCTCAGTGTTGGGGCCGGTCCTGTTTAATATCTTTATCAATGATCTGGACGAGGGGATCGAGTGCACCCTCAGGAAGTTTGCAGACGACACCAAGGTGGCCGGGAGTGTTGATCTGCTGGAGGGTAGGGAGGCCCTACAGAGGGATCTGGACAGGCTGGATCGATGGGCCGAGGCCAGTTGTATGAGATTCAACAAGGCTCAGTGCCGGGTCCTGCACTTGGGTCACAACAACCCCATGCAACGCTACAGGCTTGGGGAGGAGTGGCTGGAGAGCTGCCCGGCGGAAAAGGACCTGGGGGTGTTGGTTGACAGCCAGCTGAATATGAGCCGGCAGTGTGCCCAGGTGGCCAAGAAGGCCAATAGCATCCTGGCTTGTGTCAGGAATAGTGTGGCCAGCAGGACCAGGGAGGTGATCATCCCCCTGTACTCGGTACTGGTGAGGCCGCACCTCGAATGCTGTGTTCACTTTTGGGCCCCTCACTTCCAGAAGGACACTGAGGTGCTCGAGCGTGTCCAAAGAAGGGCAATTCTTTACGATGAGGGTTCCACCCTTGGTATGACATTGGAACAGGTTGCCCAGAGGAGTCGTGGATGCCCCATCCCTGGAAGTGTTCCAGGTCAGGTTGGATGGGGCTTTGAGCAACCCCATCTAGTGAAAGATGTCCCTGCTCATCACAGGGAGGGTTGGACTAGATGATCTTTAAAGGTCCCTTCCAACCCAAACCATTCTATGATTCTATGACACAGAGAAGATGGATCCAGACTCTTCTTGGAGGTGTGCAGTGATAGGATGGGAGGCAATGGACACACATTGGAACACAGGAAATTTCAATTAGAGATTAAAAAAATTTTTTTTTATTAATCATGAGGATGGTTAAATACTGGAACAGGTTGTTGAGAGAGGTTGTGGAATCTCTGTACTTGGAGGTGTTCAAAACTCAGCTGGACAAGGCCCTGAGCAACCTGATCTAATTAGACCTCTTTTGAGCAGGAGTTTGACTAGATAACCTCTGGAGGTCCCTTCCAACCTAAATTATTATTTCTAATGTTTAATTATATACCTCTAAAAAAAAAAAAAACAACCTAAAAATAACAGTATAAATAAGCCCAGAAAGAAAGACTGTCTGCTTCCCATATACAAATTCCAAAATAGCAATTTATATTTTTAAGTTTAAGAAGGTAAAACTTATAATTTTTACATTTACTTAGTAGGCTTACGAGCCTACTAAGTTTTCTTATTCAGTTTTTCCTTTCCCTTTTTGTTTTAACGATAAGCTGTAATAGAGAAAATTCTTAACACGGTCACTGATATCACCTTGATATAGATGCTTGCAAGTCCAACACTTTCTTCATTTACAGGTTTAATGGAGCATGTTGTTCTTCCTTGTAATGCTATGTCCCCTTCACATGTGAGCTTCCTCTGTAAGAAAAGTCAAATATTAAATTGAAACAAGCTATGCCTCAAAGACATAATAGTTATTCAGATTCACATTTCTTACTCAGTTTTGTTTTGTACATATACCAGACATTCACCTAAACATTGCCAAAAGTGAAACTAACCACCTAGAATACGATTTTGTAGTACATTCATAACATGTTTAGTCATATGATCCTAAAACTATATGTATGCTTATCATAAATGCTTATGAAAACATGCAAGCAAAATAAGATAATGAACAGTATATTATAACTGTCAATGTGTTTTGCAATATTTTTATTTTAGTGTATGCATACTAAAGTAATGAAAAGCATATTCAGTGAAATAGTGTAATTAATGGAACTGTTCATATAAGTTCAACACATACTTAGCCAATCTTAAAAACATGAAGATTCCATTTTTTTCAAGTGGATAATGAAAAAAAAGAGCCTCTTCAATTCATTCTTTGCCAAACAGCATTATAGATATTTTAGGTAGAAAAATGCTTCAGTGCTTTTTGTAGGATCAATGTTTATACTACTAATTACGCACCACATATCCCAAAAGATAGGTATGCATTATAGTAAGTCATAAAAGAAGTAAAAAGAATAGATTTTCCATGGCAAATTAACAATAAAACAAGAACCAGCAAGAAAACAGAGGACTGCTCACAGATTCTCTTTCTCTAAGCAGACCATCACATTTAGCATCTTAAAGATGCAGAAAACTGCCGATATAATTTTTTCTCATTTGAAATTTTACATAAAACTTAATGAAATGCAATTATTTTAAACTTCAGTACAGGATCATTACAATTTCCCCTATTTTCCTAGTTTCCTTGGCTACCAGAGGTATAATTATTTTGGTTAATGACAATATTTTTGTAGAAAAGGGACCTATGATCACCAGCATTGTAAAAATCATATAATCTGGTGTTGAGTACAACAATATACTAATAATCAAAGCAAAGGTTGCATGACAAAAGCATTGCAGACTGTGGTGGGTTAACCCTGGTAGGCAGCTAAGCACCACACAGCCGCTTGCTCACTCTGCTCTCCCACAGAGAGATGGAGGAGAGAATTGGAAGGGCAAAAGCAAGAAAAATTCATGGGTTGAGATAAAGACAGATTAATAAGTGAAGGAAAAAAAACAAAACCAAAACAAGTTATGCACAAGCAATCACTCACCAGCAACATACTGATGCCTAGCTAGTTCCCAAGCAACAGCTACTTTGGAACCCACCCCCCCAGTTTTATTGCTGAGCATGGCATTACATGGTGTGGAATATCTCTTTGGTCAGTTCAGGTCAGCTGTCCTGGCTGTGTCCCCTCCCAACCTCTTGCCCACTCCTAGCCCACTCCCTGGGAGGTGGGCAGAGGGAGTAACAAAAGTCCTTGATGCTATGCAAGCACTGTTCAGTAACAGCCAAAACACTGGTGTGTTATCAACACTGTTTTGGTCACCAATCCAAAACACAGCGCGATGTGGGCTGCTATGAAGAAAATTAACTCCATCCCAGCCAGACCCACTACACAGACAATTGGAGTTAAAAGCTAAGCCTAGCCTCATTATTCAGAAACAATAGATATGTACACATATAAAAGTCATTTTTATCTGGACTCTTAACGGCTAAAACATTTCTTTGCTTTTTCAATAGAATAGCCAATGCAACTGCTTAAGACATACTTAAGACAAGTCAAAATGACCTTTGATATGCTAGATTTAGCAGAAGGAACTAGTAAGATCTTTCCAGAACAAAACTATGGTGGCCATGAAGGATTTTAGCAAAAATGAGAACAATTACTGTGATGACAATTAATTCATTGCTCACAGATGGTACACCTGATTAAAATGTTTGTTTTGCACTTCAAAAGAAAACTACAAGGGAGTTGGGGAAAGGATAGATCTTTATGGAGGCTAGCTATCATGGAGTGACAGAAGATCTGAGACTAAAAAAAAGGCTCATTAGTTAACACTAGGGTGGGGTGGGTTTTTGTTTTGTTTTTATTAAGTTGTAAGAGACTGTACTTCTTTAAGTCAATGAAGCCAAATCCACCTGATTGGTCCTGTCACCTTTTCAATCTAGGAACTTCCTACAGAAACAAAAGAAATGCCATACAGGATTAATTCCTTCAAGACTTACACCTCTCAATGTCATTATGTGCAATGCATTATCCTGAGGGGAGGGGAAGGGGACAACAAACAATTAAAAAATACCCAAAATACCACAGGTGTTTGGAGACTTGTACCTTTCAAGGCATGAGGACACAAGATTTTTTTTTTTTTTGGTCCAATGGCACATGAGAAGCCCACTGACTCTGGATTGTCATCATGCTGAACAAGTAGCTCTCCGGTAATATCATCAATGCCCTATTAGTGTTTAAAAGCAAACATGGGTTTCTATATCTATTTAAAGAGCTGTTGTGTTATTTTCTACTGAAATTACAATCAATTACTGAAATTACAATCAATGGGAGACTTCAACTTCCCAGGCATCAACTGGGAATATCATACTGCTGTGACGAGCAGGTCTTGGAAATTCTTGAAGTTTGTGGGAGATAACTTCTTGTCACAAGTACTCTATGAGCCAACTAGGAAAGAGGCCCTCCTAGGCTTGTTGTTTGTGAATAGAGAAGGACTCGTGGGAGATGTGATGGTAGGTGGCTGTCTTGGCCACAGTGATCACAAAATGGTTGAGCTTAAAATTTTCAGTGTAATGAGAAAAAAGGACAGCAGAGTTGCTACCCTGGACTTCAAGAGAGCAAACTTTAAGCTATTCGGGGAGCTACTTAGCAGAGTCCCCTGGGAATCTGCTTTTGAGGGCTTAGGAGTCCACGAGTGCTGGTCAGTTTTTAAGAACCACCTTTTAGAAGCACAGGAGCAGGCAATTCCAGTGTGTCAGAAGTCAAGCAAGCGGGGCAGAAGACCAACTTGGCTGAAGAGGGAACTCCTCGAGGAGCTCAAGAGGAAAAAGAAATTGTATGATCTCTGGAAGCAAGGACAGGCTTCGCAGGAAGATTCCAGAGCCATGGTTCATATATGCAGGGAGAAGGCACGGAAGGCCAAAGCTCAACTAGAGTTGAAACTGGCCAGTGTTGTGTCAGACAACAAGAAGGGATTTTTACGTACCCTAATAGCAAGAGGAGGTCTAAGGAAAACATTGGACCGATACTTGTTGAAGATGGTCAGCTGACTAATAGGGATGAAGAAAAAGCAGAGGCATTCAATACTTTTTTCCCCTCAGTCTTTAATAATACTGATAGACCTTGGGCTGCCTGGTCCTCTGAGTCAGACGACCACGACTGCTGGAGCAGTGACTTTCCATTTGAGGACACTGAAATTGTAAGGTACCAGCTGTATCAGCTGAATGGTCACAAGTCCACGGGGCCTGATGGGATTCATCCCAGAGTACTGAAGGAGACAGAGGATGTTACGGCAGGGCCCCTCGATCATCTACCAGAGATCGTGGCACAGTTCAGCCAAGAGGTGAGATTACCAGGCAAGTTTGTGGTGATGAAGCGGGTCCAAGGTCAAGGCAGGAAGCCAATCCACAAGTCAGGATCAGCTCAAATGATTGCTGTGCAGGTCCATGGTGACAAGTCAGGTCAGACCTGGAAGTCAGGTCTCCAGTGTAGTAGGGGCCTCCTCCAGTGTAGTAGGGGCCTCCCAGTGTAGGCCCAGGACTGATTTTAAATGGGCTCCTGGGCCCAAGGGCAGAAGATGTGGGTGGAGGCCCGAGTTGAGGCAGGTTGGAACTATGTAGACAGAACCTTCATACATGAAGGAACAGAAGGGTGTCTAAAATTGTTCCAGTGGGTTCATGAATACTGGCAGGTGAGTAAGAGATTGACCTGACCTTTGTATGACAAAACTGAAATGGGGAATAGAACTTGATGAACATTTGGTTGGAAGTTAGGCTGTGGAAGAGATATCATACAGTGGCAACTGCACACAAAAAAATTACATAAAAGCCAACAGAAGAGTTTTTTCATGACTGAACAAATAAAGGTAGGATCCTAACATGGCAGCTATGGCAACTCTAACTGCACCTTTCAATTCCAATTTGTTAGAAATGCCTAACATGATTACTGAGCTTGAAATTGTTGAAACAGCAATGATGTCCCAAGAAATGGTTTATTGCTGGCATAGCAGAAGTCATTAAAACTCAGTTCAGTAGCAATCAGTGGAATGAAATTTTGCTCTTGCTTAGACCCACTCCGCTCATTCGAGTCATTGTGCAAATAACAGAATTTGGCCGACCAGTGTCATAAGGGACTCTTGGTTACTTCATACATATTAATCAAAAACTTGTATGTGTATTAATGCACATTGATAAGATCACACACACACCCCTCCCCGAACTTTCTCAAGGCTAAACAGTCCCAGTTCTCTTAGCCTCTCCTTGTATGAGAGTTGCTCCAGTCCCTTAATCATCTTCATGGCCTTTTGCTGGACTCACCCCAGGATGTCCATGTCTTTCTTGTAGTGGGAGCCAAGAACTGGACACAGTACTCCAGATGTGGTATCATCAGTACTGAACAGAAGGGAAGAATCACCTTCCTCAACCTGCTGGCTATGTTCTTCCTGATGCAGCCCAAGATGCTGTTGACCTTCTTTGCTGCAAGGGCACAGTGCTGGGTCATGTTCAACTTGCTGTCCACCAGGATCCCCAGGTCCTTCTCTGCAAAGCTGCTTTCCAGCTGGTTGGCATCAAACTTGTTCTGGTGCATGGGGTTCCTCCCCAGGGGCAGGACTTGGAATTTCCCTTTGTTGAACTGCATGAGGTTCCTGTCAGCCTATTTCTCCAGCCTGTTGAGGTCCCTTTGAATCACAGCACAACCATTAGGTGCATCCACCACTCTTTCCAGTGCTCCCAGGCCTCTGGCTGCTGAGAGTGCCTTGGGCGTCTGCCTGGGACCAGGGACAGTGGTGACCTCACATGTAAGAGATGTGCTCTGGTTGAGGCGCTGAGTTGCCAGGTAAAGGAGCTACAGGAAGAGGTAAGCAGGATGCACACCATCAGGGAAAATGAAGAGATTGACAGAGTCTTTGCAGAAAGATCTTCCTTTCACCTCCTAGCAAGGGAGATGAAGGTCAGCAAGAAAGATTTCTCTCACTGGGAGGAGTGGCTGATACACCAGAGGGTCATGCTGCCATCCAGAGGGACCTTGACGGGCTGGAGAAATGGGCTGACGAGAACGTCATAGAATCATAGAATCATAGAATGCTTTGGGATGGAAGGGACCTTTAAAGGTCATCTAGTCCATCCCCCCTGCAATTGGCAGGGACATCTACAACTAGATCAGGTTGCTCAGAGCCCCATCCAGCCCGACCTTGAGTGTTTCCAAGGACGGGGCATCTACCACCTCTCTGGGCAACCCAGTCCAGTGTTTCACCACCCTCATCGTAAAAAATGTCTTCCTTATCTCTAGTCTGAATCTACCCTCTTTTAGTTTAAAACTATTACCCCTTGTCCTATTGCTACTGGCCCTGCTAAAAAGTCTGTCCTCATCTTTCTTATAAGCCCCCTTTAAGTATTGAAAGGCCGCAATAAGGTCTCCCTGGAGCCTTCTCTTCTCCAGGCTGAACAACCCCAGCTCTTTCAGCCTTTCCTCATAAGAGAGGTGTTCCAGCCCTCTGATCATTTTTGTGGCCCTCCTCTGGACCCTCTCCAACTGGTCTATGTCCTTCTTGTACTGAGGACCCCGGAGCTGGATGCAGTACTCCAGGTGGGGTCTTGCCAGAGCAGAGTAAAGGGGCAGAATCACCTCCCTCGACCTGCTGGCCATTCTTCTTTTGATGCAGCCCAGGATACGGTTGGCCTTCTGGGCTGCAAGAGCACATTGCCGGCTCATGTCCAGCTTTTCGTCTATCATCAGTACCCCCAAGTCCTTCTCTGCGTGGCTGCTCTCAATCCCTTCATCCACCAGCCTGTATTGATACCAGGGATTGCCCCGACCCAAGTGCAGGACCCTGCACTTGGCCTTGTTGAATCTCATGAGGTTCACACAGGCCCATTTCTCCAGCCTGTCCAGGTCCCTCTGGATGGCATCCCATCCCTCAGGCGTGTCGACTGCACCACTCAGCTTGGTGTCGTCTGCAAACTTGCTGAGGGTGCACTCGATCCCGCTGTCTGTGTCATTGATGAAGATATTCAACAGCACTGGCCCCAATACGGACCCCTGAGGGACACCACTCATCACTGTTCTCCATCTGGACATTGAGCCATTGAACACTACCCTCTGGATGCGACCATCCAGCCAATTCCTTATCCACCAAACAGTCCGCCCATCAAATCCATATCCTTCCAATTTAGAGAGGAGGATATTGTGGGGGACCGTGTCAAAGGCCTTACTTCATGAAGTTCAACAAGGGGAAGTGCCAAGTCCTGCCCCTGGGAAGGAACAACCCCATGCACTTGTACATGCTGGTGGCCACCCAGCTGGAAAGCAGCTTGGCAGAATAGGCCCTGGGGGTTCTGGTGGACACCAAGTTGAACATGAGCCAGCAGTGTGCCCTTGCCGCAAAGGCGGGTAATGGTATCCCGGGCTGCATCAGGAGGAATGTTGCCAGCAAGTTGAGGGAGGTGATCCTCCCCCTCTCCTCAGCACTAGTGAGGCCACACCTGTGTCTAGTTCTGGGTTCCCAAATAGAAGAGAGATATGGAGCTACTGGAGAGAGTACAGAGAAGCCCCACAAAGATGATTAAGGGACAGGTGCATCTCTCATATGAGGAGCGGCTGAGAGACCTGGGACTGTTTAGCCTAGAGAAGAGATGAGTGTTACCTTTTCTTTTTGTCCATCATAGCATATCCAGCTGCATGTATCTAGGAACTATATCTGGGAACAGTACACGTTCAGGTCATTCCAGCATGTTCTCTGGCATTGTTACATACATAGAGCTATACAGCAGTCACTCATGCTGACATCTGGGTTACTAGGCCTAATATGGCTGACATGGCTTGCCCAAGATCACTAACTCCTCAAATAAAGTATCTTCTTCAAGATTCCCAATACACAGTTAGACTATGTTTTTTTGTCATGTTATCCCATTTGAAAACAGACAGGATTTTTAAGTGGTATGTCTCTCCAATTATTGAGTCTTTGTCGTCAATGGAAACAATAACGCAGAAGCTTCCATAAATGGGAATAATACAGGGTGGATGCCGAATCCTGAGTTGGCAATAAGTGACAATTGTATTGGAAGTACTGTCAATACTTCTCCCACTATAAATTAAATGGGTGGATTCTGTTTTGCTTTCAGACTCTTGAGTATGCAACAGAATGAGAGAGAAAGGCTAGTCTCCTTGGGAGTAGCATTTGCCTGTATTTTGTTTGGTGTGATTACAGGGAATTCACTTAATCTCCCTTTATCTCCTTTGTTTATCTAGAAACAGTACGGTCCTAATGCACAACAGGAGGGATGACTCTGGCTTGCTACGGTGAGAGAGACTATATCAGTAGATAAGACAAGATGGATGTACCATGCTTTTTTGCATCTGTAAAATATAGGACATGGTTGTCTCTATCCTCAGGCCTTTGTATGTTGCTGTTATAAAAATCAGTGCTATGATATACATTATGAAATGAGAATATCTTCATGCTAATGGTAAAAAACCATTTGAACTGCCTATAAGCATAGCAAGTCCTGTAGTTGGAGTACTTGTTACTCAAACTCTCATTTGCTCCTTCAATGAGTTTCAGACTTCCTGATGCATCTGGTAATAGTAACTATTGCTCCAGATCATACCTACAAATTTTGCGATTATCTTGTTCATTCAAGACAAAGTAAGATTTTATCAGCCCTATAGAGGGCACTGTGTTGAATGCTTGAACCAGTATGGTAGGTTCATACAGTTAAAACCAGAAGAGCTGCTGTTAGAGACAGGAATGTTAATAGGAATTAGATTACAGTGGAACTGTTATGTAGAGAAGGTGTCTCCTTCATTGCGATGTATCCTGTGTTACATGGAGTGCTGAGTTTATTTTAGAAGGACACAATTGAGAATTTTGATACCAAAGTGATATCACATTGAAAATTAAGCTTTCAGTAACTCTTCTTGGAAAGTTTCTCCTTTCTCCTCTCTCCGTCTCAGTAAATGCACTCAGCATTGTTGTCCCATCGTTGTGGTTTTTTTCTTGTGTTTTTTAATGTATTTCTGTATTGGCTTTACGTGGCAAGGTTTTGGTACTGGGGGGGCTGCAGGGGTGGCCTCTGTGAGAAGAGACCAGGGGCTGCCCCTGTGCCAGACAGAGCCAGTACCAACTGGCTCAGTAACGGACCCATCGCAGGCGAAAGCTGAGCCAGTCAGTAAAGTTAGTGGCACCTCTGTGAAAACATATTTAAGAAAGGATAAAACCGCTGCACAGCAGTGTGTGTGAGAGAAGAGCGAGGGAAAAAAAAAAAAGTGAGAGGAACAACTATGCAGACACCAAGGTCAGTGAAAAAGGAGGGGAAGGAGGTGCTCTGGACACCAGAGCAGAGATTCTCCTGCAGCCTGGGGAGAGGCTATGCTGGAGCAGGTTTTCTGGCAGGAACTGTGGCCTGTGGGGGACCCACAATGGAGCAGTCTTATCCTGAAGGACTGCAGCCTGTGGAGAGGACCCATGCTGGAGCAGGGGAAAAGTGTGAGGAGGAAGGAGCGGCAGAGATGAAGTGTTATGAACTGACCATCACCCTCCATTCCGGGGGGGGGGGGGGGGGGGGCAGGGGCCAGGGGGAGGAAGTAGAGGAGTTGGGAATGAAGGAGTGAAGTTGAGCCTGGAAAAAGCAGGGGAGGGGAAGATGTGGTTTTAATTTTGTCTTTGTTTCTCCCTACCCAAATCTATTTTAATAGTCAATAAATGAAAATATTTTTCCAAGTTGAGTCTGTTTTGCCCGTGATGGTAATTAGTCAGTGATCTCCCTGTCCTTATCTCGACCTATGAGCTCTTTCATCATATTTTCCCTCCCTGTCTTGTTGAAGAGGGGTAGTGAGAGAGCTTCTTTGGTGGGTGTCTTGCAGCCAGCCAAGGTCAACCCACCACAATGAGTCAGTTTCACTATTTCAGTTGCTTTGAACCTTAAGCCAAGGTATACTGCTGATAGAAGCAGGAAAGAATGTTTGCTCGTGTGTCAGCAATGACTGCCTGCTACATTTCTGTTGAAATTTTAAGCAACTCAGTGTTTCACAACTGAGAGGAATGACCACATTCCACACTGACAAAAAAGCATGCATCTGAAATAAATATTTTTATTTCAACTGCATTTGCATTAATATATATATGTAAAAATTCTTTCAAGAAGTGACTTTGCGCTGGTGGATGGAAATTATATAAGTCAAATAATCAAAGATCCTTTGTACGTTATTGCAAATTTTAGGTCTTAACTAGCTTATATAACTGAAGACCTGTCAGCAGCAAAACTCAATTTTAGAATAACTTATTTTATAAATTGAATTTGAAGATGTTGTCCTAAAACATAACTAAAAGTGGGAATAAATCTCTTCAGGCTTTGAATTGAGAAAAATTCTCATTACATGTGTGATCCAAAGAAAACCCTGATGCGAAAACTTTTTTGTGATATGGTAAAATACAAGCTTTTTAGGGGAAAAGTTTCAGATGTTTTATAAATTTCCTATTCCATGTGTCATAGGTGTGTATTGGGTTTACGTGGCAAGGATTTGGTAGCGGGGGGGCTACAGGGGTGGCTTCTGTGAGAAGACACCAGAAGCTTCCACAATGTCCAATAGAGCCAGTTCCAGCCTGCTCCAAGACAGACCCGCTGCTAGCCAAAGCTGAGCCAATCAGCGATGTTGGTAGTGCCTCTGTGATAACATGTTTAAGAAAGGGTAAAAACTGCTGCACAACAGCAGCTGGAGAGAGGAGTGAGAATATGTGAGAGAAACAACTATGCAGACACCAAGGTCAGTGAAGAAGGAGGGGGAGGAGGTGCTCCAGGTGCCGGAGCAGAGATTCCCCTGCAGACCCTGGTGAAAACTATGGTGAAGCAGGTTGTCCCCCTGCAGGTTAACGGTGGAGCAGATATCCACCTGCAGCCTGTGGAGGACCCCACGCTGGAGCACATGGATATGCCCTGAAGGAGGCTGTGACCCCGTGGAGACCCCATGCTGGAGCAGACTCCTGTCAGGACCTGTCACCCTGTGGAGAGGAGCCCATGCTGGAGCAGGTTTTCTAGCAGGACCTGCGGGGGACTCACACTGGAGCAGTCTGTTCCTGAAGGACTGCGCCCTGTGGAAAGGACTCACACTGGAGCAGTTCTTGAAGAACTGCAGCCCATGGGAAGGACTCACGTTGGAGAAGGTCATGAAAGACTGTATCCCATGGGTGGGACCCCATGCTGGAGCAGGGGAAGAGTATGAGGAGGAAGGAGCGGCAGAGACAACACGTTATGAACTAACCACAATCCCCATTCCCCATCCCCCTGCTCTGCTCGAGGGGAGGAGGTAGAGAAATTGGGAGTGAAGTTGAGCCCAGGAAGAAGGGAGGGGTGGAGGGAAGGTGTTTTCAAGATTGTTCTTATTTCTCATTATCCTGCTCTGTTTAATTGGCAATAAATTAAATTAATTTCCCTGAGTTGAGTCTGTTTTGCCTGTGATGGTAATTGATTGCTGAGTGATCTCCCTGTCCTTCCTTATCTCGACCCATGAGCCTTTCGTTATATTTTCTCTTCCCTGTCCCGTTGAGGAGGGGGAGTGATTGATAGTGCAGCTTGGTGGGTACCTGGCAGCTAGCCAAGGTCAACCCACCACATTTATAGACTTCCTTGAGTTGTTCAGCTTATTGGAAAGTTACACTGTTGAATAAAAGTTTACTCCAAATTTACTTTGCATCAAAAACACTTCAAGTTAATTAAATATACACTTCATCAATTGCTGTTGTGTAGGTGATGATTATTATTATTATATATTATTATTATTTAAAGATCAAAACCTTTGGACATGCTAACTTAATTCTACTGAATCAAAAGTATTGTAATTTAAATAGGCTGGGAGTGGACACAACCAGGCAGATGACCCAAACTAACCAAAGAGATATTCCGTAACATAATGTCATGCTCAGCAATAAAAGGAAAAATAGGGCGCTTTAGAAGGGTTAGCCATTTTTTGCTTGGGAACTGGCTGGGCATCAGTCTACCTGTGGGCGGTGGTGAGTGACCGCCTTTGCATCACTTGTTTTATTTTCTTCTCACTTCTTCCACTTTTCCTTCACTTATTGAATTTTTTGGGTTTTTTTTTTTGTTTTGTTTTATCTTGACCCCCAAGTTTTCTTACTATTATTCACCCTTTCCTCTTCCCCTGTCCCATGGGGGGTGGGGGGGAAGTGAGCAAGTGGCTGTGTGGTGCTTAGCTGCCCACCAGGGTTAACCCACAACACCTGGAAATGGCTAAACGCCTGCCTGCTGATGGGAAGTATTGAATGAATTCCTTATTTTGCTTTGCTTGCATGTATAGCTTTTCCTTTAGCTATTAAACTGTCTTTATCTCAACCCATGAGTTTTCTCACTTTTACCCTTCCGATTCTCTCCCCCATCCCACTGGAGGGGGAGTGAGCGAGCAGCTGTGCGGTACCTAGCTGCCTACCAGAGTTAAACCTCAGCAATCTGGAAAAATCCTCCTGCCAACAAGGCAGATATCATGGTGGTAGTCTGTTATAGACCACCCAACCAAGATGAGGAAACAGATGAAGCATTCTACAAGCGGCTGGCTGAAGTCTCACGATCTCTAGCCCTTGTTCTCGTGGGAGACTTCAACTTACCAGATCTCTGCTGGAAATACAGTACAGCGGAGAGGAAACAGTCTAGGAGGTTCCTGGAGTGTGTGGAAGATGATAGATAACTTCCTGATGCAGCTGGTAAGCGAGCCAAACAGGGGAGGTGCCCCGCTGGACCTGCTGTTTACGAACAGAGAAGGCTTGGTGGGTGATGTGGTGGTCAGAGGCTGTCTTGGGCACAGTGACCATGAAATGATAGAGTTTTCAATTCTTGGAGAAGTAAGGAGGGGGGTCAGCAAAACCACTACCCTGAACTTTAGAAAGGCAGACTTTGGCCTGTTCAGGAGCCTGGTTGAGGGAGTCCCTTGGGAGGCAGTCCTGAAGGGCAAAGGAATCCAGGAAGGCTGGACATTCTTCAAGAAGGAAATCTTAAAGGAGCAGGAGCAGGCTGTCCCCATGTGCCGAAAGACGAGCAGGCGGGGAAGAAGAACACCCTGGCTGAACAGGGAGCTTTTGCTGGGACTCAGGAAAAAAAAAGACAGTTTACTGTCTTTGGAAGAAAGGGCAGGCAACTCAGGAAGACTACAAGGATATTGTTAGGTTATGCAGGGAGAAAATTAGAAAGGCAAAGGCCCAGCTAGAACTTAAACTGGCCACTGCAGTTAAAAATAACAAAAAGTGTTTTTACAAATATGTCAGCAACAAAAGGAGAGCCAAGGAGAATCTCCATCCTTTGTTGGATGCGGAGGGAAACATTGCCACAAAGGATGAGGAGAAGGCTGAGGTACTTAATGCCTTCTTTGCCTCAGTCTTTAATAGTCAGACTGGTTATTCTCAGGGTATTCAGCCCCCTGAGCTCGGAGACGGAGATGGGAAGCAGAATAAAGCCCCAATAATCCAAGAGGTAACAGTTAGCGACCTGCTTCTCCACCTGGATGCCCACAAATCTATGGGGCCGGATGGGATCCACCCATGGATCCTGAGGGAGCTGGCAGAGGAGCTCGCCAAGCCACTTTCCATCATTTACCAGCAGTCCTGGTCAACTGGGAAGGTCCCAGCTGACTGGAAGTTAGCTAATGTGCTGTCCATTTACAAGAAGGGCTGGAAGGAGGATCCGGGGAACTACAGGCCTGTCAGCCTGACCTCGGTGCTGGGGAAGGTCATGGAACAGATCATCTTGAGTGCCATCATGCGGCACGTGCAGGACAATCAGGGGATCAGGCCCAGCCAGCATGGGTTCATGAAGGGCAGGTCCTGCTTGACCAACCTGATCTCCTTCTGCGACAAGGTGACCTGCTTGGTGGATGAGGGGAAGGCTGTGGATGTTGTCTACCTGGACTTTAGTAAGGCCTTTGAAACTGTTTCCCACAGCATTCTGCTGGAGAAACTGACCACTCATGGCTTAGATAAGTGCACTCTGCGCTGGGTAAAAAAACTGGCTGAATGGCTGAACCCAGAGAGTGGTGGTGAATGGAGTCAAATCCAGTTGGCAACCGGTCACGAGTGGTGTTCCCCAGGGCTCAGTGTTGGGGCTGGTTCTGTTCAATATCTTTATCAATGATCTGGATGAGGGGACCGAGTGCACCCTCAGGAAGTTTGCAGGTGACACCAAGTTGCTTGGGAGTGATGACCTGCTGGAGGGTAGGAAGGCCCTACAGAGGGACCTGGACAGGCTGGATCGATGGGCCGAGGCCAAGTGTATGAGGTTCAACAAGTCTCAGTGCCGGGTCCTGCACTTGGGTCACAACAACCCCATGCAATGCTACAGGCTTGGGGAGGAGTGGCTGGAGAGCTGCCTGGCGGAAAAGGACCTAGGGGTGTTGGTTGACAGCCAGCTGAACATGAGCCAGCAGTGTGCCCAGGTGGCCAAGAGGGCCAATAGCATCCTGGCTTGTGTCAGGAATAGTGTGGCCAGCAGGACCAGGGAGGTGATCATCCCCCTGTACTCGGTACTGGTGAGGCCGCACCTCGAATGCTGTGTTCACTTTTGGGCCCCTCACTACAAGAAGGACATTGAGATGCTGGAGTGTGTCCAAAGAAGGACAACGAAGCTGGTGAAGGGTCTAGAGAACAAGTCTTATGAGGAGCGGCTGAGGGAGCTGGGGTTGTTTAGTTTGGAAAAGAGGCTCAGGGGAGACCTTATTGCTCTCTACAACTACCTGAAAGGAGGTTGTAGTAAGGTGGGGGTCGGTCTCTTCTCCCAAGTAGCAAGCAATAGGACGAGAGGAAATGGGTTCAAGTTGTGCCAGGGGAGATTTAGATTAGATATTAGGAAAAATTTCTTCATGGAGAGAATGGTTAGGCATTGGAACAGTCTGCCCAGGGAAGTGGTGCAATCACAGTCCCTGAAAGTGTTCAGAAAACATGTGGATGTAGTGCTTAGGGACATGGTTTAGAGGTGGACCTGGCAGTTAGGTTAACAGTTGGACTCGATGATCTCAGAGGTCTTTTCCAACCTTAATGATTCTATGAGTCTATGCTATATTACTGTTTATTGTAGTTGTTTTACTTGTACTGCTGTTGGTTATTCTGTCCAAACCCTGATTTTGAATATGCTGTGGATGCTGTTCTTAGAGACAGTCCACCAGGGCCTTGCTGGTTGGGATTCTAACTTGTTAATTCGCACATCTCGGGTGCTGGCGAATGTCAGAAAGGGAACTGACTGTTGGATTTGTACACAACATCCTGCATCTGGGCACCAAGGGGTTCCCATGGTGGGAATGCCAGTATCAGTGGAATTGTGGGGCCATGCACCTAAATCTTTAGTCAAATATTACTCTATTTGGGCTAATCTCTCAACCACCACCTACTCATTGCTGCCTTGGTGAAGAACAGATCAGAATTCTACATTCTCCAGAACTTTATGGGCTATGACCTGTTCCATGACCAACTACAAACCATGCAGCAGGGGCCATCCTACACCATGCAAACCTACAGTGCCAATATTGACAATTGCCTGAGAGGCACTACTCACTTCCGTTACCTTAGCACAATAGATGCACCTGGCCTATAATGGCTGTGTGGCAACCATGCCATGAAAAACCTCACATGGAGGTGGGAGGAGACCTGTACACTCAGACAAATAGTGCCTGGGATGCATGTTGAAGAAAACTTCTACGGAACTCATGTCCGCAATTACCCTGATGCCCTGCAACACTGGCATGGTATTAACCCTTTGGTAGAATGAGGATCTGGATTTCACCAGTTTTCCTGGACCCTCCCTCCTTGGCTAGGAGGTCTTCGAGCTGGAGAAAGCGAGCGTCAATCTCTCTGCTATCCTGGAAAATATAGGAAACACAACAACCGATGCCATCCAAGCACTGCAGCAAGAAGTTACTCAAGTATGACAGACTACCATGCAGAACTGTCTAGCCTTAGACTACTTGCTGGCCATGCAAGGTGGCATTTGCACATTAGTGCATAGTGTGTCTATGTCAACTAAGATCTACGTGTTGAGACCAACCTTAAGAAAACCTGGGAACAACTAAAGCCCTTGCATCAGGCGGCAATCAAAAATACCAATTGGGGAATTGCCAAATTGTGGTCATGACTTACCTCTTGGTTCCCAGATATCAGGGTAGCTGTCAAAAGATTTTTGCTGTACTTTTTGGAATTATCTTGTTTATTGTAATTGTTTATGTTTTGTTTCGTATCAGCAGATGGGGTTGTAGATTGTGTTGTAAAGCATTTTCCCAGTCATGGTCAAGCCACTCCCTGACACAGGTTGGGGGCCACTAGATATAAGCGGATGCTAATCCTGAACTGTAATCTCTTTCACAGCCTCTCTCATAGTGATTGGGAAGATGCTGTAGTAATCACCTCCCGGATACCTGTGCAACTGATACTTGATAGAGGTCATTCTATGGTACCCTTCTCGTGATGCACCAGCTTTCAACCTCTGACTATGTAACTTATAACCTGCAGGTGTCAAAACACCAATCTCGCCTAGCTTATTATATAGCTAATGACCTGCCAAACTAACACCCTAGCCTATAACTCCATGTCAAGTGATGATTTGAGAGAATCAAGGGGTGGAAGTGATACCCTGCCCACTGACACCCTGCCCATTGACCAACATCAGCAGCGTAGGCAGGGTGCTGCCCACATTCCATATAAGGTATGATTCTCTCAAATCACACTACCACTGGTAGAGCCAAGGGGCAGCATGAATCTTACCCACATTCAAAAGACATTTGCACAGTTGGCTGTTGCTGCCAGATGACACGGACACTAAGTGTCCTTGGTAGTCCGCTGGAGCAATGGCATCACTTATGATCCTGTGTTGGTTATCAGTGATCAGGTGAATCACTGTATGGGTGCATTGTTGCTCATCTTTCCCACTGCCTCAATAAAGCTTTGTTTCATAACATGTTGTCAGACTCCATTACTGTTCGGACCACAGTCACATGCATAAGCCATTGAATATAGGGGGGTGAATATCTCTTTTTCTGCCAGTGATAGCCATCTGGAGGGAAGAGTGTTAGATTTAAGGAATATAAACTGGTATGTGGACATGCAAGTAGGGGCCAGCATAGTATGCTGAAAGGGATCTATACAGTGCTAAACCTTCACCTTTTCATCACCCTCTTTCTTATAGAATGTGTGACAGGTCATCACCATAATTTCATTCCTGTATGATCGGCAGGCCTCCCTCAGAATTTTTGCATCTTGTTGGCAATAATAACTCAGTTCTTTTTGCAAGTCAAAAATCTTCTCCTGATTAGCTGAGTGCCATGCCAAGAACTGCTTTTTCTCTTCAAGCATCATGCTGTCCCCCCTGCATTATATTCCAGTGGTGGAAAAGGGCCCACATAAATTTGATTTTCAGCAGTGTTTAAAAAATGGGGGAAATAACCTTTGAAGTCCTTGATACCTAAAGCTTGGGGAAGGCTGCTTAGTTTCATGGATAAAAAATGTAGAGTGCTTATGAAATGTATACTCAGGCTGGGTACTTCTACATGAGTTTACCACCTTGGGTGATTAATTGCACATCCATTTTTTTCCTTCAGAAGCTGACTAACAAAAAAATAGCCATCATAGCCTTTAGCATTATGCACTAGGAAAGTGCAGCCCTGAAACTTTGTGTCCATAAACAACTGAATAAAGTCCATGAGACCTGTGGCCCCTTTAAACTCACATTCTCGTTCAGTTTTCCTTTCTGCCCCTTCTTCTTCATCCCAAGGGGAATTTGGAGCTAACTCAATGGCAAAAATGTAGTTCAGGATATGTGTCCCAGTTTCCTGCATACATTCCATGTCATAAATAATATAACCCTGCCCTTCTTCTGGACTTTTGCTCACAGGCATGAAACACTGCTGCTGGTTTACATTACAGATCTATTTATAGCACATTCCGTACTTCCAGACTTTACATTTGTTCTGGTTTTCTACATAGGCCTTACACTTTTCACAGAAAATCATAGTCAAACAATCAATTTATTTTTTTAATACCCAGGGCCTTTTGCCTCTGTAAGCATGCCTCAGACCTGCACAGCAGCCTGCAGCTGGGGCACCTTATCCTTGTCCTCAAGTTAATTGCACAGTCATGAGACTAGCAGAGCCAGCAATAATATTTACAGCTATGGCCATGGTTGTACGATGTATGACAAAGCTCACAAAAGTTTCTCGCCTCAAATACCTTCCTGACATCCTTAACACCATAATAACATTCATCATGTAAAAATAAGAAACAGATCTTGGAATATCTAAGATTGTCATTTGGCCTAAAAATCCCCCAACCCTTTTCCCCTGCAGAGAGGAGGATGGTGTATATATTAATATGTAGCAGATCCTCAAAGAAGGGGATGCCACTCAGCATGACCTTCCTGTGCAGAGACCACCCCAGTTTGTCATGTAGCTCTTATGCTCTGCTTAACTATTCTGCATGTCAGATCCCTCACTGCTGTAAGTGCTGTGAGACTCCCAGCAAAACAGAGATTATTGTTGTTGATATTTAGATCAATTAAACAGTGCTTCTTTTTATCTATAATTTTGGAATGGGGGACAGACTGTAGGGTTCTGTGAACCCCACCCCCAACAGCCTTTAGAATAATGATAGTCAAGTGGAAAGTCTAATCAAAACACAGCACTCTTACTTTGCAGATGAGTGATGACTCAATCTAAAAACTTCTCTGCATCCATATTGCTTAAATTAATAGTGGGAGGCTGTAAAGAGTTGTGCATGCTGACAGCTTCAAGGTGGAATTGAGTGTAATCACCAGGTCCAAACAGGTGGCATAAATGGTCAAAAATTTGCTCTGCTCTCAGAACAAATGTTTCATATGTTTCATGTAGTGATACCTGATCTAAATGTGTCTATATATCACCTAGCCCCAAACCTCTGGATCAGCCATTCCCACTGCCACACATGCTCCATCAAAGTCACAGAATGGTCTGCCGCCACCTCTACCTCCTCTGCTAAATTTGAGGGTGGGGATAAAGCTGGGCTTTCAAATGTACCCACGGGGTTTGGGAGTGTGGCCAGTGGCCCCTCCTGGGAGACATCCTCATTGTGGACTTGCTGGGGCACAGCTTCTTGCAGGGGGCTGCAGTAACCAGGAAGTCCCTTCCAGGGGGTCATCTTCTGCCCTAGCAGGAGACATTCACTGCCCCATCAGGTTCAGAAAAACAGTTTGCATTGAAGGGCTCTTGTGGTCCTTGTAATCCCTTGACAACAAGATGCTTGCAGCAATGCAAAATTCATTTATCTTCCCCAATTAGCACTCTTTGTTCTAAGTTGTTTCTGTTTCACTAGCCTGTAAGCCAAGGCCCCAGAACTAACAAACAGCATCACTAGCCCATTTATTAACTCCATCCTGCCTGCTACTCCTCTGTGTCCAAAAATAATCATGGTCTTTCTGCTCTGCAACACCCCCATTGCTCTTACTGATCCACTTGTTCTTTCTGCAGTAGCTGTGATCTCTAAGAGCATGGGGCTGCAGAATGTGTCTCAAAGCCCAGGTCTTGCTGCTTCTGCAGCAGTCATGGCCTAACAAGGCTGTCTTTATTGCATGCTCTGTCTTCTGTCTCTTATTTGCAGCATTGCCCTAGGGATAAGGAAACACATTTAGCACAAGCCCACACCCCATAATGGTCTTACAGGTAAGACCCCCTAAACACTACCATGGGCAAAGAAAGGGAGCTCCCCACCATCACCCACCCTCTCTATGTGACACTTACTTACTTACTTACCTCAAAATTCAGTTTCCAATTCACGGGCCCATTGACCAGTTCTTCTGGTTTGCATGGTCTTTTTCAGAAAACCCTTTGGGACTTTTTCTTATTGTCCCCACACATATGTTCTTCTGATGCTGGAATTTTGTTCTAGTTTTCCATTTTTGCAGGCAGTGTTGCAGCACTGTGCAAAGCCCAAAGTCTGCCCCAGTAATACTGCATGGTCATCTTGTTGGACTGGACCCAGATGCAGGGGCCTCTCAGTATGGCTTACAGGATTGGTCTCTTTGCACAAGGCTGGGGATTGCGGGGGGGGGGGACGGGGGACGACACACGACGGACGACACACGACTTGATGGGCTTCCTAGGAGGAGTCCATAGCCCTCAGGAGTGTTCTAACTTGTTCATGTCTCCCACCTTTTTGAAGCCACTCCACCCTCTTGACCTTACCTCCCCCTAGACATGTTAAGACTTTTTCAACAGACTTGTGAAGGGAGGGGGATAAACCTGCTTTTTATTTTGTTTAATTCCTTTCTATTTACATTTAAACTTTAATTATTCCTTTCATTAGCTCTTATTAAAGAATGTTGTCTACATTTTATACCTACACCATTATGAACACGCATATATATTCAATTTATATATCTTTACATATATATGATATATATGCAGGTATATAAATAAATATATATTTTAAACATATAGAAAAATATATAGGTTTATATATTTGTACACTCCTTTATATTTATATATGTATGTAAATGTATATATTTTTATATATGAATACTTCCTGGCCCAAAGGAAAAGGGCAGCCAATCAGAGGGTGCTCTTAGATCATGTGCACATGATGGTTTAAAAAAAAAAGGAAACCAACCAATCACAAAGCAGTATGAAAACACATGGGGAATGACACTGTCAAAAATGGCAGCCTCTGTCTATGTATTGGGTGGTGGCTTCCTTTTCTGACATACTTCCAGGTAAAATGGATGGTGGCAGCTGGTCCTGGCAGCCAATCCCAGGGCAGTATGAAAACATGTGGGTCATGACATTGTCAAAAATGGCAGCTACCTGCCATAAAATGGAGGCTGAAATAAAATGGTGGCCCCTGTGTATTCAGTGGGAGGGGGCTTCCTGCTTTGACATCCTTCTGGGGTAAACAGGAAGGGGTGGCTGATCCTGCCAGCCAATCACAGAGGTGCCTGAAAATACGTGGGTTATGACTGTGTCAAAAACAGCAGTCAGCCAATCACAAAGCAGTATGAAAACAAGTGGGGTATGACATTTTACAAAATGGTGTCTCCCTGCTATCAAATGGTGGCTGAAATAAGATGGCGGCGCCCATTTATGTAGTAGGGAGGGACATTCTAGTCCTTACACTGGAAGAGAGGAGGGACTTCCGGGGCAAGTGGAGCACGTGGCTGCCTGCAGGGGGTGGGGATTTTGCCAGAAGCTGCAGGTGGGGCATCTGTCAGTTCTTATCTTGGACATCAGTGGTCCTTATATGACTGGCCACATTTTTCTTAAAAATGAGGCATGGGGTGTGCCTTGAAAAGTATACATCTAATTGAGCTAGGCTTTTTGCATATATGTAGGGAGAGAACCAACATTGCTCACATCACATGCACCCTGATACTTCAGAAATATGCATCCACTTTTCATAAAGATCGTATGTGAAAACTGAAGTAAGACAGACAACAATTTCTCATAAGAAGTCCATTGTTTTGATGTTATGGGCTGGTTATATTTAGGCTGTGAACTCTATAAATCACTTTTTTGAGCTAGCAATTTACTTTGAGGAGCAAGAGCGGAAAACACAGAATTATGAATCTGCATTAATATTTGATTTCTGAACTCTTCTTGCCCCACAACTTCAGTAAAAAATCTCAGCACCGAGGTTCAGATTTTTCAAAACTACTTCAGACAAATTTCATTCAAATCAGCAGAAAATATGTGTCAACCACTAAGACTACTTTGAAATTCTCACCCTAGTGCCACACCTTAATGCATACTTGAACACAACTGGAAGGTCATTATATGATATCTGCGAAGTGCGTTTTCTAATGTAGAAATACAAGGGCTGTAGGAAAAGATAAAATCTCTTATTTGACCAACAGATACTGTTGGAAAAGATAAAAAGGTTTTGGGCTCAGAGTCCTTTCCTCAGATACAACAAAAAGCAGAAATAGCCATTGTTGCACAATTTTCTGCAGTCAAGTCAAAATGAAGGCAGGAATGATAAAAGTAAGTATTAAAAAGTATAGTGGTGGAAACCTCCTGAAAAATACCTTAATAAAGACAGTATTAATGGGAAACAATACTGTAGACAGTAGCCAAGTCAGAGCCACCTTCCAACGTTTCACATTTTGCATGGACCCTGTAAAACAGAACAAAATAACGTCCATTCTCCATAGGAAAAAAAACATATCCTGATATGGACAAGCAGTTAGCAAACAGAAAATTGAAGGAATAGTTACAAAGTAAGAGGATAGCAAGAACAAAGGCCACATTTCTGTTAGTTCAGAATCTGCTTCTGAAAATTTACAGATATCTGCAGATATCTAGTGGTGTCAGAGAGAAAAGAACTGAGGAGGGTGTAGTCAGCAGACATCCTTGAATTTTGTAAAGTGATAGTAGCTTTGGAGGACAATTTCAGTACAGAGGAAATATTTCAAATTCAGACCAGAAAGTAGTGAAGAAGCAGTGAGGAATGAGGCAATCAAGATATTGACACTAGGCAATTGGTCAAGGAGCATGGAGACAAAACAAGGGAGGATGATAGTGTGACAGAGAGAGAAATTAACTCTGTTCAGCTATTAGGAGATTTGGGACAGTAGCATGTTTGAATGCTAAGAGTAGAGAGCTCACCAAAAGAGGGGTCAGTATAAGACAGGGAAGACTTTAAGAGAAAACAGGGAAGAAGAAACAAGACATTAGTGAGTGGGCCAAATGGACAAGTCAAGGAACCTGAATTAGAGAGAACTTTGGAAATCTCAAAGTCCAGCAGAGGTTGAAATCAGAAAGAGAAAGGGCAATAAAACAAAGAGGGAGACAACAGGCAGAGAGCTCCTTTCAGATGCTGTCAATCTGTTTTTCAGGGAGTTAATAAAATCCCAAGCAAAATAAGAGAGACACAGAGGTGAAGAAGAAGGTAGAAGAGGAGAGATGAGATTTTAAAGTAAAAGGTCAGATGTGGCAAAGAGCTTTTACAGATTAGAAATCTCCAACCAGATAAGAGAAGAGAAATAGAATGGCCTGGTCAGGGAGGAGACAGAGCCAAAAGGAGAAAAGGTCAAATTCACAGTAGAGTGAGCAATGTCAGAAAGACAGACATCTCCCTGATATCCTTAGCACAGCAAGAACAAGGGCCATCTGAAAGCTGAGGAAAAAAACCACATTTATTGATATTATGGTAGCACTGGTTCCTGCTCTTCTTCTCCACTACTTTGATATTCCTCGGGTCTTTGTGAGGACTTGGATTAATCCATTTTTCTTTCCAAACCTGTCCTCTCAATTTGGCAGTGTCAGCAATGACAAAAATATATTGAATATTGTCTCCTGCAAGCTGTACAGAAGATTGATGAAAAGGAGCCAATGAAGCTCACATGGGGAGCAAAAGATTTTGAACTGTGAGGATATATATCTATGTCTCTTCTGAACTACCCAGGGACAGCAAATATCACTGCCCACTAATCTGAAACAATTGGCATCACTAGTCATGAATGAGAGCACACAAAGAAGCAAGTGTGCAATAATAGGGGCATGGAGCCAGGGCTGCTGCAGAAGATAGGGATATTCAAAAAGACTCCTGTTGAGGCATGGCATAAGGTTCTCCCCCCAGCCTTTAAAAATATCTGCTTCTGAAGGTGTGGATGGGGAACAAACCTTAGTAATTTCCTATAGGCCCTCACTTAAACTGTAACATAATGAAGAAAACTGCAGAAAGTAGCCACACATACGAAAAGCCCTCTGAATCTTGCAACTGTTAATTCTGTACTTGGAGAAATGTTGTTTTGATATCAGAACTGGAAACAGTCTGAAAAATAACAGGACTTGAATATCACTTCTTCATCCTGTTGGATCAGAATACAATAAAGAGGTTGTGCATTTAAGAGATAACATAAAGTGTCATATTTTTAATAATTGCTGTAATGGGTTTTACTGTTGGAGAGATGAGCCCTTAGGCATTGATATCCACATTCTTGAGTTGATATTAGAGTGAAAAGATACATTTCAATTTTTTATATGTTATTCACTTGGGATACTGTGGTGGTGCATCCCCCCGCATTTTCCTCTGGATCACTTTACGATCACAAGGACTCCTGTCAATGCTTGGCCTCGAGCAAGGAGTCTGGCGATTAGGCGCCCCTTGGTCATACCAGGCACTCTTGCATGGCTGAGCTGGGGAACAAGAATGCCTTGATCCCACCTGGCATAATCAGTCACCCCTTGACAGCTTGGGGACATATCATTGTGGATCATAACTCAGGCGGATTGGCACGGGAGGATCGTACCTGTCTTGCTGAGATTAATGAGAACTCAGCAATTACCGACCGGAGCTGTGGCCAGGATGGAAATTTACTGATGCCTAAAGTCAATCAACTCAGAACTCTATAAACAGCGGTACCACGGGAGACCCTTTGAGCTCTCCTGGGCCGCAGCGGGCTGCGCCAGTATCTCCCTCTGAGTGGGATGCTTCTCAGAGCTGCGAACTCTTAAGTTTGCATACGGAGGCCTGGCAACAGGACATGGGCTGATCTCCGGTGCCCTTCACTCCTTGAGGCTCGATCTTCGCCCGTTGAGACAATCATTTGAAGCGAGTATTTCACTGAACTCCAGGGGAATTTTTGATGGGTACCTTTGTCTGCACATATTTCAATAGTGTAGCGGTTTAACCCCAGCCAGCAACTATGCACCACACAGCTGCTTGCTCACTCCCCCCCCGGTGGGATGGGGGAGAGAATCGGAAGAGTAAAAGCGAGAAAACTCATGGGTTGAGATAAAGACAGTTTAATAGGTACAGCAAAAGCCGCGCGCACAAGCGAAGCAAAGCAAGGAATTCATTCACTACTTCCCATAGGCAGGCAGGTGTTCAGCCATCCTCAGGAAAGCAGGGCTCTGTCACGCGTAATGGTTACTTGGGAAGACAAACGCCATCACTCCGAACGTCCCCCCCTTCCTCCTTCTTCCCCCAGCTTATATGCTGAGCATGATGTCATATGGTATGGAATAGCCCTTTGGCCAGTCTGGGTCAGCTGTCCTAGCTATGCTCCCTCCCAGCTTCTTATGCACCTGGCAGAGCACGAGAAGCTGAAAAGTCCTTGACTAGTGTAAACTCTGCTCAGCAAGAACCAAAACATCGTTGTGTTATCAACATTATTCTCATCCTAACTCCAAAACACAGCACTACCAGCTACTAAGAAGAAAATTAACTCTGTCCCAGCTGAAACCAGGACAAATAGGTACCTTCATCTGCGCATATAATGAGTATTTAGGCCTATTGTGTGTGTGCGTATCAATAAAAATATTGTAGTAAACCTCATTTAATCACTTTGTAAATGCTGAATTAACCTATGATTAATTATTGCTAAATTCTTGTGATTCTCTCCTTGCTGCAAACAAACCATAAACTACTGCTAAACATATATAATCCTTAGCCATAAACTGTTGACCAAGTCTGGGACTAGGATTGGATCCAGCCGCACCTAGGCTCCTCCCTGTGGAGGAGTTTAGAAAGCAAGGGGGTCCATTCTGAACCTCGTGACTCAACGGGAGGGCTCCCCTTTTTCCTCCTTGTATTTTCTTTAATGTCAATTTCCTCTTCCTTTCTCTTTATATATATCTTTTCCATTCATTTAATAAGAGATAGAGTGAACCTTGCCATTGAACTCTGTTAAATCACCCTTTTATGAATTTCTATTAAAATCACTATTTGCAAATATCTTTGGCGGTGATTCTTTGAGTGGCCTAACCACTCATCCGTGACAATATTCTGTAACAAAAGATAAGGAAATGTCTCAAGACACAGACAAAAAGGGTGCCTGGAGGCTGAGGGAGCAAATCAGAAGAAGAGAAGACCCCAGACATTGCAAACAGGATTAGATGAGCATAAGTGCCATCAGGAAAACAAGCGACCTATAGAGACTATAAAATCCGATAACAATCGACAGGTGGGGTCCCTCTTTGGAGGCACCCAGCTCGAGCTGTAACTACTATTGCATATTAAACATAGTAGAAGAAGGAACTCATAGCTGAATGGTGCACCATTAGGAAGTTTGCTGATGATACCAAACTGAGAGGAGCTGTTGACTCTATTGAGGGACAAGATACCTTGCAGACAGTATTATGATTAATAGCATGAAATTTAACAAGAACAAATGCCGGATTCTGCACCTAGGATGGAGTAATGCCGGGCACAAGTATAAATTGGGAGAGGAGTAGTTGGAGAGCAGTCCTGCAGAAAGGGATGTCCTATGTAACAATAGGACTTGCTTTTCAAGGCCCAGGATAGTGTTCTGGGCGGTGGCATGGGGCATGGGATATGTTTCCAGCCATCCAGTGGTTGCTTCCACCATTGTAAGCACATGGCGCTTGCCTTGGCGGGTCTGTGGCAGTGTGATATAATCAATCTGCCAGGCCTCCCCGTATTGATATTTCAGCCATCGTCCTCCATACCAGAAAGGCTTGAACCGCTCGGCTTGCTTGATTGCAGCGCATGTTTCGCATTCATGGATAACCTGTGCAATAGTGTCCATGGTCAAGTCCACCCCTCGATCACGAGCCCATCTATATGTTGCATCTCTTCCTTGATGGCCTGAGGTGTCATGGGCCCGCAGAGCTAGAAATAATTCACCCTTATGTTGCCAGTCCAGATCCACCTGAGCCACTTCAATCTTAGCAGCCTGATCCACCTGCTGGTTGTTTTGATGTTCTTCAGTGGCCCGACTCTTGGGTACGTGAGCATCTACGTGACGTACTTTTACAACCAGGTTCTCCATCCAGGCAGCAATATCTTGCCAGAACAGAATCATAGAATCATAG
This sequence comes from Nipponia nippon, assembly GCF_047370975.1. NCBI lineage: Eukaryota > Metazoa > Chordata > Aves > Pelecaniformes > Threskiornithidae > Nipponia > Nipponia nippon. The sequence goes on along the minus strand of NW_028262352.1, from coordinate 2,774,077 downwards.
AATCGTTAAGGTTGGAAAAGACCCTTAAGATCATCGAGTCCAACCGTTAACCTAGCACTGCCAAGTCCGCCACTAAACCATGTCCTCGAGCACCACGTCTACCCTTCTTTTAAATACCTCCAGGGATGGAGACTCAACCACTTCCCTGGGCAGCCTGTTCCAATGCCTGACTACCCTTTCGGTGAAGAAGTTTTTCCTAATATCCAACCTAAACTTCCCCTGGCGCAGCTTGAGGCCGTTTCCTCTCGTCCTATCGCTTGTTACTAGGGAGAAGAGGCCGACCCCCACCTCGCTACAACCTCCTTTCAGGTAGTTGTAGAGAGCAGCAGCCCAGATGGGTTTGCAGCCCAGATGGGTTTGCCTCTGCGCTGCCAGTTGCTCTGCTTCCATTGCTGTAACCACCCCCACAGGGCATTTGCCACCATCCATGAGTCAGTACAGAGATAGAGCATTGGCCACTTTTCTCGTTCAGCAATATCCAAAGCCAGCTGGATGGCTTTCACCTCTGCAAACTGACTCCATTCACCTGCTCCTTCAGCAGTTTCTGCGACTTATCGTAAAGGACTCCAGACAGCAGCTTTCCACCTCCGATGCTTCCCCACAAGACGACAAGACCCATCAGTGAACAGGGCATATTGCTTCATATTATCGGGTAGTTTATTATACAGTGGGGCCTCCTCAGCACGCATCACCTCCTCCTCTGGCGATATTCTGAAATCTTTGCCTTCTGGCCAGTCCACAATCACTTCCAAGATTCCTGGGTGACTGGGGTTTCCTATTCGAGCCCGTTGTGTGATCAGTGCGACCCACTTGCTCCACGTAGCATCAGTTGCATGATGTGTACAGGGGATCCTCCCTTTGAACATCCAGCCCAGCATCAGCAGTCGGGGTGCCAGGAGGAGCTGTGCTTCAGTACAAACCACTTCCGAAGCAGATCGAACCCCTTCATATGCTGCCGATATCTCTTTTTCAGTTGGAGTATAGCGGGCTTCGGATCCTCTGTATCCCCGACTGCAAAACCCTAGGGGTCGACCTCGAGTCTCCCCTGGTGCTTTCTGCCAGAGGCTCCAGGTAGGGCTGTTCTCCCCGGCTGCAGTGTAGAGCACATTTTTCACATCTTGCCCTGCCCGGACTGGCCCAAGGGCTACTGCATGAACCATTTACTTTGTTCAAAGGCTTGTCGTTGCTCAGGGCCCCATTTGAAATCGTTCTTCTTCCGGGTCGCTTGATAGAGAGGGCTTACGATCAGACTGTAATTTGGAATATGCATTCTCCAAAAACCCACAACACCCAAGAAAGCTTGTGTTTCCTTCTTGCTGGTTGGTGGAGACATGGCTGTTATTTTGTTGATCACATCCATTGGGATCTGACGACGTCCATCTTGCCATTTTATTCCTAAAAACTGGATCTCCTGTGCAGGTCCCTTGACCTTACTTTGGTTTATGGCAAAGCCGGCCTCCAGAAGGATTTGGACTATTTTCTTCCCTTTCTCAAAAACCTCTTCTGCTGTGTTGCCCCACATGATGATGTCATCAATGTATTGCAGGTGTTCCAGAGCCCCACCCTGTTCCAATGCAGTCTGGATCAGTCCATGGCAAATGGTGGGGCTGTGTTTCCACTCCTGGAGCAGTCGATTCCAGGTGTACTGGACGCCCCTCCAAGTGAAAGCAAACTGTGGCCTGCACTCTGCTGCCAAAGGGATTGAGAAAAATGCATTAGCGATATCAGTTGTGGCATACCACTTGGCTGCCTTTGGCTCCAAGTTCTAGCATGTCCAGCACGGCAGCGCTCAGTGGCAGTGTGACTTTGTTCAGGCCACGACAGTCTACTATTAGTCTCCACTCGCCATTAGACTTTTGCACTGGCCATATGGGACTGTTAAAGGGTGAGCGAGTCTTGCTGATCACTCCTTGGCTCTCCAGTCGATGAATCAGCTTATGGATAGGAATCAGGGAGTCTCGGTTGGTGCAATGTTGCTGCTGGTGCACCGTTGGGGTAGCGACTGGCACCTGTTCTTCTGAGACCCTCAGCAGCCCCACAACAGAAGGGTCCTTTGAGAGACCGGGCAGGGTAGACAGCTGTTTAATTTCCTCCGTCTCCAAGGCAGCTATACCAAAAGCCCACCGGTACCCTTTTGGGTCCTTGAAACACCCTCTCCTGAGGTAGTCTATGCCAAGGATGCACGGGGCCTCTGGGCCAGTCACAATGGGGTGCTTCTGCCACTCCTTCCCAGTTAAGCTCACTTCAGCCTCCAATATAGTCAGCTGTTGGGATCCCCCTCTTACTCCAGAAATACAGATGGGTTCTGCCCCTTTATAGCTTGATGGATGGCATTAGGGTACACTGTGCACCGGTGTCCACTAGAGCCTTATACTCCTGTGGGGCTGATGTGCCAGGCCGTTGAATCCACAGTCCATTAAACCCGGTTGTCCCTTTCCTCCACCTGGCTGGAGGCAGGGCCCCTCTAGTCCTGGTCATAGCATTCATTACTCACTTCTTGTAAATGCGAATCAAAAACCCCTTTATTGAGATCGGAAGCAAAATCAGCCCTTCTACTCTGTCTGGGGAACTGCTCACTGGAAACTGGAGCAGCAATTTTCCTGGAAGAACCCCCTTTTGCAATTGTTTTTCCTTGCAACTCACGTACCCGTGCCTCTAGGGTCGAGGTCGATTTTCCATCCCACTTCCTCATGTCCTCTCCGTGGTCACGCAGGTAAAACCACAGGGTGGCCCGTGGTGTGTATCCACTATATCTTCTCTCTTGAGCAGACGGATGCTTACTCCTGATGCCTGAGATACTAGTCCGTACAGGTGAGGAGTAGGACATATCCTCTTTGAATCGCTGGAACTCCTGGGACAGTTTTTCAGACAGTTACTCCACAGCTGAGACGCAGGTCCGTAGGGAGGAAGAGAGACTTTCTTCGTATTGTCGGAGTTGGCCAGCCATTTCATCCACCGTTGGTCCCTCGTCATCTTTCCAGGTCATTATTGCCAATGAATTTGCATGCGATGATGGTGCACTCTGTACAAACTTCCGCCACATGGGTCGACTGCACCTGACTTGATCTGGATCTTTGGATAACTGCTTGTTGTCCAGGTCACCATAAATCACCTCCAGCATGGCTAATTCCCTCAGGTACTGGATACCTCTCTCCATGGTGGTCCACTTGCCTGGGTGACATATAACATCTTCCTTGAAGGGATACCTTTCCTTCACGCCTGACAGGAGTCGCCTCCAGAGGCTGAGGGCTTGTGCCCCTTTTGCAATCGCTTTGTCAATGCCCCCTTCCCTAGAAAGGGATCCCAGCTGCTTGGCTTCCCTACCCTCTAATTCCAGGCTACTGGCCCCATTATCCCAGCATTGGAGCAGCCAGGTGACGATGCGCTCGCCTGGACGACAATTGAAATCTTTTTGCATATCTCGCAGCTCACTCAGGGACAGGGATCGGGTGGTTACCATCTCATTTGTGGGTTCTGCCTCTTCCTCCTCTTGTTCTCATGATGACCCTGGTTCATCATCAGCCCTTACTAAATGAGTTGATTTTCTTGTGTATTTTTTCTTCTATATAGGGGCGACTGATACTGGCATGGTTTGGTACTCTGGTTCAGCCGCAGCGCCTGTCGTGGGGGCTGGCGTATCTGCAGCGCCTGTTGCTGGGGCTGGCGTAGCCACAGTGCCTGTCGTTTTGTCATCAGATCCAGAGACCTTCTCTTCCCCTTGAGGGTTCTGAATAGTGTTGAATAGGGCTCGGTAGGCATGGGCCAGGCCCCAGCACATTGCGGTGATTTGTGTCTCCCTAGAATTGCCAGGGTGACAGCATACTTTTTCCAAATATTCTACTAATTCTGCAGGATTCTGCACTTGTTCAGGGGTGAAATTCCAAAACACTGGAGGGGCCCACCGTCCTAGGCATTTGCCCATGCTCTCCCACACACCCTGCCACTCATAACTATCCAGCCTTGGAACAGAGCTCTGGATGATATTCTTAAACTGCTTATTCACCTTAGACAAAACCAAAACAATATTCCCAAGAACTACCAATAGATGTATCTTAACTACCCAAGGATGTTCAAGATACTGAAAAGTTGTTGTAATGAAGGAGGAAACATCATAGAAGAAGGCAGTGAAGGTGCCATTCTGTATTTCCTCCATAAAAAGCCTCTCAGAGGAAGAGGTATAATTGCTAATTGTCTCCATGAGGTGGTACCCGAAGTACAGTAATGGCTTCAGTACAGAACCCAAATACCAGATAGCGCTCAAGGTCAGTGTTTGAATAATAAGTCTCCAAAGCAAAACATCACTAATCACTGCAGAGCACAGCAAACTGCAAAACCCAACACCTATCTTTAACACGTACTGCGAAAACAGGAGCATGGTGCAGATCAGGTAGACTAATACTGAGAACAGATGAATCAATATTATGACCGGCAACTGTTAACAGATACAAATTCCTTAATAAACTCTGGTTAATCTGTTATTATCTCAAACCCTTTGTGCCCCATGTTGGGTGCCAAAAAGGACTGTCATGGTTTAACCCCAGCCAGCAATTAAGCACCACACAGCTGCTCGCTCACTCCCCCCCCCCCCCCCCCGGTGGGATGGGGGAGAGAATTGGAAGGGTGAAAGTCAGAAAACTCGTGGGTTGAGATAAAGACAGTTTAATAGTTGAAATAAACCAAAGTAAAACAGTAGTAGTAGTAGTAGTAGTAGTAGTAGTAGTAGTAGTAGTAGTAATAATAATAATAATAATAATAATAATAATAATAATAATAATAATAATAATAATATACAAAGCAAGTGATGCACAATGCAATTGCCGACTGATGCCCAGCCCATCCCCGAGCAGCGATTGCTGCCCCCCGGACAACTCCCCCAGCTTATATAGTGAGCATGACTCAAGTGGTATGGAATAGCCCTTTGGCCAGTCTGGGTCAGCTGTCCCGGCTGTGCCCCCTCCCAGCTTCTTGTGCACCTGGCAGAACATGGGAAGCTGAAAAGTCCTTGACTAGTATAAACACTACTTAGCAACAACTAAAACATTGTGACAGGAACCTCATGCAGTTCAACAAGAGGAGGTGCAAAGTCCTGCACCTAGGGAGGAACAACCTCTTCTACCTCCTCCCCCATGAGCAGCACAGGGGAGGTGGAGAACTGGGGTTGCAGTCAGTTCATACCACTTTGTCGCTCCTTCCTCCTCACACTCTTCTGCTCCAACGCATGGTCCCTCCCACGCGAGACAGTCCTTCACGACCTTCTCCAGTGTGAGTCACTTCCAGGGGGTGCAGTCCTTCAGGAACAGACTGCTCAATTGTGGGTCCCCCATGGGGTCAGTGGTCCTGCTATAAAACATGTTCCTTCATGGGCTCCTCTCTGCATGCCACAGTTCCTACCAGGAGCCTGCTCCAGCACAGGCTCTCCACGGCCTGCAACTTCCTTCAGGGCATATCCACCTGCTCCGGTGTGGGATCCTCCATGGGCTGCAGTATGGATATCTGCACTGACATGGTCCTCCATGGGCTGTAGGGGGACAACCTGATTCATAGAATCATAGAATCGTTAAGGTTGGAAAAGACCCTTAAGATCATCGAGTCCAACCGTCAACCTATCACTGCCAAGTCCATCTATACCATGTCCTCGAGCACCGTATCTATCCGTTCTTTAAATACCTCCAGGGATGGAGACTCAACCACTTTGCTGGGCAACCTGTTCCAATGCTTGACCACCCTTTCAGTGAAGAGGTTTTTCCTAATGTCTAACCTAAACCTCCCCTGGCGCAGCTTGAGGCTGTTTCCTCTCGTCCTATCACTCATTACTAGGGAGAAGAGGCCGACCCCCACCTCACTACAACCTCCTTTCAGGTAGCTGTAGAGAGCAAAAAGGTCTCCCCTCAGCCTCCTCTTCTCCAGGCTAAACAACCCCTGTTCCCTCAGCCGCTCCTCATATGTGCTCTAGACCCTTCACCAACTTCGTTGCCCTCCTCTGGACACGCTCCAGCACCTCAATGTCCTTCTTGTAGTGAGGGGCCCAAAAGTGAACACAGTACTCGAGGTGCGGCCTCACCAGTGCCGAGTACAGGGGCACTATCACCTCCTTGGACCTGCTGGCCGCACTATTCTTGATACAGGCCAGGATGCCATTGGCCCTCTTGGCCACCTGAGCACACTGCTGGCTCATGTTCAGCCGGCTGTCAACCAACACCCCCAAGTCCTTTTCCGCCAGGCAGCTCTCCAGCCACTCCTCCCCAAGCCTGTAGCATTGCATGGGGTTGTTGTGACCCAAGTGCAGGACCTGGTACTTAGCCTTGTTGAATCTCATGCAGTTGGCCCCGGCCCATCGATCCAGCCTGTCCAGGTCCCTCTGCAGGGCCTTCCTATCCTCCAGCAGATCGACACTTCCACCCAACTTGGTGTCATCTGCAAACTTACTGAGGGTGCACTCAATCCACTCATCCAGATCATCAATGAAGATATTGAACGGGACTGGCCCCAGTACTGAGCCCTGGGGAACACCACTTGTGACCGGCCGCCAACTGGATTTGACTCCATTCACCACCACTCTCTGGGCTCGGCCGTCCAGCCAGTTTTTAATCCAGCGTAGAGTTCACCCATCCAAGCCGTGTGCAGCCAGCTTCTCCAGAACAATGCTGTGGGAGACAGTGTCAAAGGCCTTACTAAAGTCCAGGTAGACAACATCCACAGCCTTTCCCTCATCCACTAAGCGGGTCACCTTGTCATAGAAGGAGACCAGGTTAGTGAAACAGGATCTCCCTTTCATAAACCCATGCTGGCTGGGCCTGATCCCCCGATTGTCCCGCACTTGCTGCATAATGGCACTCAAGATGAACTGCTCCATGACCTTCCCCGGCACTGAGGTCAGGCTGACAGGCCTGTAGTTCCCCGGATCCTCCTTCCGACCCTTCTTGTAGAGGGGCGTCACATTTGCTAGCTTCCAGTCATTTGGGACCTCCCCGGTTGACCAGGACTGCTGATAAATAATGGAGAGTGGCCTGGCCAGCTCCTCTGCCAGCTCCCTCATTATCCTCGGGTGGATCCCATCTGGCCCCATGGACTTGTGCGCATCCAGGTGGAGGAGCAGGTCAGTGACTGCCACCTCTTTGACAAGTGGGGCTTCACTCTGTGTCCTATCTCCATCTCCCAGCTCAGGGGCCTGAAAAACCCGAGGATGACTAGCTTGACTATTAAAGACTGAGGCAAAGAAGGCATTAAGTACCTCTGCCTTCTCCTCATCCTTCGTGGCCAGGTTACCTTCTGCATCCAACAGAGGAGGGAGATTCTCCCTGGCCCTCCTTTTGTCACTAACATATTTATAAAAACTTCTTTTGTTGTCTTTAACGGCGGTGGCCAGTTTAAGTTCCAGCTGGGCCTTCGCCTTTCTGATCTTCTCCCTGCATATCCTCACAACATCCTTGTAGTCCCCCTGAGTCGCCTGCCCCTTCTTCCAAAGGCGGTAGGCTCTCCTTTTTTTCCTGAGTTCTAGCCAAAGCTCTCCGTCCAGCCAGGCCGGTCTTCTCCCCCGCTTGCTCGACTTGTTGCACATGGGGACAGCCTGCTCCTGCGCCTTTAAGATTTCCTCCTTGAATAACGTCCAGCCTTCTTGGACTCCTTTGCCCTTCAGGGCTGCCTCCCAAGGGACTCTGTTAACCAGACTCCTGAACAGCCCAAAGTCCGCCCTTCTAAAGTTCAGGGTAGCGGTCTTGCTGACCCCCTTCCTTACCTCTCCTAGAATTGAAAACTCTATCATTTCATGGTCGCTGAGCCCAAGACAGCCTCCGACCACCACATCGCCCACCAGGCCCTCTCTGTTCGTGAACAGCAGGTCCAGCGGGGCACCTCCCCTGGTTGGCTCGCTTACCAGCTGCGTCAGGAAGTTATCTCCCACACACTCCAGGAACCTCCTAGACTGCTTCCTCTCTGCTGTGTTGTATTTCCAGCAGATATCTGGTAAGTTGAAGTCCCCCACGAGAACAAGGGCTAGGGATTGTGAGACTTCAGCCAACCTCTTGTAGAATGCTTCATCTGTTTCCTCGTCCTGGTTGGGTGGTCTGTAACAGACTCCCACCACGATATCTGCCTTGTTAGCCTTCCCCCTGATCTTTACCCATAAGCACTCAACCTTATCATTACTGTTGTTAAGCTCTAGACAGTCAAAACGATCCCTAACACAGGGCTACCCCTCCCCCTCTCTTTCCTTGCCTGTCCCTTCTAAAGAGCTTGTAGCCATCCATTGCAGCACTCCAGTTGTGTGAGTCATCCCACCACGTTTCCGTGATGGCGACCACATCATAGTTTTCCTGCCACACAGTGGCTTCCAGCTCCTCCTGTTTATTGCCCATGCTGCGTGCATTGGTGTAAATTCACTTCAGTTGGGCTATAGATCTCTTCTCCAACACAGGCATGCCACCCCTAGGCTCATCCCTAGCAAGCCTGGTTTTATCCCCTTCCCCCTTCGCACCTAGTTTAAAGCCCTCTCAACTAGGCCAGCTAACTCCTGGGCCAGGATCCTTTTCCCCCTTTGCGACAGGTGAACCCCATCTGTCTCCAGCAGGCCTGGTGCCATGTAAACCACCCCATGGTCGAAAAACCCAAAATTCCGTCGCTGGCACCAGCCCCCGAGCCACGTGTTGATGAGGTGGGTCTTCCTGTTCCTTTCCATATGCCTCCTGGCTACTGATGGGATGGAGGAAAACACCACCTGTGCTCCTGATCCTTCAAGCAATTGCCCTAGCTCTCTAAAGTCCCTTTTGATTGTCTTGATGCCACTATCAGCTACCTCATCACTGCCGACTTGAACAACCACTAGTGGATAATAATCGGAAGCTTTTACCAGCCTGGGGAGCTTCCTGGTAACATTTCTTATCCTTGCCCCAGGGAGGCAGCAGACTTCCCTATGGGATTGGTCCGGTCGGCATATCAGGCCCTCGGTTCCCCTCAGAAGGGAGTCACCTATGACAATTACCCTTCTTTTTTTTTTGCCGATGGCCGTTGTAATGCACGGGGCTGACTGGTTCCCCCCAGTCAACCCTTTGGATGGATCCCTGTCTGTATCTTCATCCTCCTGGCCCTCAGGTTCCAGAGCCTCATACCTGTTGTGTAAGGGCACCTGGAAGGGTGAGGTTGGCTGGGAGAGGATTTGCCTGCTGCACCAAGCTGGGATCCGCATCCATCCTTCTCCTTCTCTTGGGTCCCCTCCCTCTGCCTGACGGCATGAGGGCAGGGGAGCCTCTCCCTCACTTGATGCTTCCATCTGGCATGGTCGTCTCAGGGATGGTAGGGAGTGGCTTCACCAGTCTATCTCCCTCTCGCACTCCCTGATACTCCTCAGTCTTGCAACTTCTTTCAGCTCTGCCACCATGCTAAGCAGATCCTCCACCTGCTCGCACCTCACGCAGGTGTTGTCTCGGCAGTACCCCGTCACCAGAGCAAGACTCTGGCACTCCCTGCAGCCAGAGACCTGGGTGGCTGCATGTTTGAGTGGGAGCTCTGTCTGTGTCGCCACATCCCTTCTGGCGATGGCTCTTGTCCGAGCGGAAACCATGGCTACGTCTCTTCTGGGAGGATGTAGACCACAAGGAGAGCTCACCAGCTGCCTGCTCGCCAGCTGCCTGCACAAACTGCTGCGCAAACTGCCGTGCCACGCCCTTTCTGACGCACCACGCCCTGTTTGCCCATCCTGTTCGCCGCGCTCCTGGTCGCTCGCACTCCCTAGGGGCCCATTTAAATCTCCCGCGGTTGCCCCAGCAACGCCCAAGCCCCGCCTGCCTCGCTCGCGAGAGCAGCCGGTTCCCTTTGGCGCAAGGACCATGGTCTTCACCACAGGCTGCAGGGGAATCTCTCCTCTGGCACCTGGAGCATCTCCTCCCCTTCCTTCTTCACTGACCTTGGTGTCTGCAAGGCTTTTTCTCTCACATATTCTCCCTCCTCTCTCCCAGCTGCTCTTGTGCAGCATTTTTTACCCTTTCTTAAATATGTTATCACAGAGGTGCTACCAACGTCACTGATTGGCTCAGCTTCGGCCAGCGGCAGGTCCGTCTTGGAGCCGGCTGGAATTGTCTCTGTTTGACATGGGGGCAGCTTCTGGCATCTTCTCACAGAAGCCACCCCTGCAGCCCCCTGGCTACCAGAACTTTGCCATGTAAACCCAATACACATGGGTTCACCAAAGGGAAGTCATGCTTGACCAACTTGATAAACTTCTACGATGAAATGTCTGGCCTGGTAGATGAGGGGAGAGCAATGGCTGTTGTCTACCTGGACTTCAGGAAGGCTTTCAGCATTGTCTCCCATAAGATCTGCACAGAGAAGCTGATGAAGTATGGGCTGGATGAGCAGACAGTGAAGTGGATTGAAAACTGGCTGAATGGCCAGGTTCAGAGTGTGGTGATCAGTGGCACGAAGTCTAGCTGAAGGCCAGTAACTAGTGGTGTACCCCAGGGGTCAATACTAGGTCCAGTCCTGTTCAGTATCTTCGTTAATGATCTGGATGATGAGGCAAGTTTGCTGATAACACAAAACTGGGAGGAGTGGCTGATAGGCCAGAGGGTCATGCTGCCATCCAGAGGGACCTGGACAGGATGGAGAAATGGGCTGACAGGAACCTCATGCAGTTCAACAAGAGGAAGTGCCAAGTCCTGCACCTGGGGAGGAACCACTGCATTCACCAAAATACACTAGGGGCCACCCAGCTGGAAAGCAGCTTGGCAGAAAAGGCCCTGGGGGTCCTGGTGGACACCAGATTGAACACGAGCCAGCAGTGTGCCCTTGCGACAAAGAAGTTTAATGGTATCCTGGGCTGCATCAGGAGGAATGTTGCCAGCAGGTCAAGGGAGGTGATCCTCCCCCTCTACTCAGCACTGGTGAGGCCACACCTGGAGTCCTGTGTCTAGTTCTGGGCTCCCAAGTACAAGAGAGACATGGACATACTGGAGAGAGACCAGCAAAGGGCCACAAAGATGATTAAGGGACTGGAGCATCTCTCCTATGAGGAAAGGCTGAGAGAGCTGGGACTGTTTAGCCTCAAGAAGAGAAGGCTCGGGGGGATCTTATAAATGTGTCTAAATACCTGAAGGGAGGGTGCAAAGAGGACAGAGCCAGGCTCTTTTCAGTGGTGCCCAGTGACAGGACAAGAAGCAATGGGCACAAACTGAAACACAGGATTTACCATCTGAGCGTAAGGAAACACTGATTTGTACTGCGAGGGTTACCAAGCACTAGAACAGGTTGCCCAGAGAAGTTGTGGAGTCTTTATCTTTGGAGATATTCAAAAGCCATCTGGACAAGGTCCTGGGCAACCTGCTCTAGGTGACCGTTCTTTGAGCAGGAGGGTTGGACAAGATGATCTCCAGAGGTCCCATCCAACTTCTACCATTCTACAATTCTATGAAAGCCAAATGGGCAAACTATAGTAAACAGTTTTACTATACGCAAGTGCAAATTACTTATATTAGGATTGGTTGAGATCAAACTAATGTGCAGAAAGTCTTGATTATTTTAGACACATGAAAAAAGAAGCTAATAATATTCAAGAATAGTATCTTGAGTTTGTGGATGTATAAGTAAAAGTCACTATGTTGCTACCACAATGTTTTGCATTTAGTACTGGAAAGAAATTTGCCATCCTAGATCTGCTATATCCACTTCTCTAAGTAGCCTAGGGACTTGCTGATGGATTTTACAGAGGGGAGGACAATTATAGATGTAGGGAATAGTATTTCACATAAACATTTAGATCCTTGACTTAGCCTCATTGGGATAGTTGAGGGAATCCACTTTTTGTACTGTTGGGCATACATTAAAAACCTGGAGCACTTGCACAAGGTAGAGGATGGGACATTTTATAAGCATACATATTATTAACAGTAAAAGGATATTAAAAATTAAGGGAATAAATAAAGACCCAAAGGATGACAAAATCATAAGCAGTTAAATATCAAATAAATCCTGCTAGACCAACTGAACTACCATAAGAGCATTACACAGACTAAGAATGAGCTGAAGGATCCAAATAAGAAACAGAAATATATTTCCATTTGTGATAGTAGAAGCAGTTTCAGGGGTGTTTGTGGAGAGCAACAAGGATTTATACTTGAAGCCATCTTACTGCAATCTCTGTGATCTCACTAGAAAGATAAATCAATCATTTTTGCCTCTGTAATCTACCCACACAACTTATTAATGTACCTCTACTAGACATCCTTGAGGGCCTCTTTGAAATGGAGATCTGCATCAGCATCCAGAAGGTGGTTGCTTTTGAACATTCAATATCCACTATTCATTGTGTTTCAGAATAGCTCCCATTTTCTCCACCTCTTCTGTAGAACATGCCGAGTCACATGGAGATCATTGTACACTACTATCTAAACATGCCTGCGCATAGCAGCATCTTACTTTCAGTTGGCTAAAGGCATATTTTCTTTAAGAAGAAAGCCACTTCAGAAGTACAATCACCATCCTTCTGTTACAACTTCTTAGGGGCATGGCAAAGAAACACTGCACCATAAAAACCCCAGCAGCTGCTGGTTCTAGATACTAGGACAATTAGAACCCATTCTTAAGGGGTTCTTGACATTTCAACAGCAATTCGGAACATGTCAAAAAATTAATTTCCCTGACCAACTCCCCCCCAAACCCCAACTTTTCTGACAACGTTGCATGATTATGAAAGCAGAGCTGCATTGAATTGTAGTATTATAAACCACAGGATCACACATCTAGAAAACCAACATGTCTCCGCATAAGAGCTTCAATAAAGATGAGACCCCAACAGGCCTAACAGCGTTAGTATCACTTATTGGGATAATGTGCATACTTTCCTCTTTTTTTAATTGGGTTCATTGCCTTTATGACTTCAATCCTGGCCAAGGCTGACACAGCCATCTGAATTACAATGCTCCTCTTCAAAAAAGTCATTTTTTGCCAACGGAATGCACCAATTTGCATAAAATCTCAAGTACCGTGGAAAACTTCCCTGGTAAGAAGTGAGCGAAAAAGATGCTTCTTGTTCCCTTAAAAGTTTTATACTCAACATTCCCATTTCAAACTGTACAAGCTATATGTTTTAATATTTTTATTATTTTTAATATCAAGTATATACTTTATTCATTTGAACTTACAGGAATAAAGGAGTACCTAACCTAGAAGAACTCTATGTTATAGAATCATAGAATCGTTTAGGTTGGAAAAGACCCTTAAGATCATCGAGTCCAACTGTTAACCTAGCACTGCCAAGTCCACCACTAAACCATGTCCCTAAGAACCACATCTACACGTCTTTTAAATACTTCCAGGGATGGAAACTCAATCACTTTGCTGGGCAGCCTGTTCCAATGCTTGACAACGCTTTCAGTGAAGACATTTTTCCTAATATCCAATCTAAACCTCCCCTGGCACAACTTGAGGCCGTTTCCTCCAGTCCTATTGCTTGCTCCTTGGGAGAAGAGACTGACCCCCACCTCACTACAACCTCCTTTCAGGTAGTTGTAGAGAGCAATAAGGTCTCCCCTCAGCCTCCTCTTCTCCAGACTAAACAACCCCAGCTCCCTCAGCCGCTCCTCATAAGACTTGTTCTCTAGACCCTTCACCAGCTTTGTTGCCCTTCTTTGGACACGCTCCAGCATCTCAATGTCCTTCTTGTAGTGAGGGGCCCAAAAGTGAACACAGCATTCGAGGTGCGGCCTCACCAGTACCGAGTACGGGGGATGATCACCTCCCTAGTCCTGCTGGCCGCACTATTCCTGACACAAGCCAGGATGCTATTGGCCTTCTTGGCCACCTGGGCACACTGCTGGCTCATGTTCAGCTGGCTGTCAACCAACACCCCCAGGTCCTTTTCCTCTGGGCAGCTCTCCAGCCACTCTTCCCCAAGCCTGTATCATTGCCAGGGGTTGTTGTGACCCAAGTGCAGGACCTGGCACTTAGCCTTGTTGAACCTCATACACTTGGCCTTGGCCCATCAATCCAGCCTGTCCAGATCCTTCTGTAGAGCCTTTCTATCCTCAAGCAGATTGACACTCCTGCCCAACTTGGTGTCATCTGCAAACTTACTGAGGCTTCCTGAATCAGAACTTAAACGTAATGATCCAAAAGAACTTAGTGAAAAGCTCTCCCACAATGTTGACATTACCAAAGATTTCCTAAGAAGCTACTTCAACAAAGAAACATGGAAATTCAGAATATCTTTGCTTTGATTGCTGAAACTCCTTTCTCTATGCTTCCACAAACCCCAAAGGTTTCCTTCCTTCAACTTTCTCACATGTCAAAAAAGGCACAACCTTATCAACCTCCTCATGAACCGATTAAACCGATTCCCCATTCAATGAAGGATCTAATTCCAAAAATGCTATCAGTATTAATATCCTCACATAAAATATATTTGTACCACTGCTTACTGAGGGAAGGAACGTACTTTGCTTCTTTCTCAATGATTTCATAAAAATGTTAGTGATGCATATAGTAAAAATAACATTGGTTCAGCAGTCTGTTTCTCAGACCTGTCCCAATATGTCTTGTGGAGACATTCTTCTATTTATCCTACCCTCATCTACATATCCTCTCACCTGCAGTTGCCCTCTCTGATTGTTACACCCTTCTGCAGTGGCATGCAGTCCATCTTGCTAAGCAATCAGACCACTGCTACTTCCATTGCTTATCGACAAGCAGTATGAATCTCATATCATCAGCAACAGGCTATTTACATTGTTTCACTCTTTTCTCCATCTCACTTCAACTTTCAGGTAAAAAGATATAATTTTTCTCTTCCCTCTTTGCGCTCTCTTGCTATTATTTTTCACTATTACTGAATTGTTTAACTGTTACTGGTTTAACTTTTTCCATTGTCACTTTGTTGTTTAACTTCAAATGCACAAAATAAATCTTTTTTTGCCTTATATATGTTTTAGGATAGGAATGGATTGAAAGGATTATTTTTTTAAACAGAAAATGTTATTAACTACATTAATACAGCTCTGTACTCTAGACAATACATGGCTTTCATTTGTTACCACCATGTTGTGGTTTAACCCCAGCTGGCAACTAAGCACCACACAGCTGCTCGCTCACTCTCCCCAAAGTGGGATGGGGAAGAGAATCGAAAGGCCAAAAGCGAGAAAACTCATGGGCTGACATAAAGACAATTTAATAAGTAAAAAAAAAAAAAACCACAAAACAAAAAACCCAACAACAAACAAAAACAAAACCAAGAAAAAACAGTGATGCAAAAAAAAAACCCAAACAATTGCTCACCACCAGCCGACTGATGTCCAGCCAGTCCCCAAGCAATGGCAGCCCTGGCAAACTCCCCCCCCCCAGCTTTTATTGCTGAGCAGGACATCATATGGTATGGAATATTCCTTTGGTCAGTTGGGGTCAGCTGTCCCAGCTGTGTCCCCTCCCAGCTTCTTGCACACTCCCAGCCTACTCGCTTGTGGAGCAGCATGAGAAGCTGAAAAGGCCTTGACGTTGTGTCAGCACTGCTCAGCAATAACTAAAACATCCCTCTGTTATCAACACTGTTTTAATCACAAATCCAAAACATAGCACCATATGAGCTATTATGAAGAAAATTAACTCTATCCCAGCCAAAACCAGTACACAACATTAAGCAATCCAAGCTAACACAACTAAGTCTTCTGCTGCAATTCTGCTGTCATATCTCCAAATATACAGAAAGAATTTTAGAATCATAGAATTGTTAAGGTTGGAAAAGACCCTTAAGATCATCGAGTCCAACCGTCAACCTATCACTGCCAAGTCCACCACTAAACCATGTCCTCGAGCACCATGCCTACCCGTCTTTTAAATACCTCCAGGGATGGGGACTCAACCACTTCCCTGGGCAGCCTGTTCCAATGCCTGACCACCCTTTCGGTGAAGAAGTTTTTCCTAATATCCAACCTAAACTTCCCCTGGCGCAGCTTGAGGCTGTTTCCTCTCGTCCTATCACTCATTACTAGGGAGAAGAGGCCGACCCCCACCTCACTACAACCTCCTTTCAGGTGGTTGTAGAGAGCAATAAGGTCTCCCCTCAGCCTCCTCTTCTCCAAACTAAACAACCCCAGCTCCCTCAGCCACTCCTCATAAGACTTGTTCTCCAGACCCTTCACCAACTTCGTTGCCCTCCTCTGGACACGCTCCAGCACCTCGATGTCCTTCTTGTAGTGAGGGGCCCAAAACTGAACACAGTACTCAAGGTGCAGCCTCACCAGTGCCGAGTACAGGGGCACTATCACCTCCCTGGTCCTGCTGGCCACACTATTCTTGATACAAGCCAGGATGCCATTGGCCCTCTTGGCCACCTGGGCACACTGCTGGCTCATGTTCAGCCGGCTGTCAACCAACACCCCCAGGTCCTTTTCCGCCAGGCAGCTCTCCAGCCACTCCTCCCCCAGCTTCTCCCCTAGCTTATCTTTAGAAGGAGAGAATTTTCAGAGAAGGGCAAAAAATTCTACCTGTCCTGGACTGTGCTCCTCATGGGAAAACCAAATGTGAAATTACCCAGACTTCCTTTGGGGGAAGAAAGTGAAAAGCAGGATCACGAGCCTGGACTTCAGGAGAGCAAACTTAGGCATCTTCAGGGCTCTGCTTGGAAGAATCCCATGGGATATGGCCCTGGAGTAAAGAGGGGTCCAGGAAAGCTGGTTGATTTTCAGTGATCACCTCCTCCAAGCTTAAGAATAGTCCATCTTGATGAGCCAGAAATCAAGCAAAGATGGCAGGAAGCCTGCATGGATGAACAAGAAGCTCCTGCCTGAAGTCAAACATAAAAAGGAAGCGTACAACAGGTGGAAGCAGAGTCAGGTGACCTGGGAGGAATATCGAGACACTGTCCAATCATGCCAAGTTTGTAATAGGAAAGCCAAAGCCCATCTGGAATTGAATCTAGTGAGGGACATGAAAGAATGGCTCAGGAAAGTCTTCTAGATGTTTATTGGTAACAAAAGGAAGCTTGGGAAAATGTGAGCCTGCTGCCGAATAGGGCAGGGGACTCAGTGACAGGGGATGCAGAAAAGTCCAAGGTACTGAATGACTTCTTTGCATTGGTTTTCAATGGTAACATTTGCCGTCAGGAATCCCAGGCCCCCCCTGAGACCAGAGAGGAACTCTGGAGCAAGGAAGACTTGCACTTGGTGGAGGAGGATTAGGTTGGGGAACATTTAAACAAACTGGACATACATGAGTCTATGGGACCTGATGGGATGCATCCATGAGTGCTGAGGGAAGAAGGTGGATCTAGGGAACTACAGGCCAATCAGCAACACCTCAATCCCTGGGAAGGTGATAGAGAAAACCCTCCTGGAAGCCATTTCCAAATATATTAAGGACAAGGCACTAGGGAATAGTCAGGTTGGATTTATGAAGGGGAAATCATGTCTGACCAACCTGATTAATGACCTGGATGATGGAACAGAGTGTACCCTCAGCAAATTTGCTGATGACACAAAACTGGGAGGAGTGGCTGATACACCAGAGGGTCATGCTGCCATCCAGAGGGACCTTGACAGGCTGGAGAAATGGGCTGACAGGAACCTCATGCAGTTCAATAAGGGTAAGTGCCAAGTCCTGCACCAGGGGAGGAGCCACGCCAGGCACCAATACATGCTGGGGTCTGACTAGATGGAAAGGAGCTCAGCAGAAAAGGTCCTGGGGGACACCAGATTGAACATGAGCCAGCAGTGTGCCCTTGCAGCAAAAAAAAAAGGCCAACAATATCCTGGGCTGCATCAGGAGGGGTGTTGCCAGCAGGGCAAAGGAAGTGATCTTTCCCTTCTACTCAGCACTGGTGAGGCCACACCTGGAATGCCATGTCTGGTTCTGGGCTCCCCAGTACAAGTGAGACATGGACATACTGGAGAGAGTCCAATGAAGGGCCGTGAAGATGATTAAGGGACTAGAGCATCTCTCCTATGAGGAAAGGCTGAGAGAGCTAGGACTGTTCAGCCTAGAAAAGAGAAGGCTGAAGTGGGATCTCATCAATGTATACAAATACCTGAAGGGAGGGTGCAAAGAGGACAGAACCAGGCTCTTTTCAGTGGTGCCCAGTGACAGGACCAGAGGCAATGGGCACAAACTGAAACACAGGATGTTCCGTCTGAACATAAGGAAACACTTTTTTTACCATGAGGGTGACTAAGCACTGGAACAGGTGGCCCACAGAGGTTGTGGAGTCTTCATCCTTGGAGATACTCAAAACCCGACTAGACAAGGCCCTGAACAACCTGCTCTGGCTGATCCTGCTTTGAGCAGGCAGGTAGGACCAGATGACCTCCAGTGGTCCCTTCCAACCTCAATCATTCTATGATTTTATATTTCTTATAAAAGCTAAACAAGCCTGCAGCTGGTAGGAGATTAATAACAAGTAAAAGAAAGTACACAGGGAAATATATATGTTCTTCTTCCAGAGGAACCCAGACTATGGCACTGGTAGGATTTAAGAAGTAAATGGAGCCCCTGTTTTCACACTTAATTTTTTTTATTATTAAAACATTAAGTTCATTACATAATAGGATTCCCCACATTTTGTTTCATCATTTTAGGAAATGAAACTAGGTATATTTTTGGTAACAGGATTTTAGTTCTGACTAGAGCAATTTTTTATCCATGGGTTAGTACTACGCTTGAATTCAGCTATCAGGACTGAGTATGGAACGTGGTTCAACAAGGGCATTTCAGCTCCTTGAATGCAAAGCAGTGGCATAACGAGTTATGAGTAATTCTGAGAAGGGCCTTAATTTTCCAGTTGTAAAGTATGAGAAGTTGTAAACTTTGTAAAATAACAGTCATGAAGTTGTAAAGTATATAAAGAAAATTGCTTCCAAAGCCAGTGGAAGCATCAGGGTAAAAAGTACTGAAAACGCACGCATTCTGACTGCTATACAAACATATATACTTTTGCCCAAACTCATCAATGGGACTGATGTTGATGAGATTATATCAGATTTAATTTTGAATATTTTATGCTCAAATTCTGCCTTCCACATTAAGCACAGTATTTCATAGATAAAACAAACATGATAAA
This sequence comes from Nipponia nippon, assembly GCF_047370975.1. Lineage (NCBI taxonomy): Eukaryota > Metazoa > Chordata > Aves > Pelecaniformes > Threskiornithidae > Nipponia > Nipponia nippon. The sequence goes on along the minus strand of NW_028262352.1, from coordinate 2,755,047 downwards.
GTGAAAAGAAATTATATCATGTGAAAGACATCTGGTAGCTGCTCTTCCAGAAAGAATATTATTTTGCTTATTTGTTTCATCTGTCATTGTCATATTAGTTTATATTCCCAGCACAGAGAAAACTTTTAAAAAATGTAACTCAGAACACAGTTTGACAAGCAGCTATACTGTATCTGTGCCCTGCCAGTTCATCTGATAGAACAAATATGAACCCTGTTCAACACGTGCAATTGCAAATGGTGTGGACTTGGCAGGATTTGACCCTCAGGGTCACAGTGGAGTCTAATCTTATATACTAAGATAATTCTGTTTGCCTGATGCCTCTTTCCTCTTCTGTGAAAACAAAGGGGAGAAGTTGGCAGAAGAACAGAATACGTGCCCTTTCTGTAAGTGTGTGGGAGCAGGGGAAACAGATTTCTTCATAACAGTTCTTCTTGCCTAATAGTTTTGTCTACTTTTTCTCTCACCTTCACTATGACTGTTCAGTAAACCCCTAGAACGGAAGAAAGCTGTAAGGAGCTAGGCAAGGGCTATGTCATAGCTCACAAAGCTTATGAAAGAATGTAGGAAGTGACTGACCACAGCTGTTGCAAAGGAAGATGAACTTAAAATAAAGGGGACCAAAGGGTGGCCAGCTTTGTAACTATTTGCTCCTGAGTTAATCAGGAGTGCAAATTTCTTCCTGTGTTAGCCAGCCCAACACAGAGTATAAACACTGAATAACCAACAAAAAGAAGTTTGAAGAGCGCAACAGACTTGAGCTGGTTTCAACCCACATATTCCTTTACAGCAACTGGGGATGCTCAGTGTTTTGATGGTAAGCATATTATAGAGACCAATAAGGAGAATCATGTTTGTATTGTAATTCAGCTGTATATTGCAATTGCTATACTCTAAGTGTAATTTGTATCTGTGCTGTGATTTAAGTACACTGCTGTATCGCTCTGCGAAATCAAATATTTTACTGGGGGAGGGTGGTCAAACACTGGAACAGGGGCCCAGAGATTGTGGGATCTCCATTGTTAGAGATATTCAAACCTCAACTGGACACGGCCTGGAGCAACCTGCTCTAGCTGACCCTGCTTTGAGCAGGAGGTTGAACTAGAAACCTCCAGAGGTCCTTTCCAACCTGAATTGTTCTGTGATTCTAAATTTCAGCAGCTAGTTCTAGCATATCAACAGACTATGATCAAGAATACTAAATATAACATTCGTTTAAGGCTGATTAAGGCTGTTAGGTATTTGGGACATTAGGCCAGTGCAACTTGATCATGAATTGCTATAGTAACACAACCAAAGTTTAGCACTATAGTAGATTTAGCCACTGTCAAGAAATTGTCCCCTATTGGTTTCAGGGAAAAGTTTTTCCTGAAATAAATAACAATTGAGTACACTGAGGTTTCATATCTCTACCATCTAGCTTTTGTGGGAGCCAGGGGAAAGATGACATGAAGTAGAAAATGAATGATGATATGGAAGTAGGTACTATTCCACACACAAATCTTAGAGATTTGGATTTTTCAGAAAAGCCACTGGTAGTCCTAACATCAGGCCATTGACAAATCAAAGTAAGGGAGCAAAAAAAGAAACAAGAAAAATGAAACACATTTTATTTTAAAAACATGTGAATAGGAATGTAATAAATAATTTTAATCTTCATATTTATAACACAGGAAGGTATGAACCTAGCAAAATGTAACCAATCACTAGCTTAAGAAATGGAATCAAGAAGAATTTTTCTCAAGCATCTGTTAAGTAACCACATGAGTGTGTATTTAATGTCATAGAAATGGGAAGGTTCCCTATCTTCTCTTTCCAATGTGGGGACCTGAATAAAACAGCAGTCCAAATCAAGAGCTGATCTTCCCGAAGATTCAAAAAGTTGCATTGTCCCCAAATGGTGGATCAGAAGAGTGACCAGCAGTATTCAAGTAGTGACAGCTATATCACCAAAAGAACTTCAGAGTAAAAGATTACATAGCCAGTGAGTAGTTGTATTGGGTCTGGCTGAGATGGAGTTAACTTTCCCCATAGCAGCCCTCATAGTGCTGTGCTTTGTATTTGTAGCTAGAAAGGTATTGATAATACACCAGTGTTTTGGCTACTGCTGAGCAGTGCTCCCACAGCATCAAGGCTGTCTCTCCAACATTCCCCCCCTCACCCCCAAAGGCCAGTAGGCTTGAGGTGGGCAAGATCTTGGGAGGGTACATAGACAGGACAGCTGACCCAAACTGACCAAAGGGATATTCCATACTACATGATGCTGTGCTCAGCAATAAAAGCTAAGAGAAAGGAGGAGGAGGATTCGTTACTACATTTGTCTTCCAGAGCAACTGTTGCACGTACTGAAGCCCTACTTCCAGGGAAGTGGCTGGACAACGCCTGCTGATGGGAAGTAGAGAATAAATCTTTTGTTTTCCTTTGCTTTGGTGTGCGGACTTTGCTTTTGCTTTATTAAACTGTCTTTATCTTGACCCATGAGGTTTTTTTCCATCTTATTTTCTCCCCCCTATCCTGCTGAGAAGGGTGAGTGATACAGTGGTTTGGTGGGCACCTGGCATGCAGCCAAGGTCAACCCACCACAGTCCTTTTTGGCACCCAATGTGGGGCATGAGACAACAGCAGTTCTGAATTAAGCATGCTATAGCTATAGTAGTTATTAAGTGGCAAGCTTCTGTGTAGCTCACAGAGTTTCCTGGCTGCACCGCTTTCCTCTTTATTTTGCTGAGCTTGGGAACATGTTAATACAAGCAATGGCTACGTGCTTTGCCCTGGCATTGATGGCCTTACTGTGCTGGGGGAGCTATCTTGTGGAGAGGATGAGGGAATACATCTCCCTCTTCCTATCTGGGATTGATTTGGGTGGTTTTATTATGCAGGCTCCTGACGTCCTTGTTCACCCTTATGTGAGCTGTTTCATACTACTAATTAACATTATTGGCATATTGTGGGGTTTGTGGAATCTGGTGTCATCCTGGCATAAGAGGAGACAACTGAAATGTGCCCTGAGGCAGATGGTCTCTAAGTGGCAGGGTGTGCGGAAAGATTTGGGCAGGTGCCCAGGGTGGTTATCACCTCCCATAGCCTGGGATTTTACACCTGAACAGGCAAGTAGTCCTGGTAAACTGACATGCCACCTGATAGAAGGGTGCCTTGCCTACCCCAATGAAAACCAGCAGCTTCTAGCACTGTACTGGGGCTTGGCCTGTGCCTACCAAGCCACAATTCAGTACTATCAGAGGACTGTGGTTAAGGCAGGGACCCAAACCACCTCTGAGAATACCTTGACTGAGACAGGGGTGCAAACTACATCTGAGGACATGATAGTACAGATAGGAACCCAAACTGCATCTGAGGACACCATGATTGAGATAGGGACCCAAAGAACAACAACTACAGTAATTGCCCCAGTAGTGGAAAAGAAACAGTGGACAAGGAGGTCAATGGGTCCATATCATCGATTAGCAAGGGAGGAGGAAGAAGAGGAAGGGTTTGATCAAGAAGCCAGTCCTTTGGCAAAGAAATTGGAGGAAGGAGTAAGAGAATTCAGACAGGAAGCAGAAACTACCTGGTCCCTGACCTCAAAAGAACTTCAAGACATGCGAAAAGATTATAGCCACCAGCCAGGTGAGTGGATTGCTGCCTGGCTGCTCTAATGCTGGGATAACAGGGCCAACAGTCAGCAATTGGAAGGTAAGGAAGCCCAACAGCTGGGATCCCTTGCTAGAAACCAGGGAATTGAGAGAGGAATTGGAAAAGAGGCAGCAATTTGCAGTCTCTGGAGATGGCTCCTTTCAAATGCAAGGGCAAGATATCCATTCAAGGAAGATCTTGCAAACTACCAAGGAAAGTGGACTACCGCGGACAAAGGCATCCAGTACCTGAGAGAATTAGCGGTGCTGGAAGTCATCTACAGTGATCTAGACAACGATGAGGTCTCCAAAGATCCAGAGGATGTCCTGTGCACACGGGCCATGTGGAGGAAGGTGATTCAAAATGCCCCAGCATTATATTCTAACAGCTTGGTAGCGATGTATTGCCCCCATACGGATACACCAACTGTGGAGAGAGCATCTTCTTGGCTCCAAAACTTTGAAGAAAATCTCTGTCCCTCCTCATCCCCATGGGCCAGCGCCTCGGCTGTCAGGGGCACCCCACAGTGTCAGTCCCCTCCTGCCCCAACCAGAGGGAAAGAGAGCCCCAGGTGCATGCCGCATGGTGCATTCTGGTTCTTCCTGCATGACCAGGGGGAGGGCATGCGGAAGAGGGATGGTGAACCCACCTTTAAACTGGAACTACCTGTATGTGAACTGAGAGGGAAGACAGCTGTTAAGAAGGGGCCACTCAAGAAGGCTGTCAGCTTAGTTGCTGTAGACACACAAGAAGGCAATCAGTGATATCCCAGACACAGAAGAAGGACTGAGATCACCTCCCTTGATCCTGGTGAGGGGACTTCTGGTCTGGCCCTGAAAGGGTCAGACAGTGAATACTCCAACCAGGAACAGGAATAGAGGGTCCCTGCCTTTGGCCAGGAGGAGGAAAGGGATGACCGGGTATATTGGACTGTGTGGATGCGATGGCCTGACACATCAGACCCACAGAAGTATAAGGCTTCGGTAGACACTGGAGCACAGTGTATGCCAGTGCCATAGGGGTATAGGGGCACAGAACCCATCTGGATCTCTGGAGTGACGGGGGATGCCAGGAACTGTCTGTATTGGTGGTGGAGGTGAGCTTAACAGGGGACAAGTGGCAAAAGCACTCCATTGTGACCAGCCCAGAGGCCCCTTGTACCCTTGGCATAGACTACCTCAGGAGAGGGTGCAGCCACTGTGAACACAGAGAAGATCAAACAGTTATATACCCTGCCTGGCCTCTCGAAAGATCCATTCACTGTGGGATTGCTGCAAGACGAAGAACAGCAGGTGCCAATTGCTACTAGGACAGTGCACAGGCGGCAATACTGCATGAACCGAGATCCCCTGGCTCCCATCCATGAGCTGATTCATCAACTGAAGAGCCAAGGAGTGATCAGCAAGACTCACTCACCATTTAATAGTCTCATGTGGCCAGTGCAAAAGTCTGATGGAGGGTGGAGGTTACCAGTAGACAATTGGGGCCTAAACGAAGTCACAGCACCACCGAGTGCTGCTGTACCAGACATGTTAGAGCTCCAATATGAACTGGAGTCAAAGGCAGCCAAATGGTATGCTACAACTGACATTGCCAATGCTTTTTTTTTTTTTTTTTCAGTTCCTTTGGCATCAGAGTGCAGGCCACAGTTTGCTTTCACGTGGAGGGGTGTCTGATACACCTGGAATCAACTGCCCCAAGGGTGGAATCCTGGAATCAAAGAATAGTTTGGATTGGAAGGGACCTTTAAAGGTCATCTAGTCCAACCCCCCCCTGCAATGAGCAAGGACATCTTCAACTAGATCAGGTTGCTCAGAGCCCCATCCAGCCTGTCCTTGAATGTTTCCAGGGAGGGGGCGTCTACCACCTCTATGGGCAACCTGTTCTAGTGTTTCACCACCCTCATTGTAAAAAATTTCTTCCTTATATCTAGTCTGAATCTACCCTCTTTTAGTTTAAAACCATTGCCCCTTGTCCTATCGCTATTGGCCCTGCTAAAAAGTCTGTCCCCATCTTTCTTAGAAGCCCCCTTTAAGTATTGAAAGGCTGCAATAAGGTCTCCCTGGAGCCTTCTCTTCTCCAGGCTAGACAATCCCAACTCTCTCAGCCTTTCCTCATAGGAGAGGTGTTCCAGCCCTCTGATCATTTTTGTGGTCCTCCTCTGGACCCACTCTTACAGGTCCATGTCTTTCCTGTGCTGAGGACCTGAGAGCTGGATGCAGTACTCCAGGTGGGGTCTTGCCAGAGCAAAGGGGCAGAATCACCTCCCTCGACCTGCTGGCCATTCTTCTTTTGATGCAGCCCAGGATACGGTTGGCCTTCTGGGCTGCGAGCACGTATTGCTGGCTCATGTCCAGCTTTTCATCCACCAGTATCCCCAAGTCCTTCTCCTCAGGGCTGCTCTCAATCCCTTCATCCACCAGCCTGTATTGATACCAGGGGTTGCCCCAACCCAGGTGCAAGACCTTGCACTTGGCCTTGTTGAACCTCATGAGGTTCACACAGGCCCACTTCTCTAGCTTGTCTAGGTCCCTCTGGATGGCATCCCATACCTCAGGCGTGTCGACTGCACCACTTAGCTTGGTGACATCTGCAAACTTGCTGAGGGTGCACTTGATCCCACTATGTCATTGATGAAGATATTCAACAGCACTGGCCCCAGTACGGACCCCTGAGGGACACCACTTGTCACTGATCTCCATCTGGACATTGAGCCATTGACCACTACCCTCTGGATGCGACCATCCAGCCAATTCCTCATCCACCGAACAGTCCACCCATCAATTCCATCTCTCTCCAATTTAGAGAGAAGGATATTGTGGGGGACTGTGTCAAAGGCCTTAGAGAAGTCCAGATAGGAATGCTTACACTTTTTAGCTTCCCGTGCTCTGCCAGGTGCACAAGAAGCTGGGAGGGGGCACAGCCAGGACAGCTGACCCAGACTGGTCAAAGGGCTATTCCATACCATGTGACATCATGCTCAGTATATAAGCTGGGGGAGTTGGCTGGGGGGCAACGATCGCTGCTCGGGGACGTGCTGGGCATCGGTCAGTGGGTGGTGAGCAACTGTAGAGTGTATCACTTGCTTTGTATATTATTATTATATAATAATAATATTATTGTTGTTGTTGTTGTTGTTATTACTATTGCTACTATTCTATTTTATTTTACTTCAGTTATTAAACTGTTCTTATCTCAACCCATGAGTTTTCTCACTTTCACCCTTCCAATTCTCTCCCCCATCCCACCAGGGCCGGGGGGGAGTGAGTGAGTGGCTGTGTGGTGCTTAGTTGCTGGCTAGGGTTAAACCAAGACAATAGTTCAATAGACTGACTTAAAACAAGGTAGAGCTTTCATTTGTTTATTATATGTTTATCTTTTAAAAAGGTATGTTTTTAATATTGTGGGAGTTGAGAATAAAAATTAAATTGGATGCTGGGATTTTACATGGGCGGGGAGGGAAAGGGTTGAATTTTTTGATAGGTTTTTTTCAAGCAAGCGTGTGAAAAGTAAGAAGAAATTGGCTCAATATGATATATACTTTATGTGTTACATTCTTACCTTTCACCCTCTATCTCTCGGTAAATTTGTTAGTTCAGGAACTGCCTTCATTTGTACTTCAAATTACCTAATGACTGCTTCAATTTAAATACTGATAATTAATATCATTCGTGTTGTTTTGTTTATAGATGCTGGTCTTTGGGTGTAGTAAGAATAAATATCCATCTTGCTGCTTGATTAAGGCTATAAATTAAACCATACACATCTGTGGCAAATTAAACTGCCCTCATTTTAAAAAACTGTAAACACGTAATACAGCCCCTGAGGCAATTCAGCCTTATAAATTTATCTCAGAAAAATGAGTTTTATAATTGTTCTATCTATGTATCAGTACAGAGCCTGCTTATTAAACATTTTAGAAATGCACGATTCTCTTGTATGCATCATAGTGTGGTAAACCAAGTTTGTTCATGCCCTGAGGTTGGCTGCTATGTTAATGTGTTATCTTTTGGGCTCAATTTTTTTGTTTTTTTGTTGTTTGGTTGGTTTTGGTTTTGTTTTTTTTTAAGGGACATTTAGATGGTCTTTAGATGGCAAATTTCCTTCTTTATGTAAAAAAATTAGAAGAAAAGGATGTTTTGCAAATAAAGTAAAACTAAAAATACATCTGTGAAACATTCCTGTTAAAATATTATTTCCAAAATGAGCGTGAAAAGTAGTTCCCCCAATTTGATTTTACAGTAATTGAACCTATTCTGAGCATTTTTAGAATTTACTTTAAATGTTTCATCTTAGAGTCCTCTTCCATATGCCTTATCTTCTTCACTTGGTATGGCTCCATAGCAGTTCTATTGCAATAATGTTTTCTTATACTTGGTGTGCAGTGTATAAAGGTGTTCCTTAAGCGTTTGGGTTTTTTTTTTTTAATACTATTTTAATCCAGTTAATATTTCAAAGAAAATAACTGTTTACACACTACAGGTTTTAAAAGAATGCCTGTGTAACTGAAGCGATGTATACCTCAGTGGTTTAACTTGAATCACAGGAAAAACCCTGTATTGTTGAAGTAATATGTATTTAATTAGTTGAAGGCTTGAGAAAATGTGTTAGGATAATGAATGAATGAAACATGCTCTACAACAGAGTAGTTTCATAACTTACTACCAGCACTATTGTGAGCACAGAAAGGAGCAGAGTCATGAGAGACTTCTGTTTCTTGCAGTTGAAAGATTTATGGAAGCACCAGTCTCAATTGGTTATGATAGCAGCCTTGTTAGACTTGGAGAGCCCATCTCCCTCCCCCCTCCTTTCTCAAACATTGAAGGATTCAGCAGCAGTGCAGGTCAAAAAGAATCAGGGTTAATTAATAATTCCAATTTGGAAGTCCGGGGAAATCTTAAAATCTGGTTGTGGGCTAATATTTTAAGTATATGTGCTTATTTTAGTCATAAGGAACAATTCCATGAAGCAAGAAAAAGTTCAGTGGAAAGAGAGATTAAGCTAATTTGTAGGTTAAAAAAAAAAAAAAATCAGCCTCAACTTTTAAAAATATATTTTTTACAAATTGTGTTCATAACAGATCTTATTAAGATTAGAGGAATAAAATACTTAAAGCACAACGCTTGAATGACTGAACATTGCTCTAACTTACCCAAGCCCAAACCAGTATGAAATCAGCAGTGTAGAATTTTTTTCACTGACAGTTAAGTAGTTTAGTCAGTTTTCCTTTCTGTTCTTAACCAGGATTATAGAAAATAAATATTCATTATCAAATTTTCCTTTTAGATAAACGAATTGGTGGATGCCTGTGATGTCAGCATTGGAGCCTGGTTTGAAGCTCATATAGAAAATGTTACTCGAGCAACGAAAGGACATAAGAATGGTAAAGCTCAAGTAAAGAGTGGCAATTCTTACAAAAGGACTAATGGAAACTTAAGTCAAGATCATTCTAGAGAGAATGCAAATTATTTGGACAGTACACCATCCACATCTTACTCAGACTGCATGGACACTGATGAAGAAGCTATTTATCATATCAAGTATGATGAGTAAGTGCTTCTGATATTATTTTGAGGACATCATATGTTATGATTTGGTGTGTATAAACAAAGAACTTTGTTGAAGAAACTTGGAATCAAAGAGAGTAAGTTCAATATTGCAACCAAGGAAAGAAATATTAAAAAGCCATGATGTCTTTCAGTCAGATATAATGACTATCCTGAGAGTAATGAGGTTTGTTTTCTTTTATTCACAAGTTCCTGTGAAGTATTAACTTTATCTTGACTTTATGAAACTCAGAATCCCTATCTCTAAGGAAAGGAAACTATGCATTGGATTTTTCTGTACTTGTTTTTCTATGTAAAATATAAGTTAATATTTTCTTTAAAAACTACTCTGCTCATATTCAGGTCCTTCCATTGAAGTTTAAATGAGTGTTTCATGGGAGCAAATTCTGGTGCTTGAATTGTTTAAATTTTGTTTTAAAAGTAATATTTATGCATGAGATGACAGGTCTGCACTTCATGTAGAGGTTTCTCGTAGAGAATCTGATGACTGGGAACATAAAATCAGTTCTGAGCTGGAGCGAGGGTACAAAGGGATTTTTTTATTTTTTAAATCTGTGGTACAAGCAAATTTCAGAACCTACAACAGACGTGCTAGAGTAGAGGCTTTGTGCCATAAACTCAGTGGGATTTGCAGGGATTTCTCATCACCAGCTTTTGCACTGATGCATTCACATAAATTGGATCCTAGATTTTTTAATGATGCCTTAATTTGCTGAAGTAGCTAACTAAGCTTCTAAACCAATGGCATCAATGAGAATTTTTTATTACAGAGAACAACAAAAATATTGCACTGTGGCATGTGAGATTAAAGGTAAAGGAACATACGTTTACTTTACACAGAAGCATATTCAGTATTAGTCTTGTTGAGGATAAATTCAATTCAAGTTTTCAAAATATTTTTTTAGGTATCGATTTCAAGTTTTGTTGTTTTTAATAATTACAATTTAAACCAGTTTTGCTAGGGAAAAACCAAGAATGTTGAAGACCTAAGCTGAACATCTTTTAGCTGCTCTTGGCAATACTAGATACAACTTTTCTTTATATACTTACCTTGGAGGATAATATAGCTTTTTGTCTGAACATGGTGTTCAAATGCAGTTTTATATCTGCAGCCATCAATTTTTTTAACTGCAGATATGTTTGTCCACACAACAACAACAAAAAAAAAAGATAGCTACTGTGTTGAAAGCAAAAATGCACTTAAAAAAATATTGAAATACTTAAATTCAGAACTTTCTCACAACTTTAGTCACCCAGTATCATTACAGTTGGACTAGATGATCGTCGCAGGTCCCTTTCAACTGAACTATTCTAAAAAAAAAAATTGTCTCTAAAACGATAAATATGCATCATGGCATGCTTTCAAAGGCCTGGTTCTAAGATTGGTTAATTGTGTAACATCACAGAAGTATTTAATTGAGCAAAGGACAAAAATTTGAGAGAGTGTGTTTGTAATTATTGGAGTTAAATTATGTTCCTCTTTTGTAGATAGTGTCATTTTATGTGAGTTAGAGATTCGAGGGAGAAGCCACCTGTGAAGTAGAAAGTATAGTCAGGCTGATCTGACTTGCATAGGTGTACCTATGCTTACAAAACATCAATTTTACTTCATGTGTACCTTAAGATCTAGCATTTCCAGTAGATGCAGACAGTCGTCTTAGTCTTCCTATAACACAATCTTTCACAGGTTTGTGTTCTTAGCCAGTGACCATCTTAAAACATTATGTCTAATTTTGCTTATGTCATGGGCATTTACTTGATTGACCTGAAATGTTAAAAGTTTGAGCTTTTGGGGAGAAAAGTTATTTTAAAACTTTCTAGCAAGCAAGATCTATGCATTTATCAGCTAATAGAGACTTCGGTAAAAGTTAACAGCCTACATACGACAAAACACAAGGCATCATTTGTGACACTTTGTATTTACCTTTCAACATCCCACTTCTTTGTTCTTTGAGCGGTAGTTAACATGCACATTCACACGGTGGGTGGTTGTGCATGCACTCATAACACTGGCTTCAGACATTAGTCTTTTCGCCTTTTTGGTATCCGTAGAGCACACATATCAAACACAAGGGAGGAAGAATACATGGATAAATAGGGTAGCGTGTACTGTGCGTCCTTCAGTTCTCAGTTCCAGGTGTTCTTATCCTATTTGCCATCTCTTTGTGCTTGTTCTTTGAGGGTCATATTCTACTATTAGTTCCTATTTCTTCTGTGCATGGTTGCTGTTCCTGGATGCTTAGATTTGGGCTAGGCTGTGTGACACCAATCCACCTTGACAGCCTTTTCTTACTGTGTTCTTCATTGAAGTAGCTCATTTCTCCTTCCTTCTGCCTCCTACAGCAGATGATTTCACCCTGGCTGAAGGGCTTTAAGCTCCTTGCCCACAACAGGAGCGTTCCTGCCAGAGATGGAAGCAGTTGCTTTTTCTGCTTTGGGAAACTGCATGTCTCTGACAAGCAACCTGCAGATGGAGACCATAAGCCTGGTGCCCATAAAGCCATCAAAACGTCTTTCTTACATTATGGAGAAGACTATGTGCCCCTGACACAGATTGACAGCTGCTCAGATCCTCACTCAGTATCTAGACTGGTTCTCCTTCACTGCTTGTTTTGTTATCCAGTCAAGAAAAACTGTCCACCAAGAAGGCTACAGCTGAAGGACAAGTCTGTTGTAATGTTTTGAGATGGGGTTGGGAACGTGGAGTAGACCTACGCTTTGTTTCTGAGACTTCGTGTTACGGCAAAGATTGTTTGATACCCAGCTGTTGTGGCAGGTCCAGTCTGACAATGCATACACACAAAAGGGGGGTATATCAAACATTCATTTTCTTTCTGTTTACATCTGGAACTGACTACTCAGTGATGTTTATTCAGAAGATAGCTATTCACCCTTGATCTCAACATGAAGCCCTCCACTGTCATAGATCTAGTTCTTTGGACCAAGCTTCCTAGTACAGGTCTATTTCTCCTAGCTGTCTTCAAACCCCAAATATGCCACAGGTCTCCACTTAAATGGAGATCTAGAGCTGTTTTGGGGGGTTTTTGTGGGCTTGGTTTGTTTTGGTTTTTTTCCCCAGTTGTCCCATTAGTATTGACACTGGTCAATTCAAGAGCAAGTCGAATGTTGACCTAATATATCTTGCACCTCTGTAGTCGAGAACCTTAATCAGCTTTATTTATACTGGAGCATGATTGTGTTTTTCTTGGGGGCGGGGGGAGAAGACCATGCTAAGATGTCCTCCAACCTCCTTGTAGGTATTGAAAGGCTGCTATTAGCTGCCACCACCACCATCCCCCCACCAAGCTTTTCCTTCACCTGACTGAACAAGCCTAGTCCCCCAGCCTCTCCTCACAGAGCACATCTTGACAGCCATCTTGCCAGCCCTCCACTGGGCTAACGCCAGCTTGTCAGCATCTTCCTTGCATTGAGGGACCTAAACCAGGCATAATATTCTAGATATGATCTAACAAGTGCTGAGTAAAGGGAAATAGTCACTTCCCTCAATCTATTGCCTATGCTCCTGTTGACACAGCCCAAGATGCTGTTGGCCTTCTTTGCTGCCAGGGCACACTGCTGGCTCATGTTCAGCTTGCTGTCTACCAGGACCCCCAGGCCCTTTTCTGCAGAGCTGCTACCCAGCCAGTCATTCCGCAGCCTGTATTGTCACAGGGGGTATAGTGGGTTGACCCTGGCCAGCAGCCAAGTACCCACACAGCCGCTCGCTCACTCCCCTCTCCTGCAGGACAGGGAGAAAGCAGAAGGAAGATGAGAAAACGTGTGCATCAAGATACAGTTTAAAAGGTGAAGCAAAAGCTGTGCGTGCAATCCAAGCAAAAAGAGGAATTCATTCACTAATTCCCATCAACAGGCAGGTATCCAGCCACTTCTTGGAAAGCAGGGCCTCAGCACACATAACGGTTGCTTGGGAAGACAAACGTCATAACCACAAACATCCCCCCCCCCTTCCTCCTCTTTCCCTGAGCTTTTATTGCTGAGCACAACGTCACATGGCATGGAATATCCCTTTGGTCAGTTTGGTCAGTTCGGGTCAGCTGTCCCAGCAGTGTCTCCTCCCAACTGCTTGCACACACCCAGCCTACTTGCTGTGGGGGCAGAGTGAGAAACAGAAGGCCTTGATGCTGTGCAATTTCTGCTCAGCAAGAGCCAAAACACTAGTGTTTTATCAACACTGTTTTGGTCACAAATCCAAAGCACAGTACCATACCAGCCTGCTATGAAGAAAGCACAATACATTGCTTTCTGTTCACCTCCCCTTTAGTTACAACACATGTGCATCTCTTATCACATCCCTGAGGCTGTTACAGCAGTGGTTTACATATTGCTCTGCTAATATTTCCTCTACATCCAGTTTTAATTGGGGGGGGGGGACTCTTCTCAGTTTCCCCTTCTAGTTACCAGTACCACGAGATCAGCTGCTGGATCAACCAAACCAAATCATCAAGGAAGCTTTAGAACTCATTATGAAGGTTACAAAAAAAAAAAAAAAAACACACCAAAAAAAACACCCACACCACACAAAAAAGAAATTAAGTAGTTACATAACGAGTGAAACTTAATGAAGACTCTACAACTCTAGCTTCACTGATGATCCCAACTGTGCCCTAAACTATCACCCATCCGTGTGGACAAGTTCAGCTATAAGAATTTAAAAAGTAGAATAACAAGATAAGACACGCCATACTAACATAATGGCTGAAATACAGATACTCTAATTAGTTTGACCTCTGACAGACTATTTTGAGAATCACAACTCAGTACAGGCTCATTTTCTCTGCTTCTCAGATAAACTGTTTTCCACAAATAGCCAGAGCAGAAGCCTGGTGCACTCACAGAAGTAGAAGCACACTAAGCAGGATTTAATTAGTATCAGCTTGTTTTAAACTCAAACATAAGCACAGTGATATAGCATAACTGGTAAACTTATAAGCATTTTTGTGCCCAGAAAGAACAGTATTGCATTGGTAGTAACAGACCACATGTCTTATGTTAACTGTGCAAGATCACACAGTTAGGCTTGTTATCAACTTGGTATAAGAACCAGCTGTGTGAACCAGAGCTTGGCATTAGGTGTCTACTACTGAGAAAGCTGTCCCTGCCCTGTGCAATATGTAGTCCAGGGACAGAGGCCAAAGGCTAAGAACTGTCTGTCTAGAAACTCAAATATCCCACAGAAGTACAAGATCTGAAATTGGGGGGTGGGGGGGAAGAGACAGACAAGTCACCTACTTCTGTTCCAGCTTTCCTTGTCAGAGCTCTGGAGCCTGATCACCTCATGACTAAGACCACTGAGGACTAACTACATGCTGTCAACTTCATGGTAGTGCACACTCACAACTGACTTATATGTACGATATGAGTGTTAAGAACTGCCTGCTTTGAATATGTAGTAATAAGTAAAAAGTTAGACATTACCACAAGATGTGTTGTTAATGTACGTCAACCTAGTCAAATTTTGTTTTAAACTGACTTATCAGTCTTCTAAACACTCCCATTACTGATCTGTGATGAGATCCTTAAAAATACACATAAACACATACATATGCTGACTCAGACATAACACAAAAGTAAACAAGTTATTCAACTTCAAGACTGATGCTGTTTGCATCTGGCTTTGTCAGAGCAGCATAGGTTTGTCTGCAGCCATCTGCTTCGACGTGCCCTCACAAAACCTGGCTCCCATCTATCTTGTGGGGCAGTAACAAGATTGCTCAAAACACAGACAGCATAACACAAAACCTATTTGTTTCCTTTTGGTTTTAAGTACATTTCAGACTGCAAGTTCACACTCTAGTTGTGAATGATCACCTCTTGGTGATAGTAAGCTGTCATTTCTCATGTTTGTTCCTGTTCATACAGGTATATGCTTCATCTGTTACAGGACAGAAATCTTGCCCCATCTTACATTGCTCAGCTTAAGCTAGGATTGCCATGCTCATTTGCAGTAACAAGTCCCATCTTAAGAGTCAAGCTCCCTAAAAATACAACACATCTGATACTCCTTCTTTTCCCCTCATGTAACATTTATGCCTCACTCTAATACTCAAGCACTGTACATACCTCATTTATGTAAAGCACCTTAAAAGAAGTTACCACTTTCATCAGCAAAAATACAGCCTGAGACAATCTCTTTATCCAAAGATGTGCCCCACGCTGATGAGGGGAGAAAATATCAACTCACAGGAAAACTTTTAACCAGTTGTCATGGTTTAACCCCAGCCAGCAACTAAGCACCACACAGCTGCTCGCTCACTCCCCCCACCCCAGTGGGATGGGGGAGAGAATTGGAAGGGTGAAAGTCAGAAAATTCATGGGTTGAGATAAGAACAGTTTAATAATTGAAGTAAAATGAAATAGAATAGTAGTAATAGTAATAATAATACAATAATAATACACAAAGCAAGTGATACATGATACAATTGCTCACCACCCGCCAACTGATGTCCAGCACTTCCCCGAGCAGCGATCACTGCCCCCCGGCCAACTCCCCCAGCTTATATACTGAGCATAATGTCATACGGTATGGAATAGCCCTTTGGCCAGTCTGGGTCAGCTGTCCCGGCTGTGCCCCCTCCTAGCTTCTTGTGCACCTGGCAGAGCAGGGGAAGCTGAAAAGTCCTTCACTAGTGTAAGCACTGCTTAGCAACAACTAAAACATCCGTGTGTTATCAACATTATTCTCATCCTAAATCCAAAACACAGCACTATACCAGCTACTAGGAAGAAAATTCAACTCTATCCCAGCTGAAACCAGGACACCAGTGGTCCCCAATACCATTGGAACCAGGTGCAGATTAAGCACTTCTTGAGATATCAGCTACAACTGACATCCTTCTCTGTAAAAAGCTGTTTGCAGCACCTAAAAGGACTAGGACGCTAAACTCGCACGCAGCTTCAATACAAGGGGGCCAGGGAGTGCGAGGAGATGCCGCTGCGGGCCCCCCCCCCCCCATAGTCGCATACCCACCTCCAGGAAGGATTCTAAGGAGTCCTCTGTCTCTGGTGGATAGAAGGAGTTCAGAGTCCACAGTCCCCGAAAACCCTTAGTCTGTGGTGTGGCACCTAAGCCTTGGAAACCACTTGCAGTGCACACACAGAAAATGTTTTCCTTATACCCAGATGGGGAACCGAAAGGGCAGAAAAAGTAAAAGTAAAGCAGGGGATTTCCTCCCCCTCACACCCCACTGTCTGCTCTGTCACTTAGGTGCGATAAGCTGAAGGAGTCTCCCTCGGTTTGGGTGAAAAAAAGAAGAAAAACACCAAAAGACCTCATTAGTACCCGCTCACTACTGCGGGGGGTGGGGAGGAAAAGTATAGAAAGAAACCAGAGTTGGGCCCAGAGCCTTTTGTCATGCCGGGCAGCTTGTCTTCCCTCCTTGCCCCTCACCACCTCCTAAGCTCAGTGAGAGGAGAGAAAACAAAAGCCAGAGATCCCAGTATGGGAGGGGACGAGGAGCTTTGCATCCAGTCACAGAGAGCAGAACATAAGAAGGGGAAGATGTGATAAAAGAGAAGCTCCCCTCCACCCCTACCCACCAGGTCTCCACCTCACCTGCTTGCCCCGGTAGAAGAGGCGCTGGCGGTCGGGGCTCACACAGAAGGTCTTCTGGATCTTCTCCCGCAAACATTCAATCTTGGTGAGACGGCTCAGATCATCAATAGTATGGGTCTCAGTGCCGTCTATGGTACGAACTTGGATCCACATGGTGTGCGCCTTCCGCTAGCTCAGCCACCCGCGGTGAAGGGGAGGTCTTGTTCTCCGAGTGCGTGATAACGGAAGACAGAACAGGCGTTTCCCTCACTTCTTTGTTCAGCTCAATGGAAGCAGGTTTTTTGAATCCCGCCGAACAGGCACGAGCCTCCCCACCCGCAGGCCTCGCTCAGAAGGGCGCGGAGAGGTAAAGGAGACCTGACCCAATCCTCGTCTACTCCCCAAGTGTACCCCGTAATCACACAAACAGAACCGTAAGCTCTCCAAGCCAGCACAACAGGAGGCAAAGTCTGGCGAGAATCGCCACAGGCAGGTCTAACGAACACCACCAGGAGCCATCACCAACCCTCAGAGAGTGTTTACTAGCCGCTCCCGTACAGAGGTCACGGCGCCAATAGTGTTCTCGCGAGAGCCCTCAGCCGTAAAGAGACAACATGGGGAAGTGGGGGGAGGATAGATAGCATCATCACCTCTCCTTTCGCATTCGCCTTTACACAAAGTCACGCCCAGCCCAGCCCAGCCCCGCCCCGCCCTTTGAGCATTCTCTGGCCGGCATCTTTTTTCCTCCTGCTCGGTAGTTTTATCAAGGACTTGGCGAGGGGGATGGTTTAGTGCGCGCGTAGAGAAGCGGCCATTATCGTTCCTATAGGAGCCAAGCGGGAACGTCTTCTCGTTCCCTCACAGGGCAAATCATCTCTAGTCTCAGCCTACAAATTATACCGATGACATAGGAAGTGACTCTGTGCTTCCGCCTTTCCCTTTCAGACACACACAGAGTCAGGACTCAGTATGTCAGGACCCAGCATGTCAGGTGTCACAGTGACACAAAAGCATGAACCTGACATGGCATTAAATAAAAAGCAAGTAAAACTGCTTTGAATCCACTGATGAAATCTAGGCCCCAATGTTTCCCAGTACAAAAGTGCCATCAAAACCTCAATTCGGCCAGATTTAGCTCTGCCTAATAAATCCAGAATAGATCTGTCTGCTCTCATCATATTAGAAAAACGCAGATGTGGGCCAGGACAAAAACATCAAGCCTCCTTTTTTAACATAGATCAGATGTGTGGGTTTTATTTGCTACATTTTTGCTCAAGACTGAGTAACACTGAAAAAGTCTGGACTTTTCATGTATACTGGTAAAATGGTACTGTAAAAACATATCTGATGCAGTACCCAGTGAGATTCAGCTTATGGATATAGGTCTCTGTGCTGCTATTATACCTGGGAGCATTGAAGCCTACATTTTTGGGCAGAGTTTGCAGCAGCTTTGTTGCCTGAGTAGTAAAACTTTAGAGACTGAGATAACAAAATGACAGGTTCCCGATGAGAGAGATGTGTTTTTGTGACTTTTTTGTATCAGGATGATATCAAAGATCCCTGTATATTAATTTCAGATCTGATATAATTCCCATTGTGGCCTTGGTTGAGTTACTTTTAAGGCCTGATTTATGAGTATTAAGCACTCGCAAAGGCAGCTGAAATAAATGAGAGTTGCTTAATCCTTCTGGAAATCTGTTCCTTGCCTTTTTATCTCCATTGTTCCATCTCTGTTGTTGAGATAACACACACCTTCCTGTAACTATACCTACTACAGCACGACACCAGAGTGTCAAAGACACAAGTTCAGAGCTTGGTTTATAGCTTGGTGGTGGTGTTACAAGCTCCAATTCAAGTAATGTAGTGCACGTGATCTAGTCAAATCTTTGTGTGCCAGCCTTCTTGGCTTCCCTGAAACATTCAAAGATAATTAATGCAGAGGAATACAGTAGGAATGTGGGTTAATAGTCATAACTAAAAAGAGATAAATCAAGGTGTCTTCAGCTTTGTCCTAGTTCCACTCTACCGACACAGTAAAGGGAACCAGAGTCCCAATATAATCCCTTTGCAGTGTCTTCTGTTTTGCAGATCACAATCTTTCTCTTGAAGCTACTGCTAACAACAGAATGTGTCTCTCTTCTGGAGTGGGGAGAAAAAAGTTCTGGAGGGACTCTGAAATGGGGTCAGTTTTAATGGGTTAGAGGAAATAGAATCAGTATTTTGTGGGAGCCTATGCAGAAAGCACAGAATCAGCTTTCTGGAATAGGAAACACCTTTTGCTAGAGAGAGAGCGACTGAAAGAGGATCAACCTGCTACAAAACCATATCTGGAAATCCATTACCTGGTTGGGGTTGTAAAGAAACAGAGATCAGGTTGCTGGCACAGGGGTTACTGATTAGAAAGATCACATTGTTATGGATTGATTGTAGGTGGCCTGTTTTGTAACATGCAAAGTGGAATTAAAGACTAGAATATAAAGGGAAAGAAAGCATGTAGAAAATATTTGACTGGTAGTCTGTGAGAGGATGTGAAAAGGGGAGGTTATTGGGGAGGTTAGAGGAAAAGTGAGCTAGTTACTTAGCAGGTGATAATGTCCTGATTGGGTATGCTAGTGAGAAAATTATGTACTGATAAAAGAGAAAATAATTGAGCAGCATAGTATGCATTATGGACTGGAATAAGGGTAGCAGAGACTAATTTCTCAGCAGAGAAATTACAGGATGGGCAGATCAGATGGCTGAGCCATCTGATGTATTAAGCAATAATGGCAGTTAGGTGGCAGCAAAGATAAGGTTTGAGACAGTAGAAATGGTTAATAGAGTTGTTTTCTTGCAAGAAAATCCTATAATAGCTTGCATGACTGAAGGGGGGGGACCCTCTTCTGCGGATGGGGTCTGCATGGCATGCTGCGCATGGGTCAGAGTCCTGTTCGATGCTGCACATATAGCTAATGGCTTGGGTTATCTGGCTCTTACAACAAGGGCCCGAATTATGTCAGGCAGTGTCTGAGAAAAGCATTACCCTCTTCGGCTTACATTTCCTTCTTAGGCACTGGCCAGTTTTACCGTTGGTTCCTAATATGATATTGCCTTAACTATATTATAATGAATATATGTATGTATGGCTGTGCATTTGCATATACCACATAATTTTCGGTCCTTAGAAACATCAGTATCTTCTGTATCTGTATCATAACACTAGATTTCTATTCGCAAACTGCTCATGTTATATACAAATGCAACTTTCATTTCTGTTTATAAATTAGCAATACCGATGCTTTCTGTTTTCAGCATTTTATTTCTTCCCATGTTAGAAATACTTCAAAAGAAAAAAACCTCACACTTCAATACCTTAGTTTCCAGTATACTTGTCATAATTTTTACTCTATTAAATTTTGAATAATATTAATTTAGTTCATAAATATATAAAAACCCTTTAATGTATTAGCTAAAGGATATATGCATTTTTATTCCTTAAAAAAGTTCAGTTTCTATAAGAAAATAAAGTTTTGATAAGCAAGTAACAATCATAGAGTTTCAACTTTTCCCCACATTTCAGTTTTAAAGAAAAAATATTTGTTTTCTTTTTTTCCCCCTACTTACACATTTCTGGAAAAGGTATATCTAGACTAAGTTCAGTCATCATTAGTTGCATTTTCTCTGTCTAACATATATCTGCAAACAACTGTTTCAGGGATGCTAGTTGTGGTATAATTTTTTGGTAGAGATCAGAGTAGCCCATCTGAGGTAGGCAAAGACCTCCATAATAAACAAAATACCCCCAAAAAACCTGTAATTCTCTCTCTTTTTATTTCTTTATTTCTCTCTCCTTATTTCTTCCTCTTTATTTCTTCTTACTTCTTAAATTTGTTTTCCCTCTTTTTATAGGCAAAGAATGTAGACATCTCATTAACTCAAATGGAAGTGAACAAAGATTATCTCCTTTTCAAGTATGTAACATACCTCCTCTAAGCTGAAAATATTTTTTATTATATTGCTATCAACATTTCATAAAGGTGCAATAAAATGTTATCTCTAGTGACTGATAAACAGAAAGCATAGGAGTACATTCAACAAGTGTTCTATAATATTACTTATGTAGATGCGGTTTTGATATAAAAAGTAAACCATACCTTCATGGGACTGTGAATCCTTGGTTGATATTTCATGATGGCCATCTTCATCTAAGTCAAAATGAATTGGGTTTGAGTGTTCTGTCAGTATACAAAATTTCATTGTTGCTCACAGACTAAAAGTTAATTGTAAATGAATTTTAGTTAGTTTCACTAATAGTAGTAAAAAATATAAAATTCCCTACTAATAAATCAAGTGTATTCTTATAGCAACCTTTGCCTGATAATCTCTATGTACTTCACCAAAACTAAATGTGCCTTAGAACAGTACAGGCAACATTGCAATGAAAAACATACAGTGGACATCATAGGCAGCTGTGTTTTTGGATTCGGTGGTGGTGTCAAAAAAGAAGAGTTCTGTGCTTGAATGTTTATGTCAATGAAGAGAACAAATGTATGCTGAGCCTTGGAGAGTTAAGGTATGTTAAAGCTCACAGCTTGAGAAAGTGGCTTCCAACTCAAGAAGAAGGGAGTTAAGTCTGAGGGAAAAGTGTATGAAGGGGGACTCGAGCTTATAGATGGCTGTGTTGGAAGAGACTGATGGGGCTGGGGGACTGAGCCACAGAGTGGGCCTGAATTAGCAGTTAGTTGGTGAATGGTGAGACAGAGGAAGCACATACAGTGCGGGAGACACCATTGTGTGGAGATAGATAGAATAAGAGATGGATTGCACAGAGAAGCTTGTACTTGGAGAGAAGAGCAAAAGACCTTGAGAGAAAAGTTCCAGGCTTTTTCATTCTCGGGGGAAGGGGGAAGAGGTGAAATAGGAAAAAAAATAAAAATGCATCTTACTGTTTCCAGACTAGATTCCTCTATTTCATAACTAACTACTTGCATATTTCCCAATTTTGTACTTTTAGATTTGTCTATAGGGAAGGATTTTAGGGTGCATATGGCTACCTACAATACCAGCATTTATTTTGGAGGCCAGTCATCTCTCATAGAGAAAACAAATCTTCTTGAGTAAATGCTGTCAGAAAAAGAAACTATAAGAAACATTAGGAGAAACCCCAGCTCCTGAGCTATACATATATACTGACTCTTGGGCAGTATACAAGGGATCAACTGCATGGGTTAATAAGTGGCAAACAGACAACTGGACAAAGAGATGTGTGAACTTAAACCTGTGGGTTCGACATGTTGATATTTGTGTCACCTGGAGTGTCGGGGAAGAGAGGGAGCACAATGCCACAGTTGATCACTTAGCTCAAATTAATAGCACTACTTTACTTCCTGATCCCCTGTCCCTTGATGCTCTATCTCCTGATGAGGAAGCCCTTGCTAAATGGGCCCATGAAAAATCTGGGCACCTGGGTGTCGATGGCATACATAGACTCGAAGCCAGGGAATCCCGTGTACCTGAGAAGCCATTCAGGAACTAGTACAGCAGTGTGCAGTCTGTAAGCTTAAAAGTTGCCTCAGCAGCTTTATGGGCAGATTCAACGAGGCCCTGTTCCTGGCCATACCTGGCAAATAGATTACATTGGGCTCTTACCAAAAGCAGTTACAGTACATTAAAAACAAAACAAAACTTTCTTAGCTGAACAGTTTACTGATATAATCTGTAACTTATAATATCTTTGGGAAAGGTAAACTGTATGTGAATCAAGGGGTGGAATGTAGTGATCCTGACCAGAAGACCATTGTATATTGAGGAGTTAGTGATCCACAGTACAGTTAACCTGAGTAGGCCCAGGTCTGTGCTGTGCTGTGCTGTGCTGCGCTGCGCTGTGCTGTGCCGTGCCGTGCCGTGCCGCGCCATGCTACACATACAGCATGGCCTTCAGGCCTGTGCTGTGCTGCACAAATCCCTTGGCCGCAGGATAAACTTAGCCAGCTCATTGTAACAGAGGAGCCTGCAGGCAGCTCCCACTTGGTACTGGTGATTACACCACCTGTGTGGCCTTGCCTTTATCTAACGGCGCAGCAAGAAGTTCTCATGAGAACTTCTTTTTGTTTGACAGTAGAAACGATAAAGAGAGTTGTTTTCTTGCAAGAAAATCCTATAACAGATTGAATGACAGAAAGGAGAGAATCTCTTCTATGGATGGGGTCTGTCCAGCATGCTGTGCGTGGGTTGGAGGCCCGTTCAATGCTACACTGCTCGGGGTTCCCAGCATCTAAAGGGACGTAAGAGTGTCTGTGCTATTCTCTCCTTATAGTGTTAGCTCTAATAAATCACATTCTGAAATGATACCTTACAGAGTCTGAGTGCCTTTCTTACTGGGATCATAACGGACCAGCACCTCCTGGTGCAAAACACTGAAGTATCAGAGATACAGCATGTAAGACAGAGTACAGAAATAGCACTGAAATTGCTCAGAAGCACGTCAGTTTGCAATAAGTGTCCATTATTTCACTAGCTTCCTTGTTGCTTCTTTCATCATTGACTAGGAAGCCTGGTAAAGGCTGAGGGACTTGCATATGACCAGAAGATGGGAAGGGAGGGGAGGAGAGACTGTCCATACAGAGCAACGCGTGGTAAGACTGAAAGACGTGCATGTAGGAATGTATTAATGTCTGACATTCCAAGTGCCTAGGATGTTGATTAAGGAGAGCAGTACTGACAAGGAGACAGACAGAATTTATTGGAAATGCTGAAGCAGTCCTGGTCATCCAAGCTCAACAAATTTTGAAATACTGTTTTCAGTATTAAAACAAGTAATAAAACTGTAAATTGAGAAAAGTAAAAAGCAAGGACAGAAAGCATTTGCCTTAAACCACTTCTGTGTGGTGTCAGCTGCTACTAGACACAACTCTACAGTTTCTTGATAGGACCTAGGTCTTGTCCAGTATGGTAGATTGAGCAGTGCCTTCCTGGAATAAATTTGCTACTTTCAAATTCAGTACAAACCCTATACGTTTCTGAGCCAATGCAGACCTATAAAGTAAACAAGTACTATAAGAAAATTTGACCTTTATTGGCCAGAAAACTTAGGCTAGTGAAATAACAGAATGCACTAGCAGCAACACAATGTTCTAAGAATGCTGGGCCTGATCAATCACTTCTTTATTCCCGTTTTACGTTGATGACGTTCTGAAATATCTGGGGTTTAGCAGTTGGTTTTGGGAGGCTTTCTTTCCATCCTCTCTGTTCAGGGTGAGCAGAAACTCTGTACATAAAGTGAACAATGTTAAGGTATGCAGGCAGATGACTAGGCCCTGGCTTGAGGTTCAGCTAACTGAACAGGACATGGAAAAATAATGTGACATGAGAAATTGCTGGACGTGACAGATAACAGTGCGAGAAGTTTGCTGCCTACCAGGAGCTCGCATTCACGATGTCACTCAGATGCTGCCGAGCCTGGTGAACCCTACAGATTATCATCCGCTCCTACTGTTCCAAGTAGGGACTAATGATACTGCGACGAGGCAACTTAGAACCATCAAAAAAGACTATATGTTCCTCAGAGCAATGTTAAAAGGATCTGGAGTACAGGTGGTGTTCTCCTCTATCCTCCCAGTCAGAGGAAGGGTTCAGGAAGGAGGAGAAGAATTGAACAGGTGAATGCCTGGCTGTGTGGCTGGTACCATACTCAAGGTTTTGGCTTCTATGATCATGGATCTACCTTTGAGAAGCTGACTCTGTTGGGAGCTCATGGGATTCACCTGACCAAGTGGGGCAAGAAGGTCTTTGCCAATAAGCTGGCCAGATTTATAAGGAGAGCTTTAAACTAGATTTAGCGGGGGAAGGGGATGCAGTTTTGACCAACAGAGAAGAGCCAGGGGCTGCTGATGTATTAGGAACCAAGAGGGAAACACCTGTGAAATGCCTCAAAGGAATTAGGGCTTGTCCCTCTATAAAGGTGACAAGGTAGGTAGCCCAGCTGAAGTGCTTCAATACCAATGTGTGCAGTATGGGTAACAAGCAGGAGGAGCTGGAAGCCACTGTGCAGCTAGAAAGCTACGATCTGATCGTTATCACTGAAATGCGGCGGGATGAATCGCACGACTGGAGCACTGGAATTGATGGCTGTTCAGAAGGGATAGGCAAGGAAGCAGGGGTGGCGGGGGGAGTTGCCCTCTATGTAAAAGAATGGATTGACTGCACAGAGCTGTCTTTGAAAAACAGTGATGAACAACTTGAGAGCTTATGGGTAAAAATTAGGGGCCAAGCCAACAAAGGAAGCCTCGTGGCTGGTGTTTACTACAGGTGTCCTGGTTTCAGCTGGGCTAGAGTTAATTTTCTTTTTGGTAGCCGGTATGGGGCTGTGTTTTGGGTTTAGGATGAGAACAATGTCGATAACAGACTGATGTTTTGGTTCTTGCTAAGTAGTGCTAAGTTGTTGCTAAATAGTTGCTAAGTAGTGCTTACACTAGTCAAGGACTTTTCAGCTTCCCATGCTCTGCCAGGTGCACAAGAAGCTGGGAGGGGGCACAGCCAGGACAACTGACCCAGACTGGCCAAAGGGCTATTCCATACCATATGTCATCATGCTCAGTATATAAGCTGGGGGAAGAAGAAGGAAGGAAGGGGGGGACGTTCAGCATAATGGCGTTTGTCTTCCCAAGTAACCATTACGCGTGATGGAGCCCTGCTTTCCTGAGGATGGCTGAACACCTGCCTGCCGATGGGAAGTAGTGAATGAATTCCTTGCTTTGCTTTGTTTGCGTGCGCAGCTTTTGCTTTACCTATTTAACTGTTCTATTTTATTTTACTTCAGTTATTAAACTGTCTTTATCTCAAGTTATTCAACTGTCTTTATCCCTTCTGATTCTCTCCCCCATCCCACTGGGGTGGGGGGAGTGAGCGAGCGGCTGTGTGGTGCTTAGTTGGTAGCTGGAGTTAAACCATGACAACAGGCCACCCGATCAAGGGGAGCCTGTTGACAAAGAGTTCTTACTTCAGCTGCAGGAAGCATCACACTTGCAGGCTCTGATCCTGCTGGGGGACTTCGACCACCCTGACGTCTGCTGGAAGAGCAGCACAGCCAGCTGTAAGCAGTCCAGGAGACTCTTGGAGTACATTGAGGATAATTTCTTAATCCAGGCGATAGACAGCCTGACCAGAGGAGAAGCGTTACTGGACCTGTTGCTTACCAACACAGATGATTTAATTGGAGAGGTCAAGACTGGTGGCACCCAGGGCTGCAGTAATCATGCCCTGGTGGAATTCATGAACTTGAGGGATATGGGCCAGGTGAAGGGTAGAGTCAGGACCCTGAATTTTAGGAGAGCAAATGTTCAGTTGTTTAAGGAATTAGTGGATGGGACCCCCTGGGAAACTGCCCTCAGGGATAAAGGAGCTGAACAGAGCTGGCAGCTATTTAAGGACATTTTTCTTAGAGCACAAGAACTATCGATTCCCACATGTAAGAAATCAGGCAAGGAAGGCAGGAGACCAGCATGGCTGAGTAAGGACCTCCTGGTCAAACTAAAGTGCAAAAAGGAAATGCACAGGCAGTGGAACCAGGGATGTGTATCCTGGGAAGAATATAGGGACGCTGCCCGGATGCCTAGGGATGGGATCAGGAAAGCAAGGGCTTCTACATTGGCCAGAAAAGGAAGATTAAAGAAAATGTACAACACACCCCCTCGATAAATAGGACAGGAGAGCTGGTGACAACTGACATGGAGAAGGCTGAGGTACTCAACAATTTTTTCCCTTCAGTTTTCAATGGTAATCTCTCTTCCCATATCTCTCAAGCCCCTGAACCTCAAGGCAGGCACTGGGGGAACGAAGTGCCTCCCAGTTGGAACCCATCTGAATTTTTGGAGTGACAGGGGGATCCCAGCAGCTGTCTGTGTTGAAGGCCAAGGAGAGCCGAACAGGGGACAAATGGCAGAAGCATCCTGTTCTGACCGGCCCGGAGGCTCTAAGCATCCTTGGCATAGACTACCTCAGGAGACGGTACTTCAGGGACCCAAAAGTCTACCAGTGGGCCTTTCATGTAGCTGCTGTGGATACAGAGAAGACTAGACAGCTGTCTTCCTTGCCCAGACTCTCAGAGTATCCTTCCGTTGTGGGGTTGCTGCATGCTGATTGCTACCATGACGGTGCACCAGCGGCAATATCGCACCGACCAAGGAGTGATCAGCAAGACCCGCTCACCCTTTAGTACTCCCATATAGCCAGTACAAAAGTCTGATGGAGGGTGGAGGCTAACAGTAGACTACCATGGTCTGAACAAAGTCATGCCGACGCTGAGTGCTGTCGTACCGGACATGCTGTAAGTCCAGTATGAACTGGAGTCAAAGGCAGCCAAGCGGTATGCTAAAATGGGATGGGATCCACCCAAGGGTGCTGAGGGAGCTGGTGGAAGTGCTCACCAAGCTGCTTTCCATCATCTATCAGCAGTCCTGACTACCGGGGAGGTCAGAGTCAACTGGAAGTTAGCAAATGTGACACCCATCTACAAGAAGGGCTGGAAGGAGGATCCAGGGAATTACAGGCCTGTCAGCCTGTCACGAGTGAGTGATTAGGTCACTTAAATAATCACTGCCAAAGATATTTGCAAATAGTGATTTTAATAGAAATTCATAAAAGGGCGATTTAACAGAGTTCAATGACAAGGTTCACTCTATCACTTATTAAATGAATGGCATATGTGGAGAGAGAGAGAAAGGGAAAGATTGAGACAGAAGGAAATACAAGGAGGGTAAAGGAAGCCCTCCTGTTGAGTCACAAGGTTCAGAATGGACCCCCTTTCTTTCTAAACTCCTCCTCAGAGAGGAGCCTAGGTGTGGCTGGATCCAATCCTAGTCTCAGACTTGGTCAACAGTTTATGGCTAAGGATTATATATGTTTAGCAGTAGTTTATAGTTTGTTTGCAGCAAGGAGAGAATCACAAGAATTTAGCAATAATTAATCATTGGTTAATTCAGCATTTACAAAGTGATTAAATGAGGTTTACTACAATATTTGTACTGATATGCACACACACAATAGGCCTAAATACTCATTATATGCGCAGATGAAGGTACCTATTGAAATATGTGCAGACAAAGGTACCCATCAAAAATTCCCCTGGAGTTCAGTGAAATACTCGCTTCAAATGATTGTCTCAACTGGCAAAGACTGAGCCTCAAGGAGCGAAGGGCACCGAAGATCAGCCCAGGTCCTGTTGCCAGGCCTCCGTATGCAAACTTAAGAGTTCGCAGCTCTGAGAAGCATCCCACTCAGAGGGAGATACTGGCGCAGCCCGCTGCGGCCCAGGAGAGCTCAAAGGGTCTCCCGTGGTACCGCTGTTTATAGAGTTCTGAGTTGATTGACTTTAGGCATCAGTAAATTTCCATCCTGGCCACAGCTCCGGTCGGTAATTGCTGAGTTCTCATTAATCTCAGCAAGACAGGTACGATCCTCCCGTGCCAATCCGCCTGAGTTATGATCCACAATGATATGTCCCCAAGCTGTCAAGGGGTGACTGATTATGCCAGGTGGGATCAAGGCATTCTTGTTCCCCAGCTCAGCCATGCAAGAGTGCCTGGTACTGTGGGAATAAATGAGACAGTGTTTTACTTTGACGAGATGCAGCTGTGCCCTTGAGGCTTGTTACAAACAGGTTCACAGGAATGCAGCTGTGGCCTTGAGGCTTGTTACAAACAAGTTTGTGAAACTTAGAGGCAGAAAAATAAGGATGAGATTGGATACATCCCTGAAAGAGGAATTTGCGTGCACCAACTTGAAGAACCAATAAGTAACGCTGAAGAGACGCGTGGACACAAGACAGTAGCCAATGAAATGGGTTTTGCTTGCTCGTGAACACTAGATCATATTATAAAAGGGATAGATTGTAAAAATAAAGTGTCGTTGTCGTCGTCGTTATCATTGCCATTGTCATTGTCGCTGTTGTCATCGTCTTCGCTTGTCTTCTTCGCTTGTCTTCGCCTGGACTCATACGCGGAGTCCGTGATTAATTGCCACAAATGGTGACCCCGACGTGATTCGATCCTATGACGTGATTTGATCCTAAGAACCGTGGACGAGAGAGCGGACGGTGGCAAGCCCAGCTGAACTCTACTGCAGCGGACCAGAGAGCTGCTTGTCGACAATTAATCGCCTCGGGAAAAAGAGGTGAGCAGCTGGGGACGGGAAAATGGGGGTGCAAATGTCCTCAGAAGAAAAATCTATTTTGCGTATATTTTTGCGAATTCTTGCAAAAAGGGGCATAAATTATGATGAAGGAAAGATTCGGTTGTTGTTAACTTGGTTGCCAAAAAACGGGCAACAAGCGAACGCAGTGACCGCGTTCCAGGTGGAGACTTGGGAGGAGGCAGGAAAAGTGTTATGGGAAGCGGCCACCAGGGGGGACAGTAATGCCACAAGTGTTTTGACGACATGGCGTTTACTGAAAGACACTTTAGAACAATTAGAGTCAGACCGAAAGGCTATGGTGGCTGCAGCCTCTGCTACTGCTCCGGAGCTAACCCCGCAGGGCACGCCAGAAACACCGACATCGGGTTCGTCCTCCGACATGCCCTTGCTCGCGGGTGCTCAGGCTGCACAACCCTCCACCCCCCACGCACCGCCGCTACCCTCTGCACCATTTTCTCCTTCACCTGCTCCTATGGCTTCAACACCTCTGCTAGACCTCCCGATCCCTGCAACCAGTACTCCACTTCCCTGCCCGCCCGCCCCGGCCTCTGCTGCGTCGGCAGTCGACACCAAGCATTGCAAGCAGGGGATACAGCTTTTTGTTCAGCGATAGCGTGTCCTGTCATACGCAGCAATGGAAATGTCCCCGATGAGCATGAACCTTTTGGCTATAATGTTTTAAAAGATCTACGACAAACAGTTGCCGCGCATGGACTGGGTTCTCCTTTTACACAATCCCTGCTACGGGGAATATTTACAAATTAAATAGAACCATTTGATATATGCACGCTTACTAATCTTATATTGACCCCAACGCAAAGGGTGATCTTTGAAAGCACCTGGCGTACCGCCTGCCAAAACGCCACAATTATCAATATGCAGCGACAACAAGGCGACCCTTTACAAGGGGCAGGACTCCCACAACTTATGGGGGATCCGCCGCTAAATCATCCAATGTTACAGGCACGATTATGACCAGAGATATTAGCACAAGGCAGAGACCTTGCTTTACAGGCATTACTAAAAGTGCCGGATGTCGGAAGAGCGACAAAATCATTTTCATTAATAAAGCAAGGGACAGGAGAGGGATATATCTCATTCTTAGATCGCCTTAAAGAGGCTTTGGAAAAACAAGTCGAAAATGCAGAAGCAAGAGAGGTCCTACTCTTAAAATTAGCCTTTGAAAATGCAAATATGGACTGTAAAAAAGTGCTTTTGCCTCTAAAAAAATCCCTCCTTAATGGACATGATAGAAGCTACCCAGAAGGTGGGGTCAATGTCCCATAATATGGAAAGATTAGCTACAGCTTTTGCCACCGCAATGAAAGTACAGAAATCATGTTTCTCCTGTGGTAAAACTGGACATTTTAAAAGAGATTGCCCACAACTAAGAAAAAGAGATACGACGAGCTCTAAACAGATATGGACTTGAAATAGCCCCTGAAAAAGTGCAAAAAACTGAGCCTTGTAAATATCTGGGCTGGAAAATCTTGCAACAAACAATTGAACCTGCAAAAACAAAAAGGGGGACTGCCAGGAGCCACTCCAGCAGACAGACTAAGCAAAGCCGTGTATGTGTTAAACTACCTGAATATGTCTGAAAATAATATTCCTGTTATTATCTCTCATTTTCTGTCATTTCAATCAAAAGATTTAACAGCCACACCACAGAAGGCCCGAGTTTTTACAAAATCGCTACAAACAGGTAATTGGGAAGGTCCTTTTGATCTACTAACCTGGGGCAGAGGGTATGCTTGTGTCTCAACAGATGTAGGACCTAAGTGGGTACCTGCAAGGTGCGTAAGACCGGCTCTTGCATCGGATAACAAGAACGAGCAGCAGAAGACACTGAACTCCGAGAAGGCTGATGGGGAATGACTTATCAGATAACTCCAAATTAATCCATAAAGCAATCAAAGATTTGAAGTTAGCAAATTACAAGTCAGTAATGGATTTGGTTGGCTGAATCACTTACTAACAAGTTGGGGAATTGGCGGGTGGATAATGTCTCTAATCAAAATGGGTTTTTTCTTGTTACTAATATTTTGCACTATAATAATGATAGTTTCTTGTCTAGTGTCTTGGGTATAGAAAATGCTATAGAATATGATTAAACAAGCTTTTGTGGTAGAAAAACAAAAAGGGGGAATTGTGGGAATAAATGAGACAGTGTTTTACTTTGACGAGATGCAGCTGTGCCCTTGAGGCTTGTTACAAACAGGTTCACAGGAATGCAGCTGTGGCCTTGAGGCTTGTTACAAACAAGTTTGTGAAACTTAGAGGCAGAAAAATAAGGATGAGATTGGATACATCCCTGAAAGAGGAATTTGCGTGCACCAACTTGAAGAACCAGTAAGTAACGCTGAAGAGACGCGTGGACACAAGACAGTAGCCAATGAAATGGGTTTTGCTTGCTCGTGAACACTAGATCATATTATAAAAGGGATAGATTGTAAAAATAAAGTGTCGTTGTCGTCGTTATCATTGCCATTGTCATTGTCGTTGTTGTCGTCGTCTTCGCTTGTCTTCTTCACTTGTCTTCGCCTGGACTCATACGCGGAGTCCGTGATTAATTGCCACATGGTACGACCAAGGGGCGCCTAATCGCCAGACTCATTGCTCAAAGGCCAAGCCTTGACAGGAGTCCCTGTGATCGTAAGGTGGTCCAGAGGAAGGTGGGGGGGATGCACCACCACAATCCACCCCATGACTAAAGTCAATCTATCTCTTTTCCACAGAGTGGCGGTGTGGTCACCTCTTGCCTCTGTGCTTATAAACAGAGTAATGTTGCCTATTGTAATTTTGAGGGAAATCTTTGGTTGGTTTCCTTTGATTATTGAGTTTTTATCAAATGTGATTAAGCAGTTTTATATATGCAAGGAAGGTTTTGTAATAATGCTATTTGTCTAGCTATTCCCCACAACCTAGCATATAGGAAAACGTTCAATAACAAACATAGTATAACAAGAGTTAACAAAATCACGATAGGGTGTAACATCTTGTTCAGTATCCCGGTAGCTGTTGGGGACCGTCCGAATAAGGTATCCCACCAGTGATGTTCTCCATCCTTCTTCACTCTTTCCAAGACACGATGTATCTTTTCTGCATCATGATGGATGGTGATCAGGGTCTTTTGTCCATTGTCCCGAATTCATTTTAGCAACTGACTCAGGTCCTCATGTTGCAACAGTTCTTTTACCAATGTCAGATTCATTCCAATGGGGGCAGGCGATAAATCTTGATATGATGTTTATTTGGATTGCAGCAATTGATGGGTCATGATAGGAGCTGAATAGTTGAAGTCACAACCTATGAGTTTGGTAAAATTACAAATACAGGTATTTGAGTGATTATATATGTTTATAGTGGTGTTGTCTATAGATACAAAATCACAGAGGGTTCTCATGCAAATACATCCGTTTCCAACATATATAAGTATAGTTTTAGGGGTTTCATCAGGACGTATTTCAAAATGACAAACATTTTATTCAGTGTCAAGACAAATGTCTTGGGCCTTAATGGTATTACTTTCACAAATAAATCCCTGTTGTTCCCGCACAACACATGCATCAACATCAACGGTCTGCCATTTGTTCTCATTTTGTTGGGCCCATACTCTATGTTCTAACGGACAGAGTACAGTTCCATTGTGATTTAATCCCAGCACAATGGTTGGGTCCACCCACAGGGTTCTCAGCATAGGCCCCGTGAGATGACTAATATGAGTAAGACTAGCAAGATTTTTAGTCAACACTTCAGCTCAGGCTTGTATTTATATTTCTCTAACTTATTTCAGATGTGACTTCTTGATCAGAAGGTAAATAAGGAGTTTTCTTGAATTTCTGAATGTGAGATTTTTGCTGATTACTCTGTAAGGTAGAACTATCTCTATGGAAGCTTGAAAAAAAACCCACAAAACCCCTACTTCTACTGAAAGAGGTATAGTCTGTTTTATTTGGTACATAGAAACTGGTGCTTTGCTGGATGAGATATTGGTCTGCAGAGTGTGTTTTGTGTGTGGGTGCTGGCAGCACAGAGTTGTATTGAATCAGACTTTAAAGTCTGGTATCTTGTTTCTGACAAGCAGCAATACCTGACTGATGCTGGAGGGGGTGGGAGTGATAGCTCCCTCCCTTCACTTTGAACCTCTCTGGTTATGCAGTACTGAAGAAAGGTGGAGATGCCCGATTTTTCATTGATAAAGTCTCAATGCTCATGTATTACTCGGAGTACAAAGTGAACAGCTGATTTGATCTGATAAAGTAGTTCCTAGGTTTCTTTCTACTGGGTTATCCAGTACTAGTGATGGGAGCAGCCATAAAGATGACCTGGTTATAAGGGGAAAAATACTGAACAGAAGATGTTTGCTGAAATACCGACAGAGAAAATGCCTGCCAGCCTGGGAAATGCTAGCCTGGGAACTAGGCCTGTGAACCAGAAGCATCCTTGAGAAGCACAACTGGCATCTTTGAAGTGCAGCTGGGTACCTAGAAACCTGAGACATCCTGAGGTACCATCAATAAGCATAAAACCAAGAAACTGTAACAGCAACTTATTGTCTGGAAAAGAGGGAAAACATCTGGAAAAAGAAGGAATCGGTAACTGCCATTGGCTGTTCTAACTGCAAGAACAGGAAAACAGTCTGGAAAAATAAAAATTGGTCTGAGAGATTAGGAGAACATCATTACTTATTGACCATCCCAGGTGAAAAATAGAAATTAGCAACATCTATTGGCTGCTCCAGGTGGTGGTGTCTTACGCCCCCTTATGTCTTTGTGATATAAAAATGACTTGCTTTCTACCCAAAATGGAGCCTTTGTCTTTGAGAACTCCCCATGCATGAGATCTCCTAGACAGATTGGCCACTCGTGGGGGACGCCTGGCTGACTTCAGACTCCATGACGCAGATCACCTTTGAAGTAAGACTTTGTCCATTGTTGATCAGCCCTTGCTTCTGGGAGCGATTTCAATTGACTCCACTTCTGGGATCGTTTTGATAAATAAATATTTTGTCTCTTTTCTCATGGATACAGGAGCCTCAATATCAATGATTAAAGCTGAGGACATCCCTGGATTAATTCAGAAAAGTTGAGAAAGGATTTCTATAACGGGGATTGCTGGAAAAGAACAAGAGCTCCCTGTAGCCAGGATAAAATTGACTCTGCCCAATGGAGCCGTCCCATCTATTACAAATCTTATTTTTGCTACAGGACAAGTGGCCCATCCTTGGATGGCTGCCCTGGATATAAAAGATATGATTTTCATGGTCCCATTACAACCTGAGGATCAAGAGAGATTTGCCTTTACCTGTGGTGGAATGCAGTATACTTTTACTCGAGTACCCCAAATATTCAAACATAGCCCTATGTTGTCACATCAGGCTTTAGCTAAGGAATTAGAACAAGTCCCACAGGAACCAGGGGTGATAGTATATTAATATATAGATAACATTTTAATCAGAGGGGATTCCCCTGATAAGGTACAAAAAATGTGTGATCATATCCTAGTCCATCTGGAAAATAAGGGGATTACTATCCCTGAAGCTAAATGACAGGGTCCTAGTCAAATGGTTCCATTTTTAGACATAACTTGGCAAGGTGGCAGATGGTGTATTCCTTCTGATACCTTACAGCAAATATCTGAGTTAGATTCACCCTCCAATAAGAACAAGCTCTGACAAGTCCTAGGAACTTTAGGATTCTGGCGAGCACATATTCCAGGGTTTAGTATATTTGCTTGACCCTTATACAATCTTTTAAAGAAGTATGCTACCCAGGAATGGACAGTTATTAATGAAGAAGCATTTCATTTATTAATACATAATGTTTCAGAATATCAGGCTATGTGCCCAATAATACCAGTGGTATTTTTTTTTTTTTTTTAAGAAAGTACAAATAATTCTTGATTAGACAAGTATAGGTAGGTCATTCTAAGACAAATGACCCTCATTTCAGTTATGCAGTGACTATTACATGCTCAAGCATGAATATATATGTATACCTTTGTCTCTTCTGGCTTTGTATGTGCTTTGTCCTAGTGTCATTAATACCTATCCATAAACTTGTGTTGCTTGTTTATGAATCCCTTCTACTTCTCTGTTTTTTCTGTGAAATAGGAAAAAAGACACTATTCCAAGTGAAACTAGAATGTTTTCAATCCCATTCTTTATTCATCTGAATGTTCTGTTTCTTGCTTTATGCCTTGGCAGAGATTCTGTGGAACTACATACTCAGTTGTGTGGATGTTTTGTTTAACTGCTTATGATTAAACTTAAAATACGATGTGTGAATAGCTGCAAATTATTCTTTAAAAAGTTTATTATGTTGTATTTATTAACATAAAATGGTGTTTGCCACTATGTTTCTTACTCCACTAGCTCTGTTGGAATTTCCTAGTCTTGTTCTAGTCTCAAGTTAACCAATTAACCAACCAAAGTTGTTTCTAGTTCTGTTCTGTACATTTCCAGGAAGAATATATTAAATGCCAGATTTAGAAATACTGCTGAAGCATTTTATTGTAAACATGTTAGGCTGAAAATTGACTATTTGGGTTGGGACTCTGCTTATATGCATGTATAAATATGTACAGGATTGAAAATTTATTCCTTGCTCTGTGTGCTGCCTCATATAGTTACTAGTTCTATTACTTTTATCTCATTTCCTGAACTATTAGCTATTCTCAATGAGGTTTTGGGGGGGGTTGGACAGGTATTTTAGCTGGTTCCCCTTTATTCACTATCTTGCTTATGTGCTCAAAGGATTTCAGGGGGTAAGAATTACTTCTACAAGTAACAGTAATTAAGCTTATATTGCACCAATGTTTATATGTGCAAATTCAGAGACATGAGTCAAACTCTTTGCATGTATAAGTTAAAAATAGCTTTCCTAATTATTCCCATTAAATGCTACATAAATAAACCATTACAAGTAATTAAGTCACAAAAATTTTGTTTTTTTATTTTTAAGAGAGCAGTTGGTGAGATGATA
This sequence comes from Nipponia nippon, assembly GCF_047370975.1. Classification (NCBI taxonomy): domain Eukaryota; kingdom Metazoa; phylum Chordata; class Aves; order Pelecaniformes; family Threskiornithidae; genus Nipponia; species Nipponia nippon. Next base: position 2,719,141 of record NW_028262352.1, on the reverse strand, counting down.
TTTTTCTTTTGTAAGGTATAATTTATCCTGTTCCTAAAAAACAGCATGAAATGTTACTAAGGGTTTTGTTGGTGATTTTTTGTTGTGTGAATATTTTGAGAGGGACATGGCTAAAACTTTTGAGTTTAGCATGGACATGGTTTATATACTTTACATGAGTATTTTTAGTTGTTGTTCTCTATTAATCTTGGCTAATTAGACTGGTTAATTCCTGTTTACTATAAGTTTTGCTCATAATCTCTATTAATTTATTGTGTTGCTGTCTGGGTTTCTAGCACTGCAAGATGATTTTTTTTACAGTAGGAAAAAAAAGTTCTTTTAAATATATAATCTGGCTACATACAGAAAACTTACTGTTTATGCACCTGTATTACTCAAGCAAACTTTGGAGGCCTTAGCTGTGCAACTGCATCTAGGTTGGCAGCCCTACTGATTTCAGAACAAAACTGGGATTGCTTGCATGGATCCAATTACGTGAACAGGACCTTGGTTGTATCTTATTTCATTGAGTGTATCAGTAAAGTTTGACTAAGCAATTAATAGAAGAGCATTTCAAGACAGGCTGCTGGAAAACAACCATTTGTGATGAAAAAAAGTAGGGTTTTTTTTGTGAGTTAAAGATGCTATAGAGAGCTATTATGAGAATCAAATAAACATAGGTGGCTTTGACTATATAAAGAGAAAAGGCTCTTACAGCTCCAGCTTTCAAGTGAGGATTCAGAATCACAGAATGGTTGAGGTTGGAAGGGACCTCTGCAGGCCATCTGGTTCAAACCCCCTACTCAAGCAGGGCCACCTAGAGCCGGTTGCCCAGGACCATGTCCAGACAGCTTTTGAATATCTCCAAGGATGAAGACTCCACAACCTCTCTGGGCAACCTGTTCCAATACTCTGCCACCCTCACGGGAAAAAAAAGTGTTTCCTGAGGTTCAGAGGGAACCTCCTGTGTTTCAGTTTGTGCCCATTGCCTCTGGTCCTGTCACTGGGCACCACTGAAAAGAGCCTGGCTCTGTCCTCTTTGCACCCTCCCTTCAGACACATTTATAAGATCCCCCCGAGCCTTCTCTTCTTGAGGCTAAACAGTCCCAGCTCTCTCAGCCTTTCCTCATAGGAGAGATGCTCCAGTCCCTTAATCATCTTTGTGGCCCTTTGCTGGTCTCTCTCCAGTATGTCCATGTCTCTCTTGTACTTGGGAGCCCAGAACTAGACACAGGACTCCAGGTGTGGCCTCACCAGTGCTGAGTAGAGGGGGAGGATCACCTCCCTTGACCTGCTGGCAACATTCCTCCTGATGCAGCCCAGGATACCATTACCTGCCTTTGCAGCAAGGGCACACTGCTGGCTCGTGTTCAATCTGGTGTCCACCAGGACCCCCAGGGCCTTTTCTGCCAAGCTGCTTTCCAGCTGGGTGGCCCCTAGTGTATTTTGGTGAATGCAGTGGTTCCTCCCCAGGTGCAGGACTTGGCACTTCCTTTTGTTGAACTGCATGAGGTTCCTGTCAGCCCACTTCTCCATCCTGTCCAGGTCCCTCTGGATGGCAGCATGACCCTCTGGCCTATCAGCCGCTCCTCCCAGTTTTGTGTCATCAGCAAACTTGCTGAGGGCACACTCTGCCCCATCATCCAGATCATTAACGAAGATATTGAACAGGACTTGAACCAGTAGTGACTGCTGGGGTACACCACTATTTACTGGCCTTCAACTAGACTTTGTGCCACTGATCACCACCCTCTGGGCCCAGCCATTCAGTCAATTTTCAATTCACCTTACTGTTTGCTTATCCAGCCCATACTTCATCAGCTTCTCTATGCAGATCTTATGGGAGACAGTGTCAAAACCCTTCCTGAAATCTAGGTAGACAATAGTGACTGCTCCCCCCTCATCTACCAAGCCAGTCATTTCATCGTAGAAGTTTATCAAGTTGGTCAAGCATGACTTCCCCTTGATGAAGCCATGCTGACTACTCCAATGATTTTCTCATCCTTAATGTTCCTGGAAATGGTTTCCAGGACTAGCTGCTCCATCACATTTACAGGAATCGAGGTGAGGCTGACTGGCCTGTAGTTCCCTGGGTCCTTCTCCTTGTACTTCTTGAAGATAGGAGTGTTGGATGCATGGGGGCAAGTTGGTCCAAGACGACCAAAATTTTCTGATGTGTGTGACATAATTGGTGACTGAAAGCTTTAAAATAGATACTGTGAAATTACAATAACTGCAAGCCTGTAAAAAGTTCTTTCTTTTGCAGCATTTTTCATTTCTGGAGAATTCTGACACTGACATTTAGTGCTGGTTCTGCAAAATGTGTTAGTGCTGTACTATGGTTCTTTATTAACTAAATATAATACAATTGCAAGACAGCAATTTCTTAACTCTCTCTCCATGCTTATCTGTGAAGCATGGAAACAAAAGGCTCCCAAAATTCAGAGATGGGGAATGAGGCCACTCTTACATGTTTGCTGCAGCCTATCTATATGAAGGAATATCCCTATGTGCTGGGAGTTAGGACCAAGCAGCAACTGGTTTGTATGATGTGGGGTCCCCTCTGTCTCCAGCAGAATTCTAAAAATTCTCATTCCAGTCTTCTGGGCTATTTACAAAAATAAATGAGGATTTAGCATGGAGACTTAGTATTGAGGCAATAAAGCTCTGGGCACTGGTATGGTGGACTCTCAGGATACTGTGAGTATTCTGAAAGGGCAGATATACACAGTAATCAAAGACAAAGATGGGGAATATAAGTCATCCAAACCCTAAGGTGATTGTTTTACTATGATGTCTGATCTCAATCAGAAGCCAGAAATTAATCACGTACAGCAATACCATTGATATGTTTATATAAGGTATGATCATCAATTGATGTGTCTATGTGAAAAGCCCTGAGGTTCAACAGATACATATGCTTCTTTTTTGCACCAGGAGGTGCTGGTCCACGATGATCCCACTAAGAAAGGCACTCGGACTCTGTAAGTTATCATTTAAAATGCTATTTATTAGAGCTAACACTATAAAAAGAGAATAGTATAGATAATCTTACGTACCTTTAGGTGCTGGGAACCCTGAGTTGTGCAGTATCTAATGGGCCTCCACTCCACACGCAGCACACCACACAGATCTCGTCTGTAGAAAGGGTTACCCCATTTTGGTCATTCGAGCTATTATAGGATTTTCTTACAAGGAAACAACTCTATTAATCATTTCTGCTGTCAAATATAACGGATGTTCTCATGAGAACTTCTTGCTGCACTGTTAGATAAAGGCAAGGCCAAGCAGGTGATGTAATCACCACTACTAAGTGGGAGCTGCCTGCAGGCTCCTCTGTAACAATTATCTGGCTGAGTTTATCCTGCGGCCAAGGGATATGCACAGCACAACACAGCCTGAAGGACAAGTTGTATACGTGCAGCATAGCACAGCACAGCACAGGCCTGGGCCTACTCAGGTTAACTGTTATGTGGATCACTAACTCGTTGGTGTACAATGGTCTTTTGGTCAGGATCACTACAGCTTCCCACTGAGGTTTTATTAGGTTAGAAAGAGTGTTTTAATTCACCAAAGTTTGATAATTCACTGATATTTTAGCCAAGCCTTGAGCAATAGAGAATTGACTGCCTTCTTGGGCAACTGGTAGCTATACCTAGCCATGCCCAAGGGACACAAATGTTTCTAAAGCTGGAAGGGGCAGACAGAGTTCTGAAGAGAGAAAGAGTTTTGGCTTTCCTGTCCTGGGGTAGACTAAGAAATCCCAGAGAAGTAAAAAGAGACTTTTTTGAATCTGAGACTGTAGTTTTGTGATATGTTTCCTTGTGTGTCAGAGCTGGCTTAGGAAGTTTCTTTCCTCAGCCTCTTGCAGACACTGGAATTTGCTCCACCCTCAGTTTTCAACATAGCAGTTTGTAAGGCTGTGCTGTAAACTGGATAACTGAAATGACTTAAGTTAAAATAAAACTTTTTGGAATAAGTGGCAAGGGGAATGGACAGAACAACTTCTTAAGCTGGCTTCACTGCCAAAGAAGACATATTGTGTAACCTCATCCTGAACAATCCCAAGGATAGATCTAAGCTATAAAAGAAAGTGTGTGTCCCCGGTGAAATCTGAGAACGTGGGGTTGTATAAGAAACAGACCCTCAACTATGGACTATAAAGCATGTATCAGTCCATCAGCTGGGTTCTATCAGTTGAGGCTTTGGATTTGTTCTAAGAACTAAGTAGTTAGGTACAGGGTTAATTGCTCTATACTCGTGTCTTTATAAGCCTTTACAACTATTTTATTATTTCAAGATAACTGGCTAACATTAGGGCATTCCATTCCCATGTATGTGGGAATCCTTAAAACTGGAGCCCAGTACACAAAAATATGGTTCTCTGGGTATTGAAAGGATAATGGAGTGTCACAGAGCTACATGAGTAACTTGGGAGCTGGTATGCAGAAGTTAGGAAGAAGCATATCAGACTTCCAAGATGGCTTGTGACAATGTGCAACTTCTCTTAGACCTAATGAGCTCATTGTGTTGTAGACCTCTTCAAGGTAAGTGTAAAAGATGAGCTGGATTCTTCACTGTTTGTCATTGCATAGTTACTGGCATAAAAGCAGTAGGACGAAGTGGAGAACTGGGGCAAAATGGAGAAGAAATAAACTGGGAGAAGTTAGACTAAGGTTAATGAAATTACACTGGTATAAATGAGAGTCAAATCAATTTGAGGCTATTTTTTACAATACAGTTGGAAATGTGAGTGTAACATACAAAGATGTACCTGAGCTTAGTTAATGGCTCAGTGGGTGGGAAGCCTCAGCAGTGTGAACTGTAGTGGGTACTTCACAAATTTAATGTTGCTTTTGGTACCCAAGCTGGCTCAGGTATACTATGTGTGTTTACAGTGATATCTTCTGACAGCAGCAGACTTAAACATTACTACAGTTCTCTTGGACATCAGTACTTCTCCAAGCCTGTTTTCTAAGCCAGTGGCAGAGCTCTTGGACAGATAGCTTATTGTTAATGTTATTTGTGAATGAACTAACTTTGTAAAATGTAAGAGACAATTCTGGTTTTTTTCCTGAAGATTGTAATATAAAGCAGTTGTATGGTTGTTTTGTGAGTTCTGGTACAAAAAATATGCTTTTTTTCTTCTTGGAATTAAGTTAAAAGTGTTTGAATAGGCTAAAAAATTACATTTAAGATTTTCTGCAGTGATTAAAATAATGTTTCAGGTAGCACTTTTTATGGTCAGATTCTTTTAAAGAACATTGAAAATTTCTATTACTTGTTACTACAGCAGCAGTTAGCAACATACAATGATAGATATTGACTTCCTGGAAAAAAAAATTGCAACTGACTTGTTTTCAAATATTTATTCTACTGCGTTTTGAAGGTTAGTCTCCAAATAACTGCATCTTGCTGAGTTACTCTGCTGCCATGCAAGGCCTGCCCAGTAACTGCTATAAAGCAATTATAAAACTATAAAATTAGGCTAGTTGAAGGTAGTTCTTGCAGTATGGAAAAGCTTTACTTTCAAACTGCATGTAACCCACACTTGCCACTTTGTGTTCGTGTCAAATTCTTTTTTCTCTTTCTTCTACATCTAAAGTCTGTTTGGGATAGGAAAGCCTGCATTTTTTTGATTTTTTCACAGTATAACTGAAGTTTCTGACTGAGAATGCCCAAGAAGTGGCCTCAAGTGTCCTTCATAATACTGTTAAAAGACTAGGTTAAGTATGTGTGGCAATATCTTTCTCCACTCAGTGGATCTGCAGAAGGAAGAAGAGCAGAGTTTCTGATTTTGGATACAAGGATGCTGTGGAAGACCATGTCAGAAGCCTTGTTAAACTCAAGGTAAATGACATTCACAGCTCTCCTCTCATCCACATATATAGTAATTTCATCATAGAAGGAAATCAGGTTGGACAAGCATATTTTTTCCTTGGTAAATCCATGGTGGCTCTTACCAATCACCTTCTCCTCCATGTGCCCAGAAATGGTTTCCAAGAGGACTTACTCCATGATTTCCCCAAGGACTGAACTGAAGTGAAGCTGACTGGCCTGTAGTTCCCCAAACAGTCTTTCTTGCCCTTTTTGAAGATGGATGCAACGTTTTCTTTCTCCAGCCATGCAGGACCTCTCCTGATATCCATGACCTTTCAAAGGTGATGGAGAGTGGCCTCACAAGGACATCAGCCAGCTCTCTCAGCACCTTCGGATGTATTGTGTAAGGTCCTATAGACTTGTATATGTCCAATTTGTAGAGATGGTCCCTAAATCAACCCTCTTCTACTATTGGTTGTTTGCCATTTGCTTCCTCATTGCTTTGTGGCAATAAATTATGGGGAGAACATAAGTCCTTATTGCTTCCAAATGACTACATTCATTATGGTCTGTTCTCTATGAAAGGAATCTTCTTCCTTTCCCACAAGTGCAAAAACATTGTTTCTTTCCTTCCTGGCACTAGTGAAAGAATAGATCAGTTTATAGCCAGAAGCAGGTATTCAACGGGACCTGAAAAGGAAATTATGTAAGGTGTATTGGGTTTGCGTGGCAAGGTTTTGGTAGTGAGGGGGCTACAGGGGTGGCTTCTGTGAGAAGCTGCTAGAAGCTTCCCCTGTGTCCGATAGAGCGAACGCCAGCTGGCTCCAAGATGGACCTGCCTCTTGCCAAGGCCAAGCCAATCAGCAACAGTGATAGTGCCTCTGTGATAACATATTTAAGAAGGGGGGAAAAAAAACCCCTGAGCAACAGCAGCCAGAGAGAGGAGTGAGAATATGTGAGAGGAACAACTATGCAGACACCAAGGTCAGTGAAGAAGGAGGGGGAGGAGGTGCTCCAGGCGCCGGAGCAGAGATTCCCCTGCAGCCCATGGAGAAGACCATGGTGAAGCAGGTTGTCCCCCTGCAGCCCATGGAGGTTAATGGAGGAGCAGATATCCACCTGCAGCCTGTGGAGGACCCCACGACAGAACAGGTGGATGCCCAAAGGAGGCTGTGACCCTGTGGGAAGCCCACACTGGAGCAGGCTCCTGGCAGGACCTGTGGACCCGTGGAGAGAGAGGAGCTCACGCTGGAGCAGGTTTGCTGGCAGGACTTGTGACCCCGTGGGGGACTCATGCTGGAGCAGTCTGTTCCTGAAGGACTGCACCCCATGGAAAGGACCCACGCTGGAGCAGTTCGTGTAAAACTGTAGCCCGTGGGAAGGACCCATGTTGGAGAAGTTCGTGGAGGACTGTCTCCCATGGGAGGGACCCCACACTGGAGCAGGGGAAGAGTGTGAGGAGTCCTCCCCCTGAGGAGGAAGGAGTGGCAGAGACAACGTGTGATGAACTGACCACAACCCCCATTACCCGTCTCCCTGCTCTGCTCGAGGGGAGGAGGTAGAGAAATTGGGAGTGAAGTTAAACCTGGGAAGAAGGGAGGGGTGGGGGGAAGGTGTTTTTAAGATTTGGATTTATTTCTCATTACCTTACTCTGGTTTGATTGGTAATAAATTAAACTAATTTCCCCAAGTCAAGTCTGTGTTGCCTGTGATGGTAATTGCTGAGTGATATCTCCCTGTCCTCATCTCGACCCACGAGCCTTTCGCTATATTTTCTCTCCCCTGTCCAGTTGAGGAGGGGGAGTGATGGAGCGGCTTTGGTGGGCACCTGGCATCCAGCCAGGGTCAACGCACCAAATAAGGTAAGGAGGGAGCAAGTTCATAATCAGACTTTTTCCCTTTATCTTGCCAGCTGCCCCTCTGTTTCCTGCCTTCTTGCCACCTTTTTACTGTCCCTTTTCAGAACTCTAGTTTTTGTTGTGTTCAGTCATATCTCTCCTGTTGTGCCTTCATTGCACTTAAGAGATTCTCCTACAATCCTTTTTTTCCATTAATAGAGGAGCCATTAACTGCACAGTTGCTCCCAGGTTCAAGTAGTTTTTAAGACTGACTGCTATCAAGATTTGAAAGGTAAGGTCTGACCTACCTGGGAGCAAGCTTTGGGACCCACATCCAGCCAAACTACTTAGGCTTTCAGCTTCCATTGATGAAATACTTGTGTTTCTGGGTCCTTGTTCTCCTCCAGATTATCATCCACTATGTGGAACAAAGGACTCTGTTCCTAGATCGCAAGTCTGTAGCCAAGTGGTGAGGGCATCTGGATGGGGAAAATAGGAAGAAAGAAATAAAAACAAAGCATATTACATAAGAGGAATATTCTGCTCAAGAAATTTCTGGATTTGTCAAAAAATTTGTATTTGCGAGCTGTGCTAAACTATACGATGTTAAGTCTGAAATGGAGGGGAGGAGGAGGAAGGTGAAAATGTATTATGAATGTATTATTTCGAGGACATAGTTTAGTGGTGGACTTGGCAGTGACAGGTTAACGGTTAGACTTGATGATCTTAAGGGTCTTTTCCAACCTTAACGATTCTATGATTCTATGAATGAGGGAAAAGAACAAATGAGGTGGGGACAGAGACAGAAAAAAGTAAAGTGTGGGTGGATGACTGATTTCTTCTGTTCTGAAAGTGCAAAGTGTGAGTCACTGTCCTGCATTAGTGTGGCTTTTTTTTTTTTTTTTTTTTTGATCTTAACTGTTCATGTATGCGGAAGTAAAATAGTTAATGCCTCATAGGCCTTTGCAGGCCTCACTAGATAAGAAATATTTGCAGGTTGACTTAATGGTCTTGCCAAGTCATTGCAATTTAATTAACAAAGGACTGAATTATGTACTGTCTAGAGCTTCCTTATCTGGAGAATTCCAATTGCTGTTGTTATTTACCACATCCTGCTTACCTGACACAGTTTGGTAAAGAACGGGTTGCATAACCTAAAGTATATAAACTCTGTAACTACCCCATTTGGGAAGAATTCAGAACAGCAGTCTGTCACACTGCTGCTCTGTGTTCTCTCCTATAGCCATAGTAATAAACTGCTGTTCTGACCCAATCAAAATTGCATTCCGGTTATTCTGTGACATGTACACATTTGATTATTCAAACAATTATTATAATTGTTGGAGAGTACTGTATAACTTCAAATCTGAATGGGGCTGAGATGTTAAGGATGGAATTCTGTGCTGTGAAAACAATATGAATAAATCTAGAAAATTATCTAGAAAATCACTGGAGTAGGTCTTTGATGCCATTTGCTCTGAGTATCTAGCACAGTTTTGATTCAGCTTAACTGAAGGCTAACCACTCTGGCTATATGTGAATATTAAAGAATCCATAATCTAAAGCAAATTATTTCTAAGAAGATGAACAATAAGTTATTCCAGAAAATACTATTTTGCACAGAAACAGCTTATTTTTCTTTTACCAACAGCATTTCATTTTCTTAAATGCAGAATGAGCAGAAACATTTATATCAGATTGTAGTCCTTTCATTGTCTAGCTCATGTAATAAAATTAGTTAACCTAATATTGCTTTTTGTCTTATTGAATCTCTGTTTTACTTTAATGGTTAATGTATAGGTTTAGTTTTGCAATCACTTCTTGTGATCTCCTCTTTGCTGTTTGTTCCTACAGACTTTTTATTTCCTTTTCCTTATCTGTGTAATGGGGGAAGTCCTTTTGTGTGTGTGTGTGGGGCGTAATTAATACATCTGGTGTTAGTACTAATGCTGTATAAATAATACTTTAACACTATTGATATAAAATGGGGTTTGTAATTAGGAAATACATCATTGCATATATGATGTTTACAGTAGAAGGGTATGCAGTTTCACTGTTTTTTATAAAAGCTTGAATTTTCAGCAGAATATCAATGTTTATATATAGGTTTGTATTTGCATATATAAAATTGTAATATGACTCTTTTTTCATTTATGGGTTATTGGCTTTAATGTACATCACAGAACTGCACATGCTTCCAAAATTTGAATAGAGTATGAGGGGGAAAGCCCAGGTAAAAGTGGACTCATCCAGTGGGTCAAGACCTGGCTGTGACCTGGCGTCACAGGCAGGGCTTTGGCTTCTATGGCCATGGGACCCTCTTTGAAGAGCAAGGACTACTGAGCAAGGGTGGGATACATCTGACAAAGTGGGGCAAGAGTGTTTTTGCAAACAGGCTTGCTAACAAAGTGAGGTGAGCTTTAAGCTAGGTATGCCAGGGGAGGGTTACCATAGCCTCAAGAGCAGTGAAGGCACAAGGGGCAGAGCAAACTTATCTGGGGGACAGCATGACAGGGGAGGCTCTCACACTTGCCCTGTAAAAGCAGCATGACTTGGGGCCCATCTCAAATGCCTGAACAGAAATGTTCAGGTCACAGGGAACAAGCAGGGGGAATTAAAAATCCACACACAGTTGCAGAGCTATGACCTCATTGGGATTATGGAGACATGGTGGGAAAGCTCTCCAATCACGAGTGTTCCAATGGAGGGATACAGGCTCTTCAGAAAAGATTGGGTAAGCAGGAAAGGAGGAGGGGTTATGCTCTACGTGAGTGGCTTGAAGGCATGCAGCTTTGCCTTGGGACAGATGACAAAGCAGTTGAGGGCTTGTGGGTTAAGGATTAGAAGCCAGACCAGCACAGGTGATGCTGTACTAGGTGTCTGCTACAGACCTCCTGATCAAGAAGAAGAGGTAGATGAAGCCTTCTTTAGGCAGCTGGAGAAACCTTCACAGTCACAGGCCCTGGTACTCATGTGGGACTTTAACCACCCCAGTATCTGCTGGAAGGACAATACAGCAGGGTGCAAGCAATCCAGGAGGCTTCTGGAGAGTATAGAAGATTATTTCTTGATGCACGTGACTGATGATAAACCAAATAAGAGAAATACACTGTTGGACCTGCTACTCACAAACAAGGAAGAACCGGTTGATGGTGTGAAGGTTGAGGGCAGCGTTGGCTGCAGCGACCATGAGACTGTGGAGTTTAAGATCCTGAGAGGTGTGATCAAGACAAACAACAGAATTACAGCCCTGGACTTCAGAATAGCAGATTTCGGCCTGTTCAGAGACCAGCTTGGCAGGATCCCATGGGAAACTGCCCTGGAAGGCAAGCGTACTCAGGAGAGCAGGTTGATCTTCAAGGGCAAACTCTTCAGAACACAAGAATGGTGCATTGCAATGTGCAAGAAGTCAAGCAAGCCTTGCAGAAGGCCAGTATGAATGAATAGGGAGCTCCTGACTGCGCTCAAACAAAAAAAGGAAATACACAGAAGGTGGAAGCAGGGACAGGCTACTTGGGAGGGATATAAAGACACTGTGTGTGCAAGTAGCAATGCAGTCAGGAAAGCCAAAGCTCAGCTGGAGTTGAACCTAGCAAGGGAGGTGAAGGGCAACAAGGAAGTACATCATTAGAAAAACAAAGGCAAAGGAAAGAGAGTGTGGGCTCATTGTTCAATGGGGCGGGGAACCTAGTGACAAGCAACAGGGAAAAGGCTGAGGTATTCAATGCTTTTTTTTGCCTCAGTTTTCACTGGTAAGGTTTGTCCTCAGGCTTCCCAGGTCCCTGAGCCACCTAGAAGAGTCTGGGGGAGTGAAGCGATAGCCACAGTAGAGGAAGAAAGAGTTAGGAATCATTTAACCCACTTGGACATACACAAGCCCATGGGACCAGATGGGATGCATCCAAGGGTGCTGAGCAACCTGTCTGATGTTATTGAGAGGCTACTCTATTATCTTCAAAAGATGTGAGGTTTCTGATTAATAGAAAAAGATAGACATCACTCCTGTCATCAAGAAGGGCAAGAAGGAGGATCCAGGGAACTATGGGACAGTCAGCCTGTTGTGGTTTAACCCCAGCTGGCAACTAAGCACCACACAGCCACTCGCTCACTTGCCCCCAGTGGGATGGGGGAGAGAATCAGAAGAGTAAAAGTGAGAAAATTTGTGGGTTGAGATAAAGACAGTTTAATAGGTAAAGCAAAAGCCACACACGTAAGCAAAGCAAAACAAGGAATTCATTCACTACTTCCCATTGGCGAGCAGGTGTTCAGCCATCTCCAGGAAAGCAGGGCTCCATCACATGTAATGGTTACTTGGGAAGACAAACGCCATCACTCCAAACATTCCCCCTTCCTTCTTCTTTCCCTAGCTTTTTATTGCTGAGCATGACGTCATATGGTATGGAATAACCCTTTAGTCAGTTGGGGTCAGCTGTCCCAGCTGTGTCCCCTCCCAACTTCTTGCCCACACCCAGCCTACTTGTTACCAAGGCAGTGTGAGAAGCAGAAAAGGCCTTGACTCTGTGTAAGCACTGCTCAGCAATAACAAAAACATCCCTGTATTATCAACACTGTTTCCAGCACAAATCCAAAACATAGCCCCATACAGGCTACTATGGAGAAAATTAGCTCTATCCCAGTCAAAATCAGCACACAGCCTCACCTCAGTCTCTGGAAACAAGCAAAATCTTATTATTAACTCATGCCTGACCAACCTGATTGCTTTCTATAATGAAGTGACTTGGGCTGCAGACAAGGGGCAGGCAGTGGATGTTGCATACATTGCCTGTAGCAAGCTTCTCAACATAGTCTCCCGTAGTCTCCTTGTCACCAAACTGGTGAGATATAGGCTGGATAAATGGGTAGTCTGATGGGACAGAGTGCACTCTCGGCAAGTTTGTGGATGATGCCAAAGGACAGAGGCAGCCAGTCAATATGCTTGAGGGCAGGGCTGCTCTTAAGGGGTACCTGGACAGGGTGAAGAAATGGGTTGATAGGAACCTCTTAAAGTTCAACAACAACAAATGCCAACTTCTGTACCTGGGCTGGAATAATCCCATGCAACAGTACAGGCTAGGGGCTGACTGCTTAGGAAGCAGCTCTGCAGAAAAAGCCCTAAGGGGTTCTGGTGGGCCACGAGTTGGACATGTGGGCTCTTGCAGCAAAGGCCAACAGCACTTTGGGCTGTATTAGCAAGACTGTAGCCAGCAGTTCAGGGAAGTGATCCTTTCCCTCTCTTTGGCACTTTTGAGACTGTATCTGGAGTAATGATGTGTCCAGTTCTGGGCTCCCCAGTGTAAGAAGGACATTGACATCGGGGGCTGGAGCACATGACATACAAGGAGAGACTGAGAGAACTGGGTTTGTTCAGCCTGGGAAGAGAAAGCTCAAGGGTGACGTCTACAACTACCTGACTGGAGGTTACAACTACCTGACTGGAGGTTACAGAGAAGACGAAGTCAGATTCTTCTCTGAGGTGCACAGCGATAGGACAAGGGGCAAACAGCCACAAGTTGGAACATGGGAAGTTCCAATGAGATGTAAGGAAAACCTTTTTGTCAAGGAGGGTGGTCAACACTGGAACAGGTGCCCAGAGAGGTTGTGAAGTCTCCATCTTTCGAGACACTCAAAATGGACTGGACAAGGTCCTGAGCAATTTGCTCTAAGTGACCCTGCTTTGAGCAGGGGATTGATCTAGAGACCTCCAGACATCCCTTCCAACCTCAATTATTCTATAATTCTATGAACAATATACTTTGTATTAGCTAATTTTACTCCTTATGGTGAGACATTCAAAACATCTGAAAAGTATTCACAGTAATTAGTGAGCAGATCATCTAAAGACCATTACTGCAGTAGACCATACAAAGACTGGCTTTAGTAAATATCATATGATTATAGCCGTATTTAAAGTGTTGAATGATTTATACAAGTAATGAGAGAAGTGGCAGGTCAACTGTGAATTACAGACTTGTGTGTGGGTGTCTTTGCCTGTCTTTCATCTTTTGCTCTTGTATTCTGGATGTCATGGTCAAATAAAGAACACCACCACTCATGTTTACTGTCAAGAATACAATAATAATTAGAGTCTTTCCTTGGAACAAATGAATGATATTTAGATTTAATAGTAATAAAACATTATGTGAGATCTGCAGCTGTGTGTTCTTTTTACACAGGAAGTAGAGGACTAAATTTACATGTGTGGTCTTGACTCTGTCATCATGCTGGAACTAATAGAAGCAATAACACTATGCTTTAAAAACTTGAGAGAAAGTGAGTTATATTTCAAGGGAATTGCTAGAAAATCTGACAGTACTGTCTTCAATGCAAACACAAAAATGAGTTTCCTATAACCTTTAAAAATATGTGAGGTTTATATACATTTCTGAGGTAATCTGTTCCCTCATTAGAAATCAATCTGATTACAGCCTAATTGTTATAGACCATCATGTCTTAAGTTTCACGGTCATGTACAAACAGTTTTATCAATAAATTCTGCTTTTAATGGATGGTCTCTAATTAGAGTGACATGCTAACTATTTCACAATTAAACATTGCCAGTTATCAGCTCCAAAAGCAGCTTGTAGCATAAAAAAAAAAAAGGAAAACAGGCCCTTTTGAGCAACCCTGCTGTTAGGAAATTAGTTAAAAGGAAAATGGGAAATATCTAAAATAAACAAAAGAAGAGAAATAAAAAGTGGGGAAGGCTTGACAAGATACACAATAGAGTAGGGATACAGATGAAAGTAGAAAGGACAGCAGAGGTTGTTTCTTCTTTTTTTTTCAAGTAGTGAAGTGTAAAAAAAAAAAAAAAGATGAAAGAATATAAAACTAGAGTAAAAGGTTGAATGAAATGCCTCTATACCAGTGCATGCAGCATGGGTAACAAGCAGGAGGAGCTGGAAGCCACTGTGCAGCTAGAAAGCTATGATCTAATTGCTATCGCTGAAATGTGATGGGACGAATTGCATGACTGGAGCGCTGCAGTCGATGGCTATAAACTGTTCAGAAGGGACAGGCAAGGAAGGAGGTGCGGGGGGGCGTTGCCCTCTATGTAAAAGAAGAGACTGACTGCACAGAGCTGTCTTTGAAAAACAGCAATGAACAGATTGAGAGCTTATGAGTAAAAATTAGGGGTCAAGCCAACAAAGGAAACCTCATGACTGGTGTTTACTACAGGCCACCTGATAAAGGGGAGTGTTCTTACTTCAACTACAGGAAGCATCACACTTGCAGGCCCTGATCCAGCTGGGGGACTTCAATTACCCTGACATCTGCTGGAAAACCAGCACAGCAAGCTGTAAGCAGTCCAGGACTCTTGGAGTGTGCTGAGGATAATTTCTTAATCCAGGTGACAGATAGCCCAAACAGAGGAGATGTGTTACTAGACCTGTTTCTTACCAACACAGATGAACTAATTAGGGATGTCAAGACTGGTGGCAGCCTGGGCTGCAGTGATCATGCCCTGGTGGAATTCATGAACTTGAGGGATATGGGCCAGGTGAAGGGTAGAGTCAGGACCCTGAATTTTAGGAGAGCAAATGTTCAGTTGTTTAAGGAATTAGTGGATGGGACCCCCTGGGAAACTGCCCTCAGGGATAAAGGAGCTGAACAGAGCTGGCAGCTATTTAAGGACATTTTTCTTAGAGCACAAGAACTATCGATTCCCACTGTCATGGTTTAACCCCAGCCAGCAACTAAGCACCACGCAGCCGCTCGCTCACTCCCCCCCGGTGGGATGGGGGAGAGAATCGGAAGAGTAAAAGTGAGAAAACTCATGGGTTGAGATAAAGACAGTTTAATGGGTAAAGCAAAAGCCGCGCGCGCAAGCAAAGCAAAGCAAGGAATTCATTCACGACTTCCCATCGGCAGGCAGGTGTTCAGCCATCCTCAGGAAAGCAGGGCTCCATCACACGTAACGGTTACTTGGGAAGACAAACGCCATCACGCCAAACATCCCCCCCTTCCTTCTTCTTCCCCCAGCTTATATACTGAGCATGACATCATATGGTATGGAATAGCCCTTTGGCCAGTCTGGGTCAGCTGTCCTAGCTATGCTCCCTCCCAGCTTCTTGTGCACCTGGCAGAGCAGGGGAAGCTGAAAAGTCCTTGACTAGTGTAAACTCTGCTCAGCAAGAACCAAAACATCAGTGCGTTATATCAACACTATTCTCATCCTAAATCCAAAACACAGCACTCTACCAGCTACTAAGAAGAAAACTAACTCTATCCCAGCTGAAACCAGGACAGTATCCACCCCTTATTCCATACCATTTATGTCATGCTCAGGTCCCACATTATCCAATACATCCTCATTAACCACCACCCCACTTATTTTATGGACCACCCCTGTAAAATGTCTGTAAAATGTCCATAAACATCCACAAATGTCCACATAATGTCCATTGAGTTCATTTAGTCCGTGACTTTGGGCTCCATCTGTGATGGTGGTCACTCAGGACAGGAGAGGTGGTGTGTTGCGTGGAGTTATTGGGCACCAAAGCCAGCTCAGGTTGGGTCACTGCTGCACTTGCACTGCTTCTTGTAAGGCTTCTTCTCCATTGGTTCAGGTGGTTCCTGGTATGGTAATTCCTATAACATGCAACTCAGATCATGGGTTACAACAATTTAAAGGTATTTCCATTACAATCTCCACCCCTGGCCCCTTTGGGCCAGGATTAACATTGCAAGGAACTCCTCCCCTTGCTCCTAGCCTGGCTAGCAATAAGGGGTTCTTGCTATAGTAATTCCCATAACATGCAACTCAAATCCCAGGTTACAACAATTTAAAGGTATTTCCATTACAATCTCCACCCCTGGCCCCTTTGGACCAGACCATTGGGCTTAACACTGCAATGGACTCCTCCCCTTGCCCCTGCTCCGGCTTGGACTTATCCACAGACTGCAGTCCCTTAGGGGTTTACCTGCTCCAAGCGGAGCCTTGTCTATGAGCCACAGTCTCTCCAGGGATATACCTGCTGCGGCATGGATTTATCCACAGCCACAGTCACTTAGAGGTGCACCTGTTCCCGCATGACCTTCTCCATGGGCCACAATGCTTTCGGAGATATACCTGCTCCAGCGTGGTCTTGCCCGCAGCCACAGTCTCTTCAGAAGTAAGCTTGTTCCACCATGGCCTTACCCATGGCCACACGCTTTGAGGTGCTCCAGCATGACCTCATGCACAGCCACTGATGCCTAAAGGTGTACCTGCTGCAGCATGGACTTATCCACAGCCACAGATGCTTCGAGGTGTACCTTCTCCAGCGTGGACTTATCCTTGGGCCACAATCCCTTCAAGAGGTATATCTGCTGCAGCACAGACATAACCATGGCCACAGATGCTTCGAGACATACCTGCTCTGGCATGGGTTTATCCACGTCCACAGACGCTTCGGGGTGTCCTGCTCCCGCATGGACTCATCCACAGGTCACAGTCCCTTCGACTCGAGTTCACACTGGAGTTCCAGCCTGTCCAGTACAGCAGCACAGAAACAGCAGCGATGCCCTGGTCATCTGCCAGCCCAGGCGCATGGCCATTGCTGTTATCAAAATGTTCCCAGGCACAGCAGAGTAAGATGATAAGCAGTTCAGCAAGCAGCAAAAGCAAAAAGCAGCCACTAACGAGCACTAGACTCTAATATACAGTAAGGCAAGCAAGCCCCATGGCAAGTACAGAAGCCTGCCGATTAATACCTAAACAGCACTAACAGCTATAAATTCGATCTAGCACATTCCAATTAAATCTGTGATTATCTCGAACCCTTCGAGCCCCACGTTGGGCGCCAAAAAGGACTGGCATGGTTTAACCCCAGCTAGCAACTAAGCACCACGCAGCCGCTCGCTCACTCCCCCCCGGTGGGATGGGGGAGAGAATCGGAAGAGTAAAAGTGAGAAAACTCATGGGTTGAGATAAAGACAGTTTAATGGGTAAAGCAAAAGCCGCGTGCGCAAGCAAAGCAAAGCAAGGAATTCATTCACGACTTCCCATCGGCAGGCAGGTGTTCAGCCATCCTCAGGAAAGCAGGGCTCCATCACGCGTAACGGTTACTTGGGAAGACAAACGCCATCACGCCGAACATCCCCCCCTTCCTTCTTCTTCCCCCAGCTTATATACTGAGCATGACATCATATGGTATGGAATAGCCCTTTGGCCAGTCTGGGTCAGCTGTCCTAGCTATGCTCCCTCCCAGCTTCTTGTGCACCTGGCAGAGCAGGGGAAGCTGAAAAGTCCTTGACTAGTGTAAACTCTGCTCAGCAAGAACCAAAACATCAGTGCGTTATATCAACACTATTCTCATCCTAAATCCAAAACACAGCACTCTACCAGCTACTAAGAAGAAAACTAACTCTATCCCAGCTGAAACCAGGACACCCACATGTAAGAAATCAGGCAAGGAAGGCAGGAGACCAGCATGGCTGAGTAAGGACCTCCTGGTCAAACTAAAGTGCAAAAAGGAAATGCACAGGCAGTGGAACCAGGGATGTGTATCCTGGGAAGAATATGGGGATGCTTCCTAGAGGTGTAGGGATGGGACCAGGAAAGCTAAGGCAGAGTTGGAACTGAATTTGGCAAGGGATGCGAAGAATAATAAGAAGGGCTTCTACAGGTACATTGGTCAGAAAAGGAAGACAAAAGAAAATGTACCCCCCTCCCCCCTGATAAATAGGACAGGAGAACTGGTGACAACTGACATGGAGAAGGCTGAAGTACTCAACAGATTTTTCCCTTCAGTTTTCAATGGTAATCACTCTTCCCACATCTCTCTTGAAACTCAAGGCAGGGACTGGGGGAATGAAGTCCCACCCATCGTAGGAGAAGATCAGGTTTGAGACCACCTGAGGAACCTGAACGTACACAAGTCCATGGGACGCGATGAGATGCATCCCAGGGCCCTGAGGGAATTGGTTGATGTACTTGCCAAGACACTCCATTATATTCAAAAAGTCATGGCAGTCAAGCGAAGTCCGCAGTGACTGGAAAAAGGGAAACATCATTCATACCCATTTTTAAAAAGGGTAAAAAGGAGGACCCTGGAAACTACGAAGCAGTCAACCTCAACTCTGTGCCCAGTAAGATCATGGAACAGATCCTCCTGGAAGGTATGTCGAAGCATATGGAAGACAGGGAGGTGATTAGAGACAGCCAACATGGCTTTACCATAGGCGTATCATGAACTAATCTAGTGGCCTTCTACGATGGAGTGACTGCATCAGTGGACAAGGAAAGAGCTATGGATGTCAACTACCTGGACTTCTGTAAGGCCTTTGATACAGTCCCCCCCAACATTTCTGCCTCTAAATTGGAGATATATGGGTTTGATGGATGGACTGTTAGAGGGATAAGAAACTGGCTGGATGGCCATGTCTGAAGAGTTACAGTCAACAGCTCAGTGTC
Organism: Nipponia nippon; assembly: GCF_047370975.1. Lineage (NCBI taxonomy): Eukaryota > Metazoa > Chordata > Aves > Pelecaniformes > Threskiornithidae > Nipponia > Nipponia nippon. Next base: position 2,700,109 of record NW_028262352.1, on the reverse strand, counting down.
CAAGTGGATACCAGTGATGACTATTGTCCCTCAGGGGTCTATACTGGGAAGAATACTATTTAAGATTTTCATCAGTGACACCGAAAGTGGGATTGAGTGCACCCTCAGCAAGTTTGCGGACGACACCAAGCTGAGTGGTGCGGTTGATTCCCTAGAGGGAAGGGACGGCATCCAGAGGGACCTGGACAGGCTTGAGGAGTAGGCCCATACGAACGTCATGAAGTTCAACAAGGCCAAGTGCAAGGTCCTGCACCTGGGTCGGGGCAACCCCTGGTATCAATACAGGCTGGGGCACGAATGGATTGAGCCCTGCAGAGAAGGACTTGGGGATACTGGTGGATGAAAAATTGGACATGAGCTGGCAACGTGCGCTTGCGGCCCAGAAAGCCAGTTGTATCCTGGGCTGCATCAGAAGAAGCGTGGCCAGCAGGTCGAGGGAGGTGATTCTGCCCCTCTACTCCGCTCTCGTGAGACCCCACCTGGAGTATTGCGTCCAGCTCTGGGCTCCCCAGCACAAGAAAGACATGGACCTGTTAGAGTGGGACCAGAGGAGGGCCATGAAAATGATCAGAGGGCTGGAACACCTCTCCTATGAGGAAAGGTTGAGAGAGTTGGGGTTGTTCAGCCTGGAGAAGAGAAGGCTGCAGGGAGACCTTATTGTGGCCTTTCAATACTTAAAGGGGGCTTCTAAGAAAGATGGAGAGAGACTTTTCACCAGGGCCTGTAGTGACAGGACAAGGGGCAGAGGTTTTAAACTGAAAGAAGGTGGATTTGGATTGGACATAAGGAAGAAATGCTTTACGATGAGGGTGGTGAGACTCTGGAACAGGTTGGCCAGAGAAGTTGTGGATGCCCCAATTACTGGAAGTTGTCGTGGTTTAACCCCAGTCAGCAATTAAGCACCACACAGCCACTTGCTCACCCTCCCCCCTCCCCCAGTGGGATGGGGGAGAGAATTGGAAAAAAAAAGTAAAACCCATGGGTTGAGATAAAGACAGTGTAACAGGACAGCAGAGGAAGAAAAATTATAATAATAATAATGATGATGATGATGGTGATAAAAGAATATACAAAGCAAGTGATGGACAATACAGTTGCTCACCACCCGCTGACTGATGCCCATCCCATCCCCGAGCAGCCCCCCCGGCCAACTCCCCCATCTGAGCATGACATCATACAGCATGGAATAGCCCTTTGGCCAGTCTGGGTTAGCTGTCCTGGCTGTGCCCACTCCGAGCTTCTTGTACACCTGGCAGAGCATGGGAAGCTGAAAAGTCCTTGACTAGTGTAAGCACTACTTAGCAACAACTAAACCATCAGTGTGTTATCATCAGCATTATTCTCATCCTAAATCCAAAATAGCACTATACCAGCTACTAGGAAGAAAATTAACTCTCTCCCAGCCAAAAAGTCATATGACATGTAATACTTCCTGCCATTTGCCTGAAAAACTATAAGCTGTGGTAGTTAATAGTATTTAGGAGCAGTTGCATGGAATATTTTAGGCTTATAAAGTTATTCCAAGGTTGGATACTGTAGTAGGAAATGCAAATAAAGTGGCTTACAGCAAAAAGGTTACACTGTTTAAGGATTCAGCCTTCTTATTTTTAAAATGTGCTCTTTATATACCTATGAGAACAGTAACATTTTAAAATATTTGCCAAGTTCTGAGGAACATAAAAGGCTTTATTAGCTAATAGTTACTGAAGTATCCTTGAGCTTCATAGGAACTGAGACTGGCTGCCAGCTGGCTCTGAAATAATTTTAATTTTATATAATACTTTTCATTCCCAACCACTCTACAAGCTCCGGTCCAAATTCTACTTTTAGAGTGTTTTTCTGAAAAAAATTGATTCATATTTACATCCCCAGTATTATTATATAAAGTAATTATTATAAATATAAATATAAATATAAATATAAATATAAATATAAATATAAATATAAATATAAATATAAATATAAATAATATATATATTATATATTATGTATATTATGTCCTGGTTTCAGCTGGGCTAGAGTTAATTTTCTTCTTGGTAGCAGGTATGGGGCTGTGTTTTGGGTTTAGGATGAGAACAATGTCGATGATACACTGATGTTTTGGTTCTTGCTAAGTAGTGCTAAGTGGCGCTCACACCAGTCAAGGACTTTTCAGCTTCCCCTGCTCTGCCAGGTGCACAAGAAGGTGGGAGGGGACACAGCCAGGACAGCTGACCCAGACTGGCCAAGGGGCTATTCCATACCACATGACGTCATGCCCAGTATATGAGCGGGGGGAGTTGGCCGGGGGAGGGGCAACGATTGCTGCTTAGGGGATGTGCTGGGCATTGATCGGCGGGTGGTGAGCAATTGTAGAGTGTATCACTTGCTTTGTATTACTATTGTACTATTATTACTTGTTATTATTATTGTTATTATTACTACTGTTCTATTTTTATTTTACTTTAGTTATTAAACTGTTCTTATCTCAACCCACGAGTTTTCCCCTTTTGCCCTTCCGATTCTCTTCCCCATCCCACCGGTGGGGGAGTGAGTGAGCGGCTGCGTAGTGCTTAGTTGCTAGCTGGGGTTAAACCACGACAACAGCGAATGATGGTGGACTATAGGAACCTTAATCACAGAATTACAGAATCGTTGAGGTTGGAAGGGACCTCTGCAGGCCATCTGGTCCAAAACCCCTGTTCAAGCAGGGCTACCTAGAGTCAGTTGCCCAGGAGCATGTCCAGGCAGCTTTTAAGTATCTCCAAGGAGGGAGACTCCACAACCTCTCTGGGCAACCTGTTCCAGTGCTTGGCCACCCTCACAGGAAAAAAAGTGTTTCCTGAGGTTCAGACGGAACCTCCTGTGTTTCTGTTTGTGCCCATTGCCTCTGGTCCTGTCACTGGGCACCACTGAAAAGAACCTGGCTCTGTCTTCTTTACACCCTCCCTTCAGGTATTTGTATACATTGATGAGATCCCCCCTGAGCCTTGTCTTCCCTTATCTAGGCAGTTCTAGCTCTGTCAGCCTTTCCTCATAGGAGAGATGCTCCAGTCCCTTAATCATCTTTGTGGCCCTTTGCTGGACTCTCTCCAGTATGTCCTACGTGAAGTCACAGGGGCTCCCTGTATGCATATATTATCAATAAACTAATAGCCATCTAACCCTTGTTGTGGTCTTACATTTCACCTGACAGTATCGAACTGCACAATTATTTCTGAGAACCTTTTTGTCTAGAATGGGATGGAGTTCATTCGGCAGTGCGCCTATTCTGGAGTGGGTCCTCCATGGGTGGCAGTCCCTTCAGGAAAGTACTTTTTATGGCCTGGGTTTATCCATGAGCCGCAGTCCCTTTCAGGACTGTACCTGCTTTGGCATGGGCTTATCCACAGGTGACTTTTCCTTTAGGACTGTATCTGTTTCAGCGTGGGTCCTCCCCAGGCAGCAATCCTTTCAGAGAATTACCTACTTGCGTTGGCTTATTAAAGGGCCGCAGTCCCTTCAGGGGAGTTCTTACTTCAGCGTTGTGGTGTGTTAACCTTGGCTAAGGGCCAGATGCCCACCCATCCTCTCTCTCACTCCCCCTCCTCAACAGGGCAGAGTGAGAAAATAGAATGAAAAAGTTTATGGGTTGAGATAAAGACAGGGAGATTGCTTATCAGTTACCGTCATGGGCAAAACAGACGCGACTTGGGGAAATTAATTTAATTTATTGCCAATTAAAATAGATTTGGATAGTGAGAAAAGAAAAAGCAAACATTACAACACCTCCCCCTCTGCTTTTCCCGTGGTCAGCTTCACTCCTTCATTCCCAACTACTCTGTCCACATACCCTCAAGCAGCACAGGGGGAATGGGGGGGTTGCAGTCAGTTCATAACAGTTCCTCTCTGCCTCCTCTTCTTCCTCGCAATTTTCCCCTGCACCAGCATGGGTCCTTCCATGGGCTACAGTTCTTCACGAAAAATCTGCTCCATCGTGGAGTCTCCATGGGCTGCAGTTCAATCAGGCTAATCTGCTCCAGTGTGAGTTCTCCATGGGCCACAATTCCTTCAGGAACTATCCAGCTGCTCTGGTGTGGGCTTCTCCACAGGCTGCAGCGTGAATATCTGCTCTGGTGTGGTCTTTTCCATGGACTGCAGGGGACTATGTGCTCCTGCACCATGGAGCACCTCCTCCTCTTCCTTCTTCTCTGACTTTGGTGTCTGACTTTCTTAAACATGTTTTCACAGAGTTGCCACGAGCTTTGCTGATTTGCTCAGCTTTGGCCTGAGGTGGGTCAGTTTCTGAGCTAGTTGGAACTGTCTGTATCATTGGGTACAGGGCAGTCCCTTACCTCTTATCACAGAGGCCACCTCTGCAACCCCCTGCCACTACTAAAACCTTGCCACATACACCCAATGCAGGCGGGGACTTATCCAAGGTCTGCAGTCCCTATAGGGTGTACCTTTTCCAGCCTTGGTCATACACAGGCCACAGTCCCTTCAGGGGTGTAGTGATCCAGACTGGAAGACCATTGTACATCGAGGAGTTAGTGATCCATATAATAATTAACCTGAGTAGGCCCAGGCCTGTGCTGTGCTATGCTGCACATACAGCATGGCCTTCAAGTCTGTGTTGCGCTGCACAAATTCTGGCTAATTGTTACAGAGGAGCCTGCAGGCAGCTCCCACTTGGTACCAGTGATTACACCACCTGTGTGTCCTTGCCTTTATCGGACAGCGCAGCAAGAAGTTCTTGTGAGAACTTCTTTTTGTTTGACAGCAGAAATGATGACTAGAGTTGCTTTATTGCAAGAAAATCCTATAATAGCTTGAATGACCAAAATGGGGGAAACTCTCTTGTACAGATGGGGTCTGCACGGTGTGCTGTGCGTGGGTCGGAGTCCTGTACAGTGCTACACCACTCGAGGTTCCTGGCATCTGAAGGGATGTAAGAATATCTATGCTATTCTCTTTTTATAGTATTAGCTATAATAAATAGGATTGTGAATGACATCTTACAGAGTCTGAGTGCCTTTCTTACTGGGATCACAATGAACCAGCGCTTCCTGGTGCAAAACAGCTTGCTGTGGGGTAAAGGAGCAGCTTTTTGTAGCAGGTTAACAGAGATATGTCAATACAAGGTAAACTATGGGGTGTCCCTATTTCCCATTTTCCCTGCAAGTCCACCCACGACTGACCCTTACATACATACCTAATATATTACAGGGTAATAAGACCTATAAGTAAAGTCGGGCAGACTGTCTGTCCATTAGACAGAATTAGTTTAGTCCTGACCAGTGGGTAGGTAGTGATTTGCCCATTAATGCCTACAATAGAAACTAACTGCTTGCTAAGTGGAGGCCCTCTTTTGTAAGCGTCCTTATCTACCATCGATATTTGGTCTCCCGTCTCAATGAGGAATGTTGTAAAGTAGCAATCATTAGCCCCGACCATCATCTCAGGACTTGGATCCTTAGCAGGGGGAGTAGCAGCCACAGGTACTTCCACTGAATCTAGCCCTGACCCTAGTTTCTGTCATATTTGCTGCCTAGGTTCAGTGCTGATTGATAGATTCAGGTATCCCCCTGAGCTCCCAACCCTAACATCCTCTGGCTCCCTAGTCATTATCTTTTTTAATTGTACAGCATCACCCCCATCTCCTGATACAGATCCTATTGGACTATCATGAAGAGTTAATGAGGGAAACCCAGCCACTTGCCGTAAAATGGGAGCTGGTAGCCCATTTAATTGACAAAAAGACCCCTTTATCTAAACACATTTTCAATAATCTCTTATGCACAGTAGTAACTGAGGGTGGTTCCCAATTTCCTCTTTTTGCTTTTGTGTTTTGCATGAAGACAGGCTGTCTCTTTTCTATTACATGTACTTTATCTGAGGTTCTCCCCTGGTTTTTATCTTGTGGGGCATATAGTGGTAAATCTGCTAGCATACATTGAAGGATCTCTTGGAAAGTAATGCCATTTAAGCCTTTCTTAATGGCTAAGGCTAATGATTACAGTGCTCCCTCAGCTCCCTTTACTATGGGGCAGAGGTGTTCTGGCTCACAAATCCCTCTCAGGGATTTGGTTCTACAGAAGGGGGTTGTCCGGTACCTGAGGCAAGTGCTTGTCCTTCCAATTCAGCTGAAATAGCTGTTTTCAGCAAGGCAGACTACAGGTTGGCTGCCAAGTTCCAGGGCCATGTGCTTTTCCCCTCACAATCAGTAGGATGTATAGTGCATCCTCAGTGCAAAGCACAAGTCCATAAGGGGCTGGTAATATTTGGCCCTGCGGTATCTAACAATATTCCTGGACCTAATGCTAACAATCGAGCTTCAGCTGGGGTAAGGTGCAGCTGGTTGGCTCTGGCTATCCAGATTCCTGCTAGTCCATGGGTGTTTCCCCTGGGTTAGCTTGATATCTCCCCTCTGGATCTCTTAATTTTATGGCAGTAAACCCGCTAGTAGTTGTGGAGGGAGGTTTTGTGCCCCTGTGGGTGTGCTCTGTTGTTCAGTCTTGATTTCTGGTGCCAAGAGGACAGGGGGGCCTGAGGGGAGGGGATCAGCATCTGGCTATTTCCAGATATCCCCATCCCAATTGTCATCATACATGGCACAATAGACTTCAGCTGGGTCTACTGTAGTGGTTTCCAGCAACCTCCTCCTGTGCCCTTCAGCTTCTGCAATTATCTGGGGCTGACATTTTGACTTGAGCAATCTATTTTGCATTTCTAATTGTCTGCACTTTACTTCCCAAGTATTCCTTCCATTTTCCTTTTCCTCATTTTCCTTTTTCAATTGTACAATCTCCCCCTTCAACTCATCAATCCTATCCATTGTGGCTCTACGACAACTGCCTAGTAGCCAGCACATAGCATCTACTCCTTTTCCCTTCCTTAATTTACAAGAAGCCCTCCACCTGTCAAACTCATGCCAAATATTATCAGCATCTGTGTAGTGGCTCTCGACCCAGGACAAATCCTACTTTGGGTTTCACCTTCCCTCTTTCTCCAATTTACCTCCCAGTTGTTGCCACTTAGTGTTTAGTTTTTCATTCCTCACCATGAAACACACACACACACTCTGCACTCACTCTTAAACAATTGCCTCAATTGGCATGGCAAAGCAACTTGTTCCTGCCAACAGAACATGTCCAAGAGAGATTCCAGTTCTGACACCAATAAAATGTAACAGTCAGTTTGGATGTCTCAAATTCACAAGACAACATACTCTCTAAATTTACAGAGAAACTTTTTTTTTAAATATTATTAGGAAAAAAACCCCCAAACGCATCAAACAAAGGCTCAATCCCCTTTGTATACAGGCTAGTCTAACACGTGACTTCACTAATTCATTACTTCATTAATTCATGAATTCTCTAACTCACAAATTCTCTAATTTCTAACTTCTAACTTGTGTGCCTATGAACAAAACAGTTACCTAGCCGACAGTGAGAGTGTTCATTCTTCCTCCTCTGTCATGTTGCGGGTGTCCCATGTCACATCCGGAAGCATAAGAGTCTCAGAAGTCTGTCTGCTGTTAGATCCACTTCAAAATCTTATTGGGTAAGCTGACATAGTTATACCTTCCAGCTTGGAATTTTGGTCTATGCCATTTCCATAAGTTAGTGGGTTTTGAAGAAACTGCCAGATAGTCGCTTTGCAAAAATGCAGGAGATGATGGCTGCAGGAGACAGCAAGCTGCAGATGATAATGACTGCAGAATGGCCCTTATCTCTTCCTGTCCATTGTGTCCTGCTTACATGTTGCTCTTGCTTTGACCAAGCTTGCAGGGCCAGAACCAACACACTCAGCACCTTACTCTGCCTGACCTCTGACAACTGCCACTCCTGTCAGCAAGGAAAGGGGAAGTAGAGATAAACACTTTTCTGTAGCTTTGTAGTGTTCTATACATTAATAATCACTCTTTCACAGAGGCAATAAATATGAAAACTCCTTCAGACAGATCCAGTTATTGTGTAGTAATTAACATGTTTGTTTAGTCTGTCCTGACCTAAACCACAAAAAATCAGTTATCACCACTATCATTCTAGAAATGGAATATTTCCGGAATTGCCCATTTAAAAGAAGCTAGAATAGCTAGAATAGCTCACATGAGTGTCAGTAAGAAGGGGCTGCTCAGAAGTCAGTTAAGATACACCTGCCTTATACAAGCTTATCTCACAAGAGATTTGGGCTTTAAAATTCAATTAATAAAAATCAGAGAAGGATGAGATGTTACACTCCATAGTATTCTAGCGTGGCTTTTTAATCCAAAACACTATCCAAGTTGTTACAAGCATTGCACCAATGTTGTCCCAAAAACTTGGGTCCATTACCCGGTGTGCATTGCTCAATTCACACACAGAGTCGAGGTATTTTCCTTTATTACGTAAATGCGCAAATACAGGTGCGTGGTACAAACCAGCACACCGTTGATGTAAACTAACAGTTATTTATACAATCATCTAATACATATTCCTTGTCCTTTATTAAATGATTAGTTAAAATTCTTCGCCTGCCATGTCAATTACTATGCATGCTCACTATGATTCTCGAGACCTTTACTTCCTTAATCTTTTGGGTCGGTGGGTTTCTTGAGGGGGTGGTCCTTGAGTCAGTGGTCGTGATCTCCCCCTGCCGGAATTACCTTTCCCCTAAGTTCACTTAACTTCGGGAACACTAAGCAGTCCTTTACGGACCTTTAGTGAAGCACACTATCATTCACTTTGGGGTTCTGAGACAGATATCCTGTTTCATGATGCCATAGTATTGTTAGGGTAAAATGAGCAAGGTTAATCTTTACCGACATCACCAATGTTATGCTAGGTACAAAGGAAACAGATATTCAGGAGAAGGAATGGGCTTCCTTTTACACTCACAGACTGTTTTCTCTTAACTTGGAGGACTGCCTTAAAGGACTAAGCATTTAGGTGATTGCCTTTAGGAAAACCATAATCATCTTTTGTCCACAGCTGCATCCTGTGCCTACAGGTAGTGAAACAACCTTGTTTCAGAAAGAGGTTTGGAAAATGAAGAACATTACATTGATACCACAAATTTCTATGCATCTGTCTGCAGATAACTTGAAAAGTTCCTTCATGTATTTTATTTTGATTCCATAGTATCATAGAGAAGATTGTCAGAGGAAAGTATAAATGCTACTAGTCATTTTAAATACCAGGATCCATCCAAATAGTTTTACAGTGTAAGAAGAATATTCTTTTCAGTCCTTCAAGGCAGAGTTTAAAAGGAGTTGATTTGCACATATTTTCTAGCATAACAACCTTTTGAGGCCAAAGGCCTAATTCTGATTTCACTAATACTAACCTATATCAAACTAGTTCCAGTGACTTCATTGAAACTTCTGCTGAATGATATTGCCATTATTAACCAAATCAAAATGTGAACAGTCTCAACTCAAAAAGAAAAGTAAAAAATCCTGTGAGCTGATTTAAAGAAATCTTCTAAACTTTAGCGATAGTTTTCCTAGTACTGCTCCACTCAGTTTCCAGTTTTAGAGAAGAAGAAAATTGATGCTTCATGCTAGCAATATGCATAGTTACCTTATTAAGTATCCAAATCCTTTTTTCAGCACAACCTTTCAAATAGCAATAAAGCATGAATTCAAAACCAGTTTAATTCTTCTTAGTATAAACACAGAAGTATTTCCATGGGGGGAAAAAAGGAATTACACCATTGTAAAATTGGGCTAAGTGAGATCAAAATCAGGGCCAGCCTGGTTCCAAAGAGAGGAAGAGAGCAAACAAAATTAGCATTGGTGAGCAGGATTCAGGCCCAAGAGAGTAACTAAATTTAGGAAAGATCACATACCAATTAAATGAGGCACACAGAATATTTCAGGAACTATGGCACCATTTCTTGCAATCCTATGACTCAGCAAGGTTATTTGGGTTGGCATAAGACTAGATTTAAAAAAATATTTTTGAAGGTTCTGTGCAACTGCAACATGCTACCATGGTTGTTACTCTGAAACAGATAGGTATTTTGTCACCAGTTTTGTTAATGTATGCATTTTTCCTTTCTTTTTGTTAAGTAATTATACTGGTTTTGGCTGGGATAGAGTTGATTTTCTTCATAGTAGCTAGTATGGGGCTACATTTCGGATTTGTGATCAAAACAGTGTTGATGATAATACATGGATGCTTTAGCTATTGCTGAGGAGTGCTTACACAGAGTCAAGGCCTTTTCTGCTTCTCACACCACCCAGCCAGCAAGTATGCTGGGGGTGCACAAGAAGTTGGGAGGGGACACAGCTGGGACAGCTGACCCCAACTGACCAAAGGGATATTCCATACCACATGACGTCATGCTCAGCAATAAAAAACTGGGGGAAGAAGAAGGAAGCAGGGGGATGTTATGGGGTTTGTCTTCCCAAGTATCCATTGCACATGATGGAGCCCTGCTTTCCTGGAGATGGCTGAACACCTGCCTGCCGATGGGAAGTAGTGAATGAATTCCTTGCTTTGCTTTGCTTGCATGCACGGCTTTTGCTTTACCTATTAAACTGTCTTTATCTCAACCCACGAGTTTTCTCACTTTTACCCTTTTGGTTCTCTCCCCCATCCCACCGGGGGATAGTGAGCGAGCGGCTGTGTGGTGCTTAGTTGCCGACTGGGGTTAAGCCATGACACCCGGGTAGGGTGCATGAACTATCTCCCGTTTAATTTGCTCAAAGGCTTGTTGCTTCTCCGGGCCCCATTTGGAACTGTTCTTCTTCCGGGTTACTCGATAGAGAGGGCTTATTATCAGACTGTAACCTGGAATATGCATTCTCCAGAAACCCACGACACCTAAGAAAGCTTGTGTTTCTTTTTTGTTAGTTGGTGGAGACATAGCTGTTATTTTATTGATTACATCCATTGAGATATGATGATGCCTGTCTTGCCATTTTATTCCTAAAAACTGGAAGGTCCTTTGACCTTGCTTTGTTTTGTGGCAAAACCAGCTTTCAGAAGAATTTGGATTATTCTTTTCCCTTTCTCAAACTCTTCCTCCGCTGTGTTGCCCCACACAATGATGTCATAAATGTACTGCAGGTGTTCATGGGCATCACCCTATTCCAGTGCAGTCTGGATCAGTCCATGGCAAATGGTAGGGCTCTGTTTCCACCCCTGGGGCAGTCGATTCCAGGTGTACTGGACGCCCCGCCAAGTGAAAGCAAACTGTGGTCTGCACTCTGCTGCCAAAGGGATCGAGAAAAACGTGTTAGCGATATCAGTTGTTGCATACCACTTGGCTGCCTTTGATTCTAGTTAGTATCGGAGCTCTAACGTGTCCAGTATGGCAGCACTCAGAGGTGGCATGACTTTGTTCAGGCCATGATAGTCTACTGTTAACCTCTACTAACATCAGACTTTTGCACTTTTGCCATATGGGACTACTAAAGGGTGAATGAGTCTTACTGATCACTCCTTGGCTCTCCAGTCGACTAATCAACTTATGGATGGGATCCAGGGAGTCTTGATTGGTGCGATAGTGCCGCCGGTGCACCGTTGTGGTAGCAATTGGCACCTGCTGTTCTTTAACCCGCAGCAACCCCACCGCAGATGGCTCCTCTGAGAGACCAGGCAAGCTAGACAGCTGTTTAATCTTCTCTGTACTCAAGGCAGCTATACCAAAGGCCCACCGGTACCCTTTTGGGTCCTTGAAATACCCTCTCCTGAGGTAGTCTATGCCAAGGATGCACAGAGCCTCTGGGCCAGTCACAGTGGGGTGCTTTTGCCACTCATTTCCAGTTAGGCTTACCTCAGCCTCCAATACAGACAGTTCTTGGGATCCCCCTGTCGCTCCAGGAATACAGATGGGTTCCACCCCTTTGTACTGTGATGGCATTAGTGTACACTGTGCACTGGTGTCCACCAGAACCTTATACTCCCGTGGGGCTGATGTGCCAGGCCATCGAACCCACACAGTCCAGTAAACCCACTTGTCCCTTTCCTCCACCTGGCTGGAGGCAGGGCCCCTCTAGTCCTGGTTGCCAGAGTTGTCTGGCCAATCCATTCACAGGTTGTGTCTCCATGTCTGTCTAGCTCATTATCACCAGTGTGCTGGCGCTTGACATCGGTGCACTCAGTACAAACTTATACCACATGGACCGCATGCCCTGGATTTCATCTGGGTCTTTGGATGCCTGGTTGTTGTCCAGGTTGCTGTAGATTACTTCCACCACCGCTAATTCCCTCAGATACTGGATACCTCCCTCAGTGGTGGTCCTCTTGCCTCAGTAATTTACAAGATCTTCCTTGAAGGGTTACTCTTGACAGGAGCTGCCTCCAGAGGCTGAGGACTGTTGCCCCTTTTACCAGTCCCTTTGTCGATGGCCTTATCCTTAGCAAGGGATCCCAGCTGCCAGGCTTCCTTACCCTCTAATTCCTGACTATTGGCCCCAATATCCCAGCATTGGAGCAACCAGCTGAGAATTAGCTCTCCTGGATGATGGCTGAAATCTTTTCACATATCTTGCAGCTCACTTTAGGGATAGGGTGGTTTCTGTCTCATTTATGATTTCAGTCTCTTCCTCCTCCTGCTCTTGTGACTGCTCTGCTGCAGAACAGGCTGCCTCTTCTGATTCTTCCTCTCCTGCTCCCCCTCAGGAGAAGCTTCTTCCTCCCTTACTAAATGAGTTGACCTCCAATTCCATTGTTTCTTCTTGACTGTCAGGGTGACTGATATAGTTGAGGGTTGGGTCTCTGGTTTAGCCGGTGTCCGTTTGTATGTCTTCAGATCCAGAGACCCTCTCTTCCCCTTGAGGGCGCTGAATTGTGCCGAATAGTGCTCGGTAGGCATAGACCAGGCCCCAAGACACAAGCAAGAACTTGTGTCTCTTTGGCATAGCTACGGCCAGGGCATCCTTTTATCACACATTCTATCACTTCATCAGGATCCCGCACTTGTTCGGGGGTGAAGTCCCAGACCATCGGAGGTGACAACCATTCTAGGTACCTGCCCATATTCTCCCACATGCCTTGCCACCCAGAACCACACTGCCTTGGGGCATATCCCTGGGGGATATCCCTAAACAGCTGGCTAACCTTAGAAAAAGGTGAAAATAGATTCTTGAGACATCCCAATAGGAGCATTTTACTTACCCAAGGATGTTCAAGATTCTGAAGAGTTCTTGTAATGAGGGAGAAAACATCTACCACACAGGACAAGAAGGGGAAGGTGCCATTCTGTGCTTGCTCCACCAAACGGCTCTCGGAGGAGAAAAGGGAAAAAGTGTAATTTTTAATTGTCTCCATGAGATGGTTCCTGAAGTACAAGGATGGCATCAATGCAGGGCCCAAATACCTGATTAGGCTCAAGGCCAGTGTTTTTATCATAATTCTACCAGGCAAAACACCACCAAATGCTACACAGCACAGCAAACTGCAAAAGCCAAAAACAGCCTTTAACAAGCTCTGAAATTTGATGGACAGCAAAAAAAGGGAATGTGGCACAGATCACAAAAACCAATGTTGAGAACAGATAAGTCAATAACACAATGAGCAACTGTTAAACAGATATAATAATTTAAGTTCCCTCTAATATGCTCTAGTCAAATCTATCGTTATCTCAAACACTTCGAGTCCCTGTTCAGGCACCAAAAAGGACTGTTGTGGTTTAACCCCGGTAGGCAGCTAAGCACCACACAGCCGCTTGCTCACTTCCCCCACAGTGGGATGGAGGGAGAATCGGAAGGGTAAACGTGCGAGAACTCGTGGGTTGAGATAATGACAGTTTAATAAGGAAAAAAAGAAAAAAAAACAACAAAGAAAAACAAAACCAAGAAAACAGGTAATGGAAAAAACCCCGCAATTGCTCACCACCAGCCAACCAATGCCCAGTGAGTCCTCGAGCAACGGCAGCCCTGGCAAACTTCCCTCCGCCCCAGTTTTTATTGCTGGGCACGACATCATATGGTATGGAATATCCCTTTGGTCAGTTGGGATCAGCTGTCCCAGCTGTGTCCCCTCCCAACTTCTTGTGCACCCCCAGCCTACTCGCTGGTGGGGCAGCGTGAGAAGCAGAAAAAGCCTTGACACTGTGTAAGCACTGCTCAGCAATAACTAAAACATCCCTGTGTTATCAACACTGTTTTCAGCACAAATCCAAAACATAGCTCCATACAAGCTACTATGAAGAAAATTAACTCCATCCTAGCCAAAACCAGTACACGGTGCTTGATCCCTTTCTTGCTGTACAACAAACTCCAGGAATTGTTAATGACTGTTTTCAATTTTTTCTGTTTGTTGTGTTGTTTATCACTTTGTTTTGTTTTGCCTGGGACAGCTATGATAAAAGCATTGGCCTTGAGCCAAATCTGGTATTCTGGCCCTGCATTGCTGCTGTCCCAGTACTCGGAGAACCATCTCATTGAGAAAATCAGCAACTACACCTTTCCACTTTTGTCCTCTGAGAGACACTTTGTGGAAAAAGGAAAGAATGGCACCTATCCCTTCCTCTCCTCCAGGATAGGTTTTTATAGCCTTGTTGCAATCACCTCTCAGTTACTTGAATATCCTTGTGTAATCAGACTGTACGTACTACTGTGTGTTGTGAGCCTGATTTTGATTTTGATTATTGTTCATAAGGTTAAACAACTAATTGGGATTGACACATAGGAACATGCTCTAAGGAGAATGATTCCTAGATGTTGGGGTGTATGGGAGGAGTTGGGCAGGTGTGTAGGGCTGTTAACACCTCCAATAGCTTTTGATTTCATGCCTGAACAGGCATGTAATCCCATCAAATTAATACACCATTTGAAAGAGGAGAGCCTTACCTACCCTAATGAAATGCAGCTACTTCTAATGCTGTGTTGGGCCTGGCCCATGCCTATTGAGCTGCTGTCCAGCACCCTCAAAGGAGCAAGAGGGCCTCCTGATCTAAGAGCACACAAATGGAAACTGAGAAGAAGGTCTCTCGCTCTGAGGCCACACAAACAGACACTGAGACTAAAACATAGACCCAAACCTCAACTATAATAGTGTGGTGGGTTGACCTTGGCTGTCCGCCAGGTGCCCACTAAGCCACTCTACCACTCCCCCTCCACAACAGGACGGGGGAGAAAATAAGATGAAAAAGCTCGCGAGTCCAGATAAGGACAGGAGATCACTCACCAATTGCCATCATGGGCAAAACAGACTCGACTTGGGTAAAAGAATTTAATTTATTGCCAATTAATAACAGAGTAGGAGAGTGAGAAATAAAAACAAAACTAAAAACACCTTCCCCCCACTCCCCCTCCTTCTCAGTCTCAACTGCATTCATAAATCTTCTAGCTCTTCTCCCCCAGCGATGCAGGGGGGATGGGGAATGGGGGTTGCGGTCAGTTTATAACAATTCTTCTCTTCCACTCCTTCCTCCTCATGCTCTTCCCCTGCTCTGGCGTGGGGTCCTCCACGGGCTGCAGGGTGGATATCTGCTCTGTCGTGGTCCTCCACGGGCTGCAGGGGGACAACCTGCTTCAACATGGTCCTCTCCAGGGGCTTCAGGGGAATCTCTGCTCCGGCACCTTCTTCTCTGACCTCGGTGTCTGCAGGGTTGTTTCTTTCACATATTCTCACTCCTCTCTCGCACAGCTGCTGTGCAGCATTTTTTGCCTTTTCTTAAATATGTTATCACAGAAGCGTCACCAGCTTCACTGATTGGCTCAGCTTTGGCCAGCGGTGGGTCCGTTGGGTGTGTCCCGATATACCTCCCATGATACGATAGACAAGAGACAATACATCACACAGCTCACAACAAAGGAGATGGATTTTTCCAGTCCAAAGACCACTTTTTTCCCAGTGGATTGTTAGGAAGACCAGCATAACAATACTCATACTGTTAGTAAAGTCTAACGGCACCCTCAACTTAATTCCATATTTAAACTGTATAAAGAAGATTGGATAGCAATTCTGTTTCTACCTTCTAGGGATTTTGTTTTAGCATGTTTTGAGCAAAGCTGACAAAGAAGATCTGAACGAATTGCTGAAATTCTTTCTTTTAGGTTAAAACGTAAACTTTGGTCCAAATTTAGGTTTGAATGTGCTTACATGGATATAAAACACAGGGCGACATCACTTATCTTGCTTATCTTTTTCTGCAAGCAGAGAAGGGCAAATCCGCCCTGTCATGTTTGTACAGTCTCCAAACAGGTAAAGAATTTTGTCTGCTTTGTCCCAGTCAGTTTAATGAGTTAAATTCTGATTCTATCACACTATTGTAAATCTATATCAACTCTACTGAAGTAAATCAAATAACTTAGCACATACACAACTAGCAGAGAACAGTGTAGCCTATTATCTTCAGGAAGCCTTCCTGAACAACAGAAGATGAATGATTTCATGGAAAAATCCTGTTTCGGGTCCTTTGTTTGCATAGGCCTTGGCATCATAGAGTATCCTAAAGACATTAAATAATAAATAATAGCAATAATGAATAAATTTTAGATTATGTTCTGTTCACTGGCTTGCCCCAGCTGCTTTAGCTTTGCAAAATAAACATGGCTCTCATAGGCCCAGTGTAAACCCAGATTAATCAGCTTCTTGAGGATCCTTTCTCTGGTGGAATTCTCAGGTGGTGCAGAGACAGCAAAGCAGCATATCTATGCAGGTAGCATCCTCAAGAAGAGGAGAGTGACTGTGGTCAACTTTGGTTAATCTCTACTTGTCATAGCAACCCTTCAGCCTTCAGAATGCTCTAATTTGTGTGACTAGTAGGCCCAATGTTTGCAAGCGCCAGGTTCAAAAGAACATGAAGAAGGCTTCTAGTCATAGCTTAAGATCTTTGTTTCTGTGCCTTCATCCTGTGTTTTAACAATGCTTTTTCATAGAGCCATAATTCAGACAGGGAAAGTACAAGACATCACAACTTCATTCAGAAAGGTAAGAAAAACTGACTAGAGCAAGTAGTTTGGCTTCAGCTTGTTCCTGAGTGATAAGTGTCCTGCCGGAATTCACATAATGATGTGAAAGCAGAACAAGGACTAATGAAATTGCCATGCTCAATCCTTTTTGCCCTTTGAACCTGTGCTGGTTTTGACTGGGATAGAGTTTATTTTCTTCATAGTAGCTAGTATGAGGCTACGTTTTGGATTTGTGCTGAAAACAGCGTTGATAATACAGGAATGTTTTAGTTATCACTGAGCAGTGCTTACACAGAGTCAAGGCCTTTTCTGCTTCTCACACCGCCCCGCCAGCGAGTAGGCTGGGGGTGCACAAAAAGTTGGGAGGGGACACAGTTGGGGCAGCTGAACCCAACTGACCAAAGGGATATTCCATACCATATGACATCATGCTCAGCAATAAAAACTAGGTGGGAGGTTGGCGGGGGGGCCGCTGCTTGGGGACTGGCTGGGCATCAGTCGTTTGGTGGTGAGCAATTGTTTTCATTTGCATCACTTGTCTTTGTTGGGTTTTATTTCTCTCTCTTTGTTATTTCCCTTTTCCTTTACAATTTACTTTTTTTTTTTTTCAATTATTAAACTGTTTTTATCTCAACCCATGAGTTTTCTCACTTTTACCCACCGGGGGGGGGGGGGGTGGGGGTGGGTGATGAGTGAACGGCTGTGTGGCGCTCAGTTGCCAGCCGGGGTTAAACCACAACAGTCCTCTTTGGCGCCCAACATGGGGCTCGAAGGGTTTGAGATAATAAGAGAATGACCAGAGCATATTAGAAGGGATTTATATCTGTTAACAGTTGCGGGTCACGATATTGATGCATCTGTTCTCAATATTAATCTGATCTGTGCCATACTCTTTTTTTAGAACCACAGAATCATAGAATAGTTTGGGTTGGAAGGGACCTTTAAAGGTCATCTAGTCCAAACCCCCCTGCAATGAGCAAGGACATCTTCAACTAGATCAGGTTGCTCAGAGCCCCATCCAGCCCGACCCTGAATGTTTCCAGGGAGGGGGCATCTACCAACTCTCTGGGCAACCCAGTCCAGTGTTTCACCACCCTCATCGTAAAAAATGTCTTCCTTATCTCTAGTCTGAATCTACCCTCCTTTAGTTTAAAACCATTACCCCTTGTCCTATTGCTACAGGCCCTGCTAAAAAGTCTTTCTTATAAGCTCCCTTTAAGTATTGAAAGGCCGCAATAAAGTCTCCCCGCAGCCTTCTCTTCTCCAGGCTGAACAACACCAACTCTCTCAGCCTTTCCTCATAGGAGAGGTGTTCCAGCCCTCTGATCATTTTTGTGGTCCTCCTCTGGACCCACTCCATCAGGTCCATGTCTTTCCTGTGCTGAGGGCTCCAGAGCTGGACACAGTACTCCATGTGGGCTCTCACGAGAGTGGAGCAGAGGGACAGAATCACCTCCCTCGACCTGCTGGCCACGCTTCTTTTGATGCAGCCCAGGATACGGTTGGCTTTCTGGGCTGTGAGCGCACATTGTCGGCTCATGTCCAGCTTTTCATCCACCAGTACCCCCAAGTCCTTCTCTGCAGGGCTGCTCTCAATCCCTTCATTCCCCAGCCTGTATTGATACCGGGGATTGTCCCGACCTGGCACTTGTCCTTGTTGAACCTCATGAGGTTCACATGGGCCCACTTCTCCAGCTTGTCCAGGTCCCTTTGGATGGCATCCCTGTCCCTCAGGCATGTCAACCGCACCACTCAGCTTGGTGTCGTCCGCAAACTTGCTGAGGGTGCACTTGATCCCACTGTCTATGTCATTAATGAAGATATTCAACAGTACTGGTCCCAATACGGACCCCTGAGGGACACCACTTGTCACCGATCTCCATCTGGACATCGAGCCATTGACCACTACCCTCTGGATGCGACCACCCAGCCAATTCCTCATCCACCGAACAGTCCACCCATCAATTCCATCTCTCTCCAATTTAGAGAGAAGGATATTGTGGGGGACCGTGTCAAAGGCCTTACAGAAGTCCAGATAGATGATGTCTGTAGCTCTTCCCTTGTCCACTGATGCAGTCACTCCATCATAGAAGGCCATTAGGTTGGTCAGGCAAGACTTGCCCTTGGTGAAGCCATGCTGGCTGTCTCAAATCACCTCCTTGTCCTCCATGTGCCTTAGCATAGCTTCTAGGAGGATCTGTTCCATGATCTTCCCAGGCACAGAGGTGAGGCTGACTGGTCGGTAGTTCCCAGGGTCCTCCTTTCTACCCTTTTTAAAAATGGGTGCAATGTTTCCCTTTTTCCAGTCCCCAGGGACTTCACCTGACTGCCATGACTTTTCAAATATCATGGAGCGTGGCTTAGCAACTACATCAGCCAATTCCCTCAGGACTCTCGGATGCATCTCGTCAGGTCCCAATGACTTCTGTATGTTCAGGTTCCTCAGGTGGTCACAAACCTGATCTTCTCTTACAGTAGGAGGGACTTTGCTCCCCCAGTCCCCGTCTTGTGGTCCATCTGCTCGAGAGGTTTGGGAAGAGAGGTTGCCAGTGAAGACTGAGGCAAAGTTGTTGTTGAGTACCTCAGCCTTCTCCTCGTCCATTGTTACCAGTTTGCCAGTCGTGTTCATCAGGGGGGTACGCTTTCTTTGACCTTCCTTTTCTGGCTGATATACCTGTAGAAGCCCTTCTTATTATTCATAGAATCATAGAATCATGAATCGTAGAATACCAGGTTGGAAGGGACCTCAAGGATCATCTGGTCCAACCTTTCTAGGCAAGAATTTGCACAGTCTAGACGAGATGGCCCAGCACCCTGTCCAGCTGAGTCTTAAACGCGTTCAGCGTAGCAGAGTCAACCACTTCCTTGGGGAGATTATTCCAATGATTGACTGTTCTCATTGTGAAAAATTTACCTCTCGTGTCCAATCAGAATCTCCCTGGGAGTAACTTGTACCCATTACCCCTAGTCCTTGCCATGTGACTCCTTGTAAAAAGGGAGTCTCCATCTTCTTTGTAGCTCCCCTTTAAGTACTGGTACATGGTGATGAGAGCACCTCTAAGCCTCCTTTTCTCAAGGCTGAACAAGCCCAGTTCTCTCGGCCTATCCTCATATGGCAGGCTTCCCAGACCCTTGATCATCTTGGTGGCCCTTCTCTGGACCCCCTCCAGCCTGTCCACATCTTTTTTGTGTAACGGGGACCAGAACTGTACACAGTATTCCAGGTGTGGCCTGACAAGCGCCGAGTAGAGTGGGATAATGACTTCTTTATCTCTGCTGGAGATGCCCTTTTTGATGCAACCCAGCATCCTATTGGCCTTCTTGGCTGCAGCAGCACACTGTTCACTCATATTGAGCTTCCTGTCCACCAGGACCCCCAGGTCCCTTTCCACAGAGCTGCTCTCTAGCCAGGTGGATCCCAGTCTGAGCTGCACTCCTGGATTGTTTTCCCAGGTGCAAGACCCTACACTTGTCCTTGTTAAACTTCATAAGGTTCATGTTAGCCCACTCTTCCAGCCTATCCAGATCTTCCTGCAGGGTGGCTCTCCCTTCCAGAGTGTCTACTTCCCCACTCAGTTTGGTGTCATCTGCAAACTTCGTCAGGCTACACTTGATCCCGTTATCCAGATCACTTATGAAGATACTGAATAGCGTTGGGCCCAGTATCGATCCCTGGGGGACCCCACTTGTGACGGGTTGCCAGTTTGAAAAAGAGCTATTTACCACCGCCCTTTGGGTATGGCCCGCCAGCCAATTCCTCACCCACCGCACAGACCACTTGTCCAGGCCATAATGCATCAGTTTCTCCAGGAGGAGGCCGTGGGGAACCATATCGAAAGCCTTGGAGAAGTCCAGGTAGACAACATTGACCGCTTGCCCCATGTCAACCGAGCAGGTCACTTTATCATAGAAGGCCACCAGATTTGTCAGGCATGATCTGCCCTTGGTGAAAGCCGTGTTGGCTTTTCCCAATCACGTGCTTCATTTGACTCGTGATGGCCCCCAGGAGGATCCGTTCCATAACTTTCCCGGGGATTGAAGAAAGACTGATGGGCCTATAATTACCTGGATCCTCCCTTGAGCCCCCCTTGTAGATAGGGGTAACATTCGCCTTCCTCCAGTCCTCTGGGACATCCCCCGATCTCCACGACTTCTCGAAGATTATGGAGAGTGGCCCCGCAATGACATCAGCCAGCTCTCTCAACACCCTCGGGTGGATGGCGTCAGGGCCCATCGATTTGTAGGGGTCAAGCTCCTGTAATAATTCACATACTAACTCCTCCTTCACTGATGGTGGGTCTATGTTTGGATCCTCCTGGATTTTCGTTCCCAACGCCTGGGACCCAACAGTGTTGGTAAAGACAGAGGTGAAGAAAGTGTTGAGAACCTCTGCCTTTTCCGCATTGTTGGTGACTGATTCACCTCTACTGTTTAACAGTGGGCCTATGTTTTCTTTCTGTTTACGCTTGCAAATTACATACCTGAAGAACCCTTTCTTGTTATTTTTGATGTCACTGGCCAGTTCCAGTTCAAGCTGAGCTTTTGCTTTTCTAACTGCATCTCTGCACACTCTGGCAATGCCCTTGTAGTTCTCAGTGGCTAATCTTCCACTTCTCCATCTCTGGTACGCATCTCTTTTGGTTTTAAGCAGACCCAGGAGCTCGTGGTTGAGCCAAGGGGGCCTCTTGCTCCGCTTCCTTCCCTTTCTTTTATAGGGGATAAACTGGTTTTGTGCTTCCAAGAGAGCATTCTTGAAGAACTCCCAGCACTCGCTGGCTCCTTTATCCTCCATGGAAGCTTCCCACAGAATCCCTCCCAACTAAGCTCTGAGCGAGCTGAAGTTTGCTCTTCTAAAATCTAGAACCCTTGTCTTGGTGCTAACCTTCAGCATGCTCAGCCAGATCCCGAACTCCACAATATTGTGATCGCTGCAGCCAAGGTTGTTACTGACCGAGATATTACAAAGCAGGTTTTCTTGGTTTGTGAATAGCGAGTCCAGCAGTGCCTCCTTCCTGGTTGGCACATCTAACATTTGTAAGAGGAAACAGTCCTCTACGTATTCCAGGAACTTGATGGATGACATGCGAGCTACTGCATTGTTCTTCCAGCAAATGTCTGGGTAGTCTTTGCATCCCTTGCCAAGTTCAGCTCCAGCCATGCCTTGGCCTTCCTGACCCCATCTCTACACAACCGGGCAGCGTCCCTATACTCTTCCCAGGATACCTGTCCCTGCTTCCACTGCCTGTGCATTTCCTTCTTGCCCTTTAGTTTGACCAGCAGGTCTCAACTCAGCCATGCTGGTCTCTTGTCGTCCTTTCCTGATTTCTTACACCTGGGGATCAAGAGCTCTTGCGCTTTATGGAAAGCGTCCTTAAAGATCTGCCAGCTCTGTTCTGCTCCCTTGTCCCTGAGGGCAGTTTCCCAGGGGGTCCGATTGACTAATTCCTTGAAGAGCTGGAAGTTTGCTTTCCTAAAATTCAGAGTCCTGACTTTACTCTTCACCTGACCCATATCCCTCAGGACTGCGAACTCCACCAGGGCATGATCACTTCAGCTCAGGCTGCCTCCAGTCTTGACGTCACCGATTAGCTCACTTGCGTTGGTGACCACCAGGTCCAGTATCGCATCCCCTCTGGTAGGGCTGTCTATTACCTGGCTTAAGAAGTTATCCTCAGTGCACTCCAGGAGTCTCCTGGATTGCCTACAGCTCACCGTGCTACTTTTCCAGCAGATGTCGGGGTGGTTGAAGTCCCCCAGGAGGACGAGAGCCTGTGAGCGCGATGCCTCCTCTAGCTGGAGTAAGAAGGCTTTGTCAATAGGCTCCCCTTGATTGGGCGGCCTGTAGTAGACACCAACCACAAGGTTCCCTTTGTTGCCTCGGTCTCTAATTCTTACCCATAAGCTTTCAACCTGCTTGTGGCTATTCTTCAGAGACAGCTCTTCACACTCTATCCATTTCCTCATGTAGAGGGCAACCCCTCCGCCCCTCCTTCCTCGCCTGTCCCTTCCGAACAGCTTGTAGACATCGATAGCCGCACTCCAGTCATGGGAGTCGTCCCACCAAGTTTCAGTAATGGCAACTAGGTTGTAGCTTTCTAGCAGCACGGTGGCTTCCAACTCCTCCTGTTTGTTGCCCATGCTGCGTGTATTGGTGTAGAGGCACTTCAGCTGGGCTGTCGGCCGTGTCACCTTCTCAGAGTGCGGTGGTGCATTTCCCCCTCCTCCTCTCCTGGACCACTTTACGATCTCAGTAATTCCCATCAAGACTTGGCCTTTGTGCAATGAGTTTGGCAGTTAAGCGTCCCTTGACCATACCAGGAACTCTTGCATGGCTAATGTGGGAGTAGCACTGACCGTACCAGGAATAATCAGTCACCCCCTGACAGCCTTGGAACATATCTGGATTGTGACTTGGGCGGATCGGTATGGGTGGATCTGTACCAGCGTTACTGGAATTTTTGAGAACTCCAGTAATTACTGACCCAGATCGTGGCCAGGATGGAAATTTACTGATGCCTAAAGTCAATCATCTCGCAACCCTATAAACAGCGGTACCAAGTGAGACCCTTTGAGCTCTCCTGGACCGCAGTGGGCTGCGCCCAGTATCTCCCTCTGAGCGGGACGCTTCTCAGAGTTTGCAAACTCTTAAGTTTGCAAAGTACAGAGGCCTGGCAACGGGACCTGGACTGAACTCCGGGGGCCCCCTTCACTCCTTGAGGCTCGACCTTCGCCCGTTGAGACAATCATTTGAAGTGAGCATTTCACTTAGCTTGAGGGGCATTTTTAACAGGCACCTTAATATGCATAGTGTGTGTGTGTGTGTGAATCGATTCAAATATTGCAGTAAATCCTATTTAATCACTTTGTAAATGCTAAAATTAACCAATGATTATTTGCTGCTAAATTCCTGTGATTCTCTCTTTAACTGTGAATAAACCTTAAACTGCTGCTAGACATATATAATCCTTAGACATAAACCATTGGTAAAGTCTAAGGCAAAGTCTGGATCCAGCCGCACCTAGGCTCCTCTCTGAGAAGGAGTTTAGAAAGCAAGGGGGTCCATTCTGAACCTTGTGACTCAACGGGAGGGCCTCCTTTACCCCCTTGTATTTTCAATCTCTGTATAAATCATTCTAATTCGCTTCTACCTGGATTTTTTTTTTCTTTATATATACTCCATTCATTTAATAAGTAATAGAGTGAACCTTGCCATTGAACTTTGTTAAATCACACTTTTATAGATTTCTATTAAAATCCCTTTTTGCAAATATCTTTGACAGTAATTCTTTAAGCAACCTAACCACTCATCCGTGACAATTCCTTTGAGGCATTTCACTGGTGTTTCCCTGTTGGCTCCTATTACCTCAGGAGCCCCTGGCTCATTTCCGTAAGACTTCAAGTGTGCTGCAGTGTATCCAGCACGTCTCAGAGCAACAGGCTGAGGGCCCTCGCTAGCACCCTGTCCCTCTAACCTTGGCCTGTCATAGAATCATAGAATCATAGAATCGTTAAGGTTGGAAAAGACCCTTAAGATCATCGAGTCCAACTGTTAACCTAGCACTGCCAAGTCCACCACTAAACCATGTCCTCAAGCACCACGTCTACCCGTCTTTTAAATACCTCCAGGGATGGAGACTCAACCACTTCCCTGGGCAGCCTGTTCCAATGCCTGACTACCCTTTCGGTGAAGAAGTTTTTCCTAATATCCAACCTAAACCTCCCCTGGCGCAGCTTGAGGCCGTTTCCTCTCATCCCATCGCTTGTTACTTGGGAGAAGAGACCGACCCCCACCTCGCTACAACCTCCTTTCAGGCAGTTGTAGAGAGCAATAAGGTCTCCCCTCAGCCTCCTCTTCTCCAGACTAAACAACCCCAGCTCCCTCAGCCGCTCCTCATAAGACTTGTTCTCTAGACCCTTCACTAACTTCGTTGCCCTTCTTTGGATGCGGTCCAGCACCTCGATGTCCTTCTTGTAGTGAGGGGCCCAAAACTGAACACAGTACTCAAGGTGCGGCCTCACCAGTGCCGAGTACAGGGGCACTATCACCTCCCTGTCATCCCACAGCTTGTCACGGGCAGGCCTGATATTATCCCCCTCCCCCTTCAAGTCTAGCTTAAAGATCTGTCAATGAGCCCCACTAGCTCGTGAGCAAAGACCCTCTTCCCCCTTTGAGAAAGGTGAATCCCATCTGACGCCAGCAGGCTTGGTGCCCTGAAGGCCATCCCATTATTGAAAAACCCAAAATTGTGGCGGTGACACCAGCCACGGAGCCATGTATTAATAGACTGGGTCCGTCTGTTTCTTCCAATGTCACTACCTGCAACTGGAAGGAGAGAGGAAAAAATAACCTGTGCTCCAGATTCCCTTACCAACCGTCCCAAGGCCCCGAAGTCTCTTTTGATGATAGCCCTTGGACTATGCGTTGCGGCTTCATCGCCACCCACATGGAAGAGCAGTAATGGGTAATAGACCGAGGGCCGTACTAGGCTAGGAAGTTTCCTAGTGATGTCCTTAACCTGGGCCCCAGGGAGACAGCAGGCTTCCCTAAGAGGAGGGTCTGTCCAGCACATTGGACCCTCTGTTCCCCTCAGAAGGGAGTCACCTACAACTATAACCCGTCTTTTCTTCCTCGTGGAGGTGGTCGTGATACGGGGGGTAGGCCTTTCTAACCTTGGTGACATCTGGTGTAGATGGACCATCGTCCACATCATCCATTGACTGGCCTTCCACATCCAGAGCCTCATACCTGTTGTACAGAGGCACCTGGGAAGGCGAGGTGGGCAAGGAGGGGGTTCGCCTGCTGCCCCGAGCGTGGACTCGCCTCCATTCACTCCTTTCCTTTAAGCTACTGCCTTCAGCCTGGCAGGGGGAGGATACAGGATGCCCTTGGGTTTTTTCTGGTGGCTGTTCCTGTTTCTGTCTCAGGGAGGGCAGAGCATGGTTCCACCAGTCTCTCTCTTCCTCAGACTCCCTGATGCTCCTTAACCTTTCTACTTCCTCTCGTAGCTCTGCCGCCAGGCTGATCAGATCGTCCACTTGGTCACACAAGTGGACAACCTGTACATGTTTTTGCTGTCCATGTTAAAGATTGGTGTTGGCTTTTGCAGTTTGCTGTGCTCTGTAGCGATTAGTGATGTTTTGCCTGGGAGATTTATTATTAAATTATTAAATTTATTATTTATTATTAAAACACTGACCCTGAGCTTAGTCTGGTATTTGGGTTCTGTGAAGCCATTACTGTACTTCGGGTACCATCTCATGGCGACAATTAACAATTATACTTCTTCCTCTGAGAGGTTTTTTGTGGAGGAAATACAGAATGGCACCTTTACCACCTTCTTCTGTGATGTTTTCTCCCTCGTTACAATAACTTCTCAGTATCTTGAACATCCTTGGGTAGTTAAAATACTTCTATTGGCATTTCTTAGGAATATTGCTTCAGTTTTGTCTAAGGTTGACAAGCAATTTAGGACTATGACCCAGGCTCCGCGAGAGTATGTGGTGGCAAGGCATGTGGGAGAATATGGGCAGGTACTTAGAGAACTTCTCACCTCCAATGGTCTGGAACTTCACTCCAGAACAAGTGCAGGATCCTGATGAAGTGATAGAATGTTTGAAAAAAAAATGCCGTGGCTATTCCAAAGAGGCACAACTTACCGCACTGTGCTGGGCCCTGGCCAGCATCTACCAAACACTGCTCGATATTATGCAGCACCCTCAGGGAGAAGAGAGGGTCTCTGGATCTGAAAACGTACCAACAGACACTATGGCTAAACCAGACACTATATCAGTCGCCCCTATCACTAAAAAGAAACAATGGAAGCGGAAGTCAACTCGTTTAGTGAGGGATGAAGAAGCTTCTCCTAAGAGGGAGCAGGAGAAAGAATCAGAAGAGGCAGCCTGTTCTGCAGCAGAGCAGTCACAAGAACAGGAGGAGGAAGAGACTGAAATCATAAATGAGACAGAAACCACCCTATCCCTAAAGTGAGCTGCGAGATATGTGAAAAGATTTTAGCCATCAACCAGGTGAGCTAATTCTCAGCTGGTTACTCCAATGCTGGGATATTGGGGCCAATAGTCAGGAATTAGAGGGTAAGGAAGCCTGGCAGCTGGGATCCCTTGCTAAGGATAAGGCCATTGACAAAGGGACTGGAAAAAGGGCAGGAGTCCTCAGTCTTTGGCGGCGACTCCTGTCAAGTGTGAAGGACGGGTATCCCTTCAAGGAAGAACTTGCAAATTCCCAAAGCAAATAGACCACCATTGAGGAAGGTATCCAGTATCTGAGGGAATTAGCCATGGTGGACGTGATCTGTAACAACCTGGATGACGACCAGGTATCCAAAGACCCGGATGAAAACTGGTGCACACGGTCCATGTGGCGAAAGTTTATACGAAATGCAGCGATGTCATACGCCAGCACCCTGGCAATAATGAGCTGGACAGACATGGAGACACCAACTATAGATGGACTGGCCAGACAACTCCGAGAATACGAAGATAATCTTGCTTCCTCCATGTGGGCCTGCGGCTCGGCTGTGGAGGAACTGACCCAAAAAATGTCCGAGCAAGCCGAGAAGGATAGATCTCCCTCTCGCACTCCGACCAAGGCCTCAGCTATTAAGAGTCAGCCGCCTTCTTTTCAAGGGAGAGGGTACTGGTGGGGCATACCACGTGCAACCCTGTGGTTCTTCCTGCATGACCAGGGGGAGGACATGAGGAAGTGGGATGGTGCACCTACCTGGAGACTAGAAGCTTGGGTACAGGAACTGCAAGGAAAAACAACAGCCAAAAAGCATCCATCCAAGAAAATTACTGCTCCAATGTCCGTTGGGCAGAGTAGAAGAGCTGATCGTACTTTCGACCCTGATGAAGGGTCTTCTGTTTTGCAGTTACAAAAATCAAGTAATGAAGACTCCGACCAGGAATAGAGGGGCCCTGCCTTCAGCCAGGCGGAGGAAAAGGACAACTGGGTTTACTGGACTGTGTGGGTTCGATGGCCTGGCACATCAGCCCCACGGGAGTATAAAGCTCTAGTGGACACTAGTGCACAGTGTACTCTAATACCGTCAGATTACAAAGGGGCGGAACCCATCTGTATTCCTGGAGCGACAGGGGGATCCCAAGAACTGTCTGTGTTGGAGGCTGAGGTAAGCCTAATGGGCAATGAGTGGCAAAAGCATCCTATTGTGACTGGTCCGAAGGCTCCATGTATCCTTGCAATAGACTACCTCGGGAGAGGGTATTTCAAGGACCCAAAAGGGTACCGGTGGGCCTTTGGTATAGCTGCCTTGAGTACAGAGAAGATTAAACAGCTGTCTAGCTTGCCTGGTCTCTCAGAGGAGCCGTCTGCGGTGGGGTTGCTGCGGGTTAAAGAACAGCAGGTGCCAATTGCTACCATGACAGTGCACCGGCAGCAATATCGCACCAATCAAGACTCCCTGGATCCCATCCGTAAGCTGATCCAGCGACTGGAGGGCCAAGGAGTGATCAGTAAGACTCCTTCACCCTTTAGTAGTCCCATATGGCCAGTGCAAAAGTCTAACGGAGAGTGGAGGCTAACAGTGGACTATCAAGGCCTGAACGAAGTCACACCGCCACTGAGTGCTGCTGTGCCGGACATGCTAGAACTCCAATATGAACTGGAGTCAAAGGCCGCCAAATGGTATGCAACAACTGATATCACTAACACGTTTTTCTCGATCCCTTTGGCAGCAGAGTGCAGGCCACAGTTTGCTTTCGCTTGGAGGGGCGTCCAGTACACCTGGAATCGACTGCCCCAGGGGTGGAAACACAGTCATGGATTGATACAGTCAGCAATGGAACAAGGTGAAGCTCCTGAACACCTGCAGTATATTGATGGCATCATTGTGTGGGGCAACACAGCAGAGGAAGTGTTTGAGAAGGGGAGAAGAATAATCCAGATTCTTTTGAAAGCTGGTTTTGCTATAAAACAAAGTAAGGTCAAAGGACCTGCACAGGAAATCCAGTTTTTAGGAATAAAATGGCAAGATGGGCATCATCCTATCCCAATGGATATGATCAATAAAATAACAGCTATGTCTCCACCAACTAACAAAAAAGAAACACAAGCTTTCTTAGGTGTGGGTTTCTGGAGAATGCATATTCCGGCTTGTAGTCTGATCGTAAGCCCTCTCTATCGAGTGACCCGGCAGAAGAATGGCTTTGAATGGGGCCCAGAGCAGCAGCAAGCCTTTGAGGAAATTAAATGGGAGACAGTTCATGCAGTAGCACTTGGGCCAGTCCGGATGGGACAAGATGTGAAAAACGTGCTTCACACCTCAGCCAGGGATAATGGCCCCACCTGGAGTCTCTGGCAGAAAGTGCCTGGAGAGACTCGAGGTTGACCTCTAGGGTTTTGGAGACAGGGATATAGATAATCTGAAGCCCGTTACGCTCCAAATGAAGAAGAAATATTAGCAGCATATGAAGGAATCCGAGACGCTTCAGAAGTAGTTGGTACTGAAGCACAGCTCCTCCTGGCACCCCGACTGCCGGTGCTGGGCTGGATGTTCAAAGGGAGGGTCCCCTCTACACATCATGCATCTGATGCTACGTGGAGTAAGTGGGTCGCACTCATAATGCAATGGGCTCAAATGGGAAACCCCGACCGCCCAGGAATTCTGATCATGGACCGGCTAGAGGGCTGAAATTTGGAGTGTTGCCAGAGGAGGTGACTCGTGCTGAAGAGGCCCCACTGCATAATAAATTAGCAGAAAATTAAAAGCAATATTCCCTGTTTACAGATGGATCTGGTCATATTGTGGGAAAACATCGAAGGTGGAAAGCTGCTGTGCGGAGTCCTACACAAGTCGCAGAAACTGCTGAAGGAGAAGGTGAATCGAGTCAGTTTGCAGAGGTGAAAGCCATCCAGCTGGCTTTGGATATTGCTGAATGAGAAAAATGGCCGGTACTTTATTTCTGTACTGATTCATGGATGGTGGCAAATGCCTTATGGGGGTGGTTGCAGCAATGGAAGCTGTTACAGATCCATTCACCTTCTCCTTCAGCAGTTTCTGCGACTTGTCATATAGGACTCCATACAGCAGCCTTCCACCTCTGATGCTTTCCCACAAGGCAACAGGACCCATCAGTGAACAGGGCATATTGCTTCTCATTTTCTGGCAGATTATTATACAGTGGGGCCTCCTCAGCATGCGTCACCTCCTCCTCTGGCGATATTCTGAAATCTTTGCCTTCTGGCCAGTCCATGATCACTTCCAAGATTCCCGGGTGACTGGGGTTTCCTATTCGAGTCCGTTGTGTGATTAGTGTGACCCACTTGCTCCACATAGCATCAGTTGCATGATGTGTACAGGGGACCCTACCTTTGAACATCCAGCCCAGCACCGGCAGTCGGGGTGCCAGGAGGAGCTGTGCTTCAGTACCAACCACTTCGAAGTGGCTCGAACCCCTTCATATGCTGCCGATATCTCTTTTTCAGTTGGAGTATAGCGGGCCTCAGATCCTCTGTATCCCCGACTGCAAAACCCTAGGGGTTGACCTCGAATCTCCCCTGGCGCTTCCTGCCAGAGGCTCCAGGTAGGGCCGTTCTCCCCGGCTGCGGTGTAGAGCACATTTTTCACATCTTGCCCTGCCCGGACTGGCCCAAGGGCTACTGCATGAACCATTTACTTTGTTCAAAGGCTTGTCGTTGCTCAGGGCCCCATTTGAAATCGTTCTTCTTCCGGGTCGCTTGATAGAGAGGGCTTACGATCAGACTGTAATTTGGAATATGCATTCTCCAAAAACCCACAATGCCTAAGATAGCTTGTGCTTCCTTTTTGCTGGTTGGCGGGGACATAGCTGTTATTTTGTTGATCACATCCATTGGGATCTGACGACGTCCATCTTAGAATCATAGAATCATTTAGGTTGGAGGGGCCCAAAAGTGAACACAGCATTCGAGGTGCAGCCTCACCAGTGCCAAGTACAGGGGGACAATCACTTCCCTGGTATTACTGGCCACCCTATTCCTGATGCAAGCCAGGATGCTATTGGCCCTCTTGGCCACCTGAGCACACTGCTGGCTCATGTTCAGGTGGCTGTCGACCAGCACCCCCAGGTCCTTATCCGCCGGGCAGCTCTCCAGCCACTCTTCCCCAAGCCTGTAGCGTTGCCTGGGGTCATTGTGACCCAAGTGCAGGACCCGGCACTTAGCCTTGTTGAACCTCATACACTTGGCCTCAGCCCATCGATCCAGCCTGTCCAGATCCCTCTGTAGGGCCTTCCTACCCTCCAGCAGATCAACACTCCCGGCCACCTTGGTGTCGTCTGCAAACTTCCTGAGGGTGCACTCGATCCCCTCGTCCAGATCATTGATAAAGATATTGAACAGGACCGGCCCCAACACTGAGCCCTGGGGAACACCACTTGTGACCGGCTGCCAACTGGATTTAACTCCGTTCACCACACCTCTTTGGGCCCGGCCATCCAACCAGTTTTTTACCCAGAGAAGAGTATGCCCGTCCAAGCCATGAGCAGCCAGCTTCTCCAGGAGAATGCTGTGGGAAACGGTGTCAAAGGCCTTACTAAAGTCCAGGTAGACAACATCCACAGCCTTTCCCTCATCCACTAAGCGGGTCACCTTGTCATAGAAGGAGATCAGGTTACCTTTCTAGGCAAGAGTACAGTCTAGACGAGATGGCCCAGCACCATGTCCAGCTGAACACATTTAAGACTCAGCTGGACATGGTGCTGGGCCATCTCGTCTAGCTTGTACTCTTGCCTAGAAAGGTTGGACCAGATGATCCTTGAGGTCCCTTCCAATCTGGTATTCTATGATTCTGTGATTCTAGTCAAGCAGGACCTGCCTTTCATAAACCCATGCTGACTGGGCCTGATCCCCTGGTTGTCCATACGTGCCGCATGATGGCAGTCAGGATGAGCTGCTCCATAACCTTCCCAGGCACTGAGGTCAGGCTGACAGGCCTGTAGTTTCCTGGATCGTCCTTCCGGCCGTTCTTGTAGATGGGCATCACATTTGCTAGCCTCCAGTCATCTGGGACCTCCCCGGTTAACCAGGACTGCTGATGATAGATGATTGAAAGTGGCTTGGTGAGCACCTCCGCCAGCTCCCTCAGTACCCTTGGGTGGCTCCCATCCGGCCCCATAGACTTGTGTGTGTGTCTACGTAGTGTAGCAGGTCGCTATCCATTTCCCCTTGGATTATGGGGGCTTCGTTCTGCTCCCTGTCCCTGTCTTCCAGCTCAGAGGGCTGGGTATCCCGAGAACAACTGGTCTGGCTATGAAAGACTGAGGCAAAGAAGGCATTAAGTACCTCAGCCTTTTCCTCGTCCTTTGTCACTATGTTTCCTCCCGCATCCAATAAAGGATGGAGATTCTCCTTAGCCCTCCTTTTGTTGCTAATGTATTTGCAAAAACATTTTTTGTTGTCTTTTACGGCAGTAGCCAGATTAAGTTCTAGTTGGGCTTCGGCCCTTCTAATTTTCTCCCTGCATAGCCTCACGACATCCTTCTAGTCCTCCTGAGTTGCCTGCCCCTTCTTCCAAAGGTCATAAACTCTCTTTTTTTTCCCTGAGTCCCAGCCAAAGCTCTCTGTTCAGCCAGGCTAGTCTTCTTTCCCACTGGCTCGTCTTTCGGCACATGGGGACGGCCTGCTCCTGCGCCTTTAAGATTTCCTTCCTGAAGAATGTCCAGCCTTCCTGGACTCCTTTGCCCTTCAGGACTGCCTCCCAAGGGACTCCCTCAACCAGGCTCCTAAACAGGCCAACAGGTCTGCCCTCCAGAAGTCCAAGGTAGCAGTTCTGCTGACCCCCCTCCTTCCTTCTCCAAGAATTGAAAACTGTATCATTTCATGATTGCTATGCCCAAGATGGCCTCCAACCGTCGCATCACCCACCAGGCCTTCTCTGTTCACAAACAAGAGGTCCAGCGGGGCTCCTTCCCAAGTTGGTTCCCTCACCAGCTGTGTCAGGAAGTTATCTCCCACACACTCCAGGAACCTCCTAGACTGTCTCCTCTCTGCTGTATTGTATTTCCAGCAGGCATCTGGTAAGTTGAAGTCTCCCACGAGAACAAGGGCTAGCGATTGTGAGACTTCTCCCAGCTGCTTATAGAATACTTTGTCTGCCTCTTCATCCTGGTTGGGTGGTCTATAACAGACTCCCACCATGATATCTGCCTTGTTGGCCTTCCCCCTGATTCTCACCCATAAACTCAACCCTATTGTCACCATCGTTAAGCTCTAGACAATCAAAACAGTCCCTAACGTACAGGGCTACACCACCGCCTCTCCTTCCTCGCCTATCCCTTCTGAAGAGTTTATAGCCGTCCATTGCAGCACTCCAGTTGTGTGAGTCATCCCACCATGTTTCCGTGATGGCAACTGTGTCATAGTTTTCCTGCTGCACAATGGCTTCCAGCTCCTCCTGTTTGTTGTCCATGCTGCGTGCATCGTCATAGATGTACTTCAGTTGGGCTATTGCTCCTGCCGCCTTTTTGGGGGGAGAAGCCCTAGTTCCTACGTGACCATCTTGCCATTTTATCCCTAAAAACTGGATCTCCTGTGCAGGTCCCTTGACCTTACTTTGTTTTATGGCAAAGTCGGCCTCCAGAAGGATTTGGACTATTTTCTTCCCTTTCTCAAAAACCTCTTCTGCTGTATTGCCCCGTACGATGATGTCATCACTGTATTGCAAGTGTTCCGGAGCCCCACCCTGTTCCAGTGCAGTCTGGATCAGTCCATGGCAAATGGTGGGGCTCTGTTTCCACCCCTGGGGCAGTCGATTCCAGGTGTAGTAGACCCCCCTCCAAGTGAAAGCAAACTGTGGCCTGCACTCTGCTGCCAAAGGGATCGAGAAAAACGCATTAGCGATATCAGTTGTGGCATACCACTTGTCTGCCTTTCACTCCAATTCATATTGAAGTTCTAGCATGTCCGGCACAGCAGCCCTCAGTGGCGTCGTGACTTCGTTCAGGCCCCGATAGTCTACTGTTAGTCTCCACTCTCCATTAGACTTTTGCACTGGCCATATGGGACTGTTAAAGGGTGAGCGAGTCTTGCTGAATCACTCCTTGGCTCTCCAGTCGACGAATCAACTTATGGATGGGAATCAGGGAGTCTCGGTTGGTGCGATAGTGCCGCCGGTGCACCGTTGTGGTGGCGATTGGCACCTGTTGTTCTTTGACCCTCGGCAACCCCACAACAGAAGGGTCCTTCGAGAGACCAGGCAGGGTAGACAGCTGTTTAATTTCCTCCGTCTCCAAGGCAGCTATACCAAAAGCCCACCGGTACCCTTTTGGGTCCTTGAAACACCCTCTCCTGAGGTAGTCTATGCCAAGGATGCACGGGGCCTCTGGGCCAGTCACAATGGGGTGCTTCTGCCACTCCTTCCCAGTTAAGCTCACTTCAGCCTCCAATACAGTCAGCTGTTGGGATCCCCCTCTCACTCCAGAAATACAGATGGGTTCTGCCCCTTTATAGCTTGATGGATGGCATTAGGGTACACTGTGCACCGGTGTCTACTAAAGCCTTATACTCCTGTGGGTCTGATGTGCCAGGCCATCAAATCCACACAGTCCAGTCAACCCGGTTGTCCCTTTCCTCCACCTGGCTGGAGGCAGGGCCCCTCTAGTCCTGGTCATAGCATTCATTACTCGCTTCTCGTAAATGCGAATCAAAAGTCCCTTTATTAAGATCAGGAGTAAAATCAGCCCTTCTGCTCTTTCTGGGGAACTGCTCACTGGAAACTGGAGCAGCAATTTTCCTGGAAGAACCCCCTTCTGTGATTGTTTTTCCTTGCAACTCACGTACCCGTGCCTCTAGGGTCGAGGTCGATTTTCCATCCCACTTCCTCATGTCCTCTCCATGGTCACGCAGGTAAAACCACAGGGTGGCCCGTGGTATGTACCCTCTATATCCTCTCTCTTGAGGAGAGGGATGCTTACTCCTAATGGCTGAGATACTGGTCTGTACAGGTGGAGAGTAGGACATATCCTCTTTGAGTTGCTGGACCTTCTGGGACAGTTTCTCCACAGCCGAGACGAGGGAGGAAGAGAGAATTTCTTCGTATTGCTGGAGTTGGCCAGCCAATTCATCCACCGTTGGTTCCTCTCCATCTTCCCAGGTCATTACAGCCAATGAGTTTGCACGCGACAATGGTGCACTCCGTACAACATCTTCCTTGAAGGGATACCTTTCCTTCACGCCTGACAGGAGTCGCCTCCAGAGGCTGAGGGCTTTTGCCCCTTTTCCAATCGCTTTGTCAATGCCCCCTTCCCTAGAAAGGGATCCCAGATGCTTGGCTTCCTTACCCTCTAATTCCAGGCTACTGGCCCTGTTATCCCAGCATCGGAGCAGCCAGGTGATAATGTGTTCGCCTGGACGATGGCTGAAAGCCCTTCGCGTATCTCGCAGCTCACTCAGGGACAGGGATCAGGTTGTTTCTGTCTTGTTTATGAGTTTGTCCTCCTCCTGTTCTTGTGATGGCCCTCTTTAAAGTAGTCTGCCTCCTCACCGTCGAGACAGTATGCTGCTTCTTCCTACTCCCTCTTAGGAGGAGCTTCCTCATCCCTTTCTAAATGAGTTGACTTTCGCTTCCAATATTTCTTCTTGTGTATAGGGGTGACTGATACCGGCACGGGCTGGTTTCCTGGTTTAGCTGCAGTGCCTGTCGCCGGGGTCGGAGTAGCCGCACTGCCTGTCGGTTTGTTTTCCCTCTCTTCTCCCTGAGGGTGCTGCATAATATCGAGCAGTGTTTGGTAGATACTAGCCAGGGCCCAGCACAGTGCGATGAGTTGTGCCTCTTTGGAATAGCCACGGCATTTTTCTTTCAAGCATTCTATCACTTCATCAGGATCCTGTAGTTGTTTGGGAGTGAAGTTCCAGATCATTGGAGGTGAGAAGTTCTCTAAGTATTCTCCCACATGCCGTGCCACCCATGACTGTCCAGCCTCGGGGCAGATCTCTGGGTAATTTTTTAAAACAGTTTTTTAAACCTAAACAAGACCTGAAACACATTCAGGAGACATAGCAACAGGAGCATGATGGTTTGAACATCCCAAGGATATTCAAAATTGTCGAGAGCTGGTGTAACTAGCCTGAAGGAGAAAGGGAAGGTGAAAGAACGGGGGAAAGCATCCCCCCCCCCCCCGCCCCGTCTTCCCCATAGATTGGTTCTCCGAGGAGAAAAGGTGAAAAGTGTCATTATTAATAATTTCCGAGAGATGGCGCCCGAGGTACGAAGATGACAGCAATACCAAATACAAATACCAAATGAGTTTTTTGACTCGTAATCATAAGTCGATGTTACACAGTATAGTAAAATGATGATAATCCTGATCCATCTCCCAGAGGTGATAAACAGCACCGCAGGGAATGCATATTGCAAGTGAGGAATTACATAATACAACCATGCGAACAAATAAAACAGCATTGTGACCAGCGACTCTTAAACTAATATAATGAATGCTTAAAACAAATTTATTTTAACATGCTCTGGTCACATCTGTCGTTATCTCAACCCTTTGTGCCCCACGTTGGGCGCCAAAAAGGACTGTCGTGGTTTAATCCCAGCCGGCAACTAAGCACCACACAGCCACTCGCTCCCCCTCCCCCTCCCGGTGGGCTGAGGGAGAGAATCGGAAGGGTAAAAGCGAGAAAACTCATGGTTTGAGATAAGAACGGTTTAATAACTGAAATAAAATAAAATATAATAATAATAATAATAATAATAATAATAATAATAATAATAATGAAGAAAAGGAAAACAACAACAACGAACAAAACCCAGGAAAAACAAGTGATGCAACCTGCTGACTGATGCCCAGCCAGTCCCTGAGCAGCAGTCACTCCCCCCCCAGCCAACTCCCCCCAGTGTATATACTGAGCATGATGTCATATGGTATGGAATAGCCCTTTGGCCAGTCTGGGTCAGCTATCTTGGCTGTGCCCCCTCCCAGCTTGTTGTGCACCTGGCAGAGCATGGGAAGCTGAAAAAGTCATTGACTGACTAGTGTAAGCACTGCTTAGCAACAACTAAAACATCAGTGTGTTATCAACATTAATCTCATACTAAATCCAAAACACAGCACTGTACCAGCTACTAGGAAGAAAATTAACTCGGTCCGAGCCGAAACCAGGACATGGGGTCAGCTGTCCCGGCTGTGTCCCCTCCCAACTTCTTGTGCACCCCCAGCCTACTCGCTGGCAGGGCGGTGTGAGAAACAGAAAAGGCCTTGACGCTGTGTAAGCACTGCTCAGCAATAGCTAAAGCATGGGTGTGTTATCAACACTGTTTTGGTCACAAATCCAAAACATAGCCCCATACCAGCTACTATGAAGAAAATTAACTCTGTCCCAGCCAAAACCAGTACATTCGGCTAGTAAATTTCCATCTTCCCTGATGTCAATCAGTTGTTCTTGCAAATTGATAGGAAGGTGTTACAGTTTTATAGTTTTAACAAATGGGTTCAAAACCTACTGAAACTCTTCATTTGGAAGATTTTTTGAACAGGTTAGAAAATTCTGTTTCCAAAATTTTTAACTGCACAAATATGAGAGTTTTTATAGGTGACACACTTGCACTTACTAATTGATGATATGGACCCATCGACTTCCATGTCCAGTGTTTCTTTTTCACTACTGGGGTTTTTACTGTAGTTGGGGGTTGGGTCCCCTCAACCGTGGTGTCCTGAGATGTGGTTTGGGTCCCTGTCTCAACCATGCTCCTCTGATGGTGCTGAACAGAGGCTTGAGAGGCACAGGCCAAGCCCCACTACTGTGCTAAGAGCTGCTGGGTCTCATTGGGGTAGGCAAGGCACCCTTCTGTCAAGTGGTGCGCCAATTCATCAGGGCTACATGCTTGTTCAGGTGTAAAATCCCAGGTTATCAGAGGTGATAAACACCCTAGGCATCTGCCCAAAACCATCCACACACCCTGCCACTCAGGAACCAACCACCTCAGGGCATGTTTCTCTGTGGCCTCACCAACAAGTAGTTTCCTCTTACGCCAGAATGAAACCAGGTTCCACGCACCCAGCAAAATGACAACAATATTAGATAACAGGATCAAACAGCTTACGTAAGGATGTGCAAGAACCTTGGGATCCTGTGCAACAGAGCCAGCCACATCAGTCCCAGAGAAGAGGGAGGTGTAATCCCTCATTCTCGCTGCAAGATAGCCCACCCAGAACAGGAATGGCATCAATGCCAGGGCCAAGTGCATGGCCACTGCTTTTATCAAAATGTTCCCAGGCACAGCAAAATAGAGAGATAAGCAGCACAGCAAACAGCAAGAGCTGAAAGCAGCCACTAACAAGCCCTAGACTCTATTATACAGTAAAGCAAGCAAGCTCCATGATCTGCCAATTAACAACTACAACAGCTATAGCATGCTCAGATTAAAACTGTCGTTATCTCGATCCCCACGTTGGGCACCAAAAAAGGGCTGTGGTGGGTTGACCCTGGACAGCAGCCAAACTCTCTCTTTGGGAGAGAAAAATAGAATAGACTTGTAGAGTGAGATAATGACAGTTTAATTAGAAACGCAAAATCTGCGTGCTCAAGCAAAGCAAAAAGACAAATTCATTCATTGCTTCTCATTGGCAGGCAGATGTCCAGCCACTTCCTGGGAAGCAGGGCCTCAGCATGCGTAATGGTTGCTTGGGAAAACAAATGCCATAGCCACAATTGTCCTCCCCTTCTTCCTCCTTTCCCTGAGCTTTTATTGCTGAGCATGACGTCATACGGTATAGAATATCCCTTTGGTCAGTTGGGGTCAGCTGTCCCAGCTGTGTCCCCTCCCAACCTCTTGCCCATTCCCATCCTACTGACTTCTGGGAGGGGGGAGAAAGAGAAAGCCTTGATACTGTGCAAGCACTCTTCAGCAATAGCCAAAACATTGGTGTGTTATCAACACTGTTCTAGCCACAAATGCAAAGCGCAGCACCGCATGGGCTGCTATGTAGAAAGTTAACTTCATAACTCCATCCTAGCCAGACCCAGTGAAGAGTCAGATGGATAGTTGGGAGAAAAACAGTCCTTGACGAGGTGCTACAAGAAATCCAACTGTTACCCAATCCTGAGAATAAAAATAAGTTCCGTGCTGTGCTAGGGACTTTAGGATTTTGGAGGACGCATATTCCAGGATTTAGTATAATAGCACATCCACTCTATAACTTGCTAAAGAAAAATGCAGTCTGGGAATGGAATCCACAATATGAAGAAGCCCTGGAGCTTTTAAAGGAATATGTGACTGTATATCAATCACTGGGACCCATGCACCCTATGCGGCCCCTCTCACTACACATCCAGGTGAGAGAGAGGGGATATTGGTGGGGACTATGGCAACAAGGGCCTACCAGTTCCAAGGAACTCCCTATTACTTTTGGGTCCAAATCATGGCAGAATGCTCAGCACAATTACTTGACTCTTGAAAAGGTGCTATTAGCAGCTTATGAAGGGCTAGTAGCAACTGAGTCCTTGACTCAGGGAAGAAGTGTACAATTGCATGTGCTAATATCTATTCTTAAGCCTATTCTTGCTGGTAAACCACTGCCTTTAGGTGTAGCACATAAGACCACTGTACAAAGGTGGGCACTGTATATCCATAATCGTGTAACCACAGATGGCTTGACTAAGGAGAATAAAGTTACTGGAGTTGTGGAGCGTGTAGGAATGCCCAATGAATACACAGACCCTCTGTACTCTCCTATCCAGCATGCCCCTGAATTCAATCCCCATCAACCAGATGGTTTACTGATGGGAGCGCTTGCAAAATACAGGGTAAATGGCAAGGAATGGCTGCTGCTGTATCTGTAGCTGATGAACTTGCAGTAACTGAGTAGAAGGTTCTGCTGAATTAGCAGAGCTCTATGCCTTAGTGTTAGCTCTTAGAAATGGCACACGGACCGTATACACCGATTCCTATGCTGTATGGGCTGGTGCTACACAATGGCTAAGAAACTGGGCAAAACACAACTGGCAGGTGGGGAACTGAGATGTATGGTGAAGGGAATACTAGGAACAAATATACAATATCACTAACTCCCATGCTGTTGCTATAGGGCACATAGCCACACACCAGAAAAATACCACTCAGGTAGCCAAATGGAACAGTATGGTTGACCACTTAGCGAGTATAAATGCGGCAGGATTTTCCTCTACCTTGAGTATTGAATGGCTGGGTAAATGGCTGCATGAATGGTTGGGACACACTGGTGCATATGACCTGTATCAGCCTGCAGCAAGATGAGGTCGGCCAATTACTAAGCAACAACCAGTTCAACTAGTGACCACCTGTGGATTTTGTAATGAAACAAAGGATTATCTTGACAAAAGTCAACAACAAGTAAACCTTAGGGAAGGCAAAGTCCTTTGGGGTACTTGGCAAGTAGACTATACCAGACCTATGGCACGTACCTCTGAAGGATGGAAATTTATTATGATTGGAGTTGAAATACTGAGCGGTTTGGGTAATGTTTACCCTACGCTCACCGCATTGACAGCCATGGCAGGATTAAACTGATGGTTTGCTATGCACCCAATGCCACAAGAGAGACAGTCAAATAATGGGTCACATTTTAAAAATGAACTAGTACAGGAATGATGTCTTAAGCATGGAGTTAAGTGGCCTTTCCACTTACCCTATCGACCTCAGAGTAATGGTATAGTAGAAAGATGGAACAGGTTGCTTAAACAACAGCTCAAATGGCAAAATGGTGATGTTAATTGGGGAAGAAACTTATAGAAGGCTATGTGAGCTTTGAACTCCTGGCAGACTCTTACTAGTAGTCCACTATACAGAGGTTTTTGTATTGGATTTGTGTGGCAAGGTTTTGGTAGCAAGGGGGTTACAGGAGTGGCTTCTGTGAGAAGATACCAGAAGCTTCCCCCATGTCCGACAGAGCCAGTTTCAGCCGGCTCCAAGAGGGACCCACCGCTGGCCAAAGCTGAGCCAACCAGCGACCGTGGTAGCGCCTCTGTGATAACATATTTAAGAAGGGGAAAAAACTGATGCGCAACAGCAGCTGGGAGAAAGGAGTGAGAATATGTGAGAGAAACAGCCCTGCAGACACCAAGGTCAGTGAAGAAGGAGGAGGGGGAGGAGGTGCTCCAGGCACCAGAGCAGAGATTCCCCTGCAGCCCGTGGTGAAGACCATGGTGAGGCAGGCTGTCCCCCTGCAGCCTGTGGAGGTCCACGGTGGAGCCGATATCCACCTGCAGCCCATGGAGGACCCCATGATGGAGCAGGTGGATGTGCCTGAAGGAGGCTGTGACCATGTGGAGAGCCCGTGCTGGAGCAGGCTCCTAGCAGGCCCTGTGGCCCCATGGAGAGGATCTCATGCTGGAGCAGGTTTTCTGGCAGGACTTGTGAACCCATGAGGGACCCACGCTGGAGCAGTCCATTCCTGAAGGACTGCACCCTGTGGAAAGGAGACACGCTGGAGCAGTTTGTGAAGAACTGCAGCCCATGGGAAGGACTCATGTTGGAGAAGTTCGTGGAGGACTGTCTCCTGTGGGTGGGTCCCCACGCTGGAGCAGGGGAAGAACGTGAGGAGGAAGGAGTGGCAGAGACAACATGTGATGAACTGACTGCAACCCCCATTCCCTGTCCCCATCCACTGCTCGGGGGGAGGAGGTAGAGAATTCGGGAGTGAAGTTGAGCCCAGGAAGAAGGGAGGGGTGGGGAGAAGGTTTTTTAAGATTTGTTTTTATTTCTCATTACCCTACTCTGACTTTTGATTGGCAATAAATTAAATTAATTTCCCCAAGTCGAGTCTGTTTTGCCCATGATGGTAATTGGTGAGTGATCTCCCTGTCCTTATCTCTACCCAGGAGCCTTTTGTTATATTTTCTCTCCTCTGTCCAGTTGAGGGGGGTGTGTGTGACAGAGCAGCTTGGTGGGCACCTGGCAGCCAGCCAAGGTCAACTGACCACAGTTTTGAACAATCCCCTGTGCTGAACCAAGACCAGCAAGATGCTTTGAACACCTCAGTGTGGCATCCAGGGGACTGGGTGAGAATTCAGCACCCATCACTGGGAAAATGCTGGGTCACTTTGCAGCACTTTCAAGGGAAAGTAATATGGGAAAATAGATACTGTGGGAGTGAACAAACCAATTGGGTCCATAATGGAAATCCTGCTGTATTAGGGACCCTGTTATTGGATCGGCGCCGGGATTTTAAATCCTGGTTTCTCAAAATTGTATACTCAGAGGTAGTAAGTAAAAGTAATCTGCTGAGTGGATCTATTACCACACAGTGAATAAGAAAATTAAAGAAGAACCCATTTACCCATACACCCTGTTTCCCATTATTGTAGCTAATACAATATGGGTTCCAGTTCAAGGAAGCAAATGGATGGATAGACAAGATAATCTGATTGATACTCGTG
The DNA here is from genome assembly GCF_047370975.1 of Nipponia nippon. Lineage (NCBI taxonomy): Eukaryota > Metazoa > Chordata > Aves > Pelecaniformes > Threskiornithidae > Nipponia > Nipponia nippon. Next base: position 2,657,921 of record NW_028262352.1, on the reverse strand, counting down.
GACGTGAACAATGGGGAAACCATGAATGGTACTGCCCTGAACATTTAGTAATACAAGACTCATGTTCAAGTAATGTATCCTTATTGAGAGCAGCCCTGAGGAGAAGGACTTAGGGGGTACTGATAGATGAAAAGCTGGACATGAGCCGACAATGTGCTCTCGCAGCCCAGAAAGCCAACCGTATCCTGGGCTGCATCAAAAGAAGAATGGCCAGCAGGTCGGGGGAGGTGATTCTGTCCCTCTACTCCACTCTCCTGAGACCCCACCTGGAGTACTGCATCCAGCTCTGGAGCCCTCAGCACAGGAAAGACATGGACCTGTTGGAGCGGGTCCAGAGGAGGGCCACAAAAATGATCAGAGGGCTGGAACACCTCTCCTATGAGGAAAGGCTGAGAGAGCTGGGGTTGTTCAGCCTGGAGAAGAGAAGGCTGCGGGGAGACCTTATTGCGGCCTTTCAATACTTAAAGGGGGCCTACAAGAAAGATAGGGACAGACTTTTTAGCAGGGCCTGTAGCGATAGGACAAGGGGTAATGGTTTTAAACTAAAAGAGGGTAGATTCAGACTAGAGATAAGGAAGACAGTGAAACACTGGACTGGGTTGCCCAGAGAGGTGGTAGATGCCCCATCCTTGGAAACATTCAAGGACAGTCTAGATGGGGCTCTGAGCAACCTGATCTAGCTGAAGGTGTCCCTGCCCATTGCAGGGGGGGTGGACTAGATGACCTTTAAAGGTGCCCTCCATCCCAAAGCATTCTATGATTCTATGATCCTCAGGTATCTGCTATTTAGACTCTGTGTATGATAATTGCACAGTTGTACTTAAGGGAAAACCTGATTGTATACGTGTGGTTTCACTTTGTGATGCTCTATGGAACAACGGGAATAAAGCCCAAGAATGACAGTGCAATGTTATGGCACTAGAGACCTGTAGACGACTTTATAGAAACCATAAAGCTAACCTCACATTGATGCTGGTGGAATACTGGCTTACAACTTGGACTGTACCCTTTGGACCAATATGGGATACAGTATATTCTCAAATTGAAGAAATGGAAGGTTTAGTCGCCAAATATGAAAAGTCTATTATTTATCAAAACCAGATGACTATCACTATCAAACATGATACTGGTTGGATTGTCAGAATTGCAATAGAAATTGAACAAACTGCCACACATCATTGGTATGACATTTTTAAGGGATACACGCCATCTGCAACTGGCATATTGCATCTTATGTTACATCCTTTGATCATTGTGTTATTGTGTTCTACTTTATTAGTTTTGTTATTAGTATGCTTGTATATCCATGTTTATCACTTATCTCGCCATGTTGAAAGCATGTATCACCAATTGTTACCTGATTACAAACTGTGAAGCTAGACTTAAGGGAAAGTGCTCAGAACTTTCCCCTACCCTCATCCCCAACAAGGCAAGAGGAGTAACAGTACCTCCACTTGCCAAGGCAATGGGTTTGCTAGATGTTTGGTCTATACCAAGGGGTGGAGTGTGACTGTCCACTCAACTCCTGCTCAGATTTTGTCTAACACACAGCTCATGCTAAGGCCTGATGTATGCTGGGAGCAGCACCATTAGGTCAAAGAGAGAGTAACAACACATACACAGGGCACAACGGACAGGAAGAGATAAGGGCCATTCTGCAGCCATTTAACAAAAAATTTGATAATAAATGCGACAGTGGTTTAACAAGATTCGATGGCAAAATACACTTGATTATTTACTGCATAGAGGACAGGGTCAGACAAGACTGACAGGGAGACCCTCCCGTTGAGTCACGAGGTTGAGAGAGGACCCCCTTGCTTTCTAAACTCCTTCTCAAAGAGGAGTCTAGGTGCGGCTGGATCCAATCCTAGTCCCAGACTTGGTCAACGGTTTATGTCTAAAGGATTATATATGCACAATCAATCCTTTATATCACTTAGCTAAGATTTCAAAGTTTAGCATGCTATTAGTCACTTACCGAGGATCTGTTGTGGCGAGGAATCTCTCAACCTCGAGGAGTAACCTTGAGAGGCGTCCCTACTCAAGGGGAGATCCCGGCGTGCAGCCCGCTGCCGTGCAGGAGAGCTCAAAGGGCTCTTGGGCTGCTCACTGTTTATGGAGGTAAGATGATTAACTCATAGTCATATTTACATACCAACTCCGTATGTTAGTTTCTTCCAAATCTAGCTTGAGCTGGACACTGACCAGCACTGTGGTTAGGTAGACACGTTGCCATAAATTAGCCCTTGGCTGTTGTGCTGTTATCTGTCCCCCCTGAATCCACTTTGAGCTGGATGCATCCATCACAACTGCCACTGGTGATTATCACCCGAGCAGGGCCATGGGAAAAGGTCAGATGTGGGAGGGCAGGAGGGTACAGGGGGAGCACACCACCACATTACCCAATAAGATATTGAAGTGGATCTAACAGCAGCTGAACTGCTGAGGCTCTCGTGCTTCCTGGCATGATATAGGGGATGCCCACACCATGATGGAGGAGGGAGAATGAGCGCTCTCACCATTGGCTAGGTAACTATTTTGTGCATAGGCGTGCGAGTTAGAAGTTAGAAATTAGAGAACTTGTGAGTTAGGGAATTCCTGAATTAATGAAGTAATGAATTAGTGAAGTCACGTGTTAGACTAGCCTGTATACAAAGGGGATTGAGCCTTTGTTTGATGCGTTTGGGTTTTTTTCTAATGAGCTCATAAAATAAAGTTTAATTTACAGAGTATGTTGTCCTGTGAATTTGAGAAATCCAAACGGACCATGACACCTGCCTAATTGTGCTTTATCTAACAAAAGTTTCATCCCTAACAACTCTATTGCAACATACCAAAGGGCAAACTGTGAGCCTCCGACATCAGTCTAATTATTTGAGTGGTCAGCTCAGAAGGCCAAGACACTGATGCAGTACATATTGCTTTCACCACTGTTGTAATGCCCATTTGGCTCTCTTCTGTAATCCGTGCTCAGTCCTAGTCAGACAGATCCAGATCCAGATCCAGATAGGAGTTTGAACCAAACCTGCATTATATACATTTGGCAGTAAAGAGTGATCTAAAAGTGAATTAAGTGAATGTTTGTGTGCTGGTTTTGGCTGGGATGATAGAGTTTATTATTTTCTTCATAGTAGCTAGTATGAGGCTATGTTTTGGATTTGTGCTGAAAACAGTGTAGATGATAATACAGGGATGTTTTCGTTATTGCTGAGCAGTGCTTACACAGCGCCAAGGCCTTTTCTGCTTCTCACACCGCCCCACCAGCGAGTAGGCTGGGGGTGCACAAGAAGTTGGGAGGGGACACAGCTGTTGCAGCTGAACCCAACTGACCAAAGGGATATTCTATACCATATGACGTCATGCCCAGCAATAAAAGCTGGGGGAGGAAGAAGGAAGTGGGGGGACGTTTGGAGTTATGGCGTTTGTCTTCCCAAGTAACCGTTACGTGTGATGGAGCCCTGCTTTCCTGGAGATGGCTGAACACCTGCCTGCCGATGGGAAGTAGTGAATGAATTCCTTGTTTTGCTTTGCTTGCGTGCGCGGCTTTTGCTTTACCTATTAAACTGTCCTTATCTCAACCCACAAGTTTTTTCCCTTTTACTCTTCCGATTCTGTCCTCCATCCCATTGTGGGGGGAGTGAGCGAGCGGCTGTGTGGTGCTTAGTTGCTGGCTGGAGTTAAACCACGGACAGTTTGTAACTTAGCTAAGGTCCTTTTCCATTGTCAAAGTGTTCTTAAAAGCAAGATGAAGTAGGGATAAAGTGAGGCTAATTTCTAGATTGAAATTCCTGCTGACATGATGATGTCTGTAGCCTAAGATTACTACATAGTGCAAAGTCTCAGTTCAGAGAGAGCACAGAAACAAGCAATGTGCATTGAGGGATGCTATAAGCAGCTGCTACCTCCAGCAGCTCCAGGGCCTGGGGATTCCTCCTGCCCGGCCACTGGAACCCAGCCTGGAGACCTGGGGTCTCTGTCCCAGGCTGATGGATGTGGCTGCTGCTTTCCCATTTGCAGGTTCCACCAGTAGCGAAGCTGAATGTGTATCCCAGAGACACACAAAAAAAAGAGGACACTGACACAGCCAGCTACACAGACTGCCACAGACAAGGTGCTGCCTTCAACAGCACCTACATATAGGACTTCTAAAACATAAGTATAGACAGCCAAGTCCTCTTCCTCCTCTTTGGCTGGTAGAGATTGAAGTTGACTAGTGAAAGCACACATGCCCTCACTGTCTAGATTCACAAGCACACGCACATTTGCGGATCCCTCAAGTACTGACATGGACCCTCTGTCCGTCCAACACCCCTGCCTGAATCCTGGGCCCTCTTACCTGTTCCATGGGTCTCCTATTTTCCAGCTAGTCCAGCTTGATGCTCGCTAGCAAACAGATGCGTGCACTCACACACTCATCTCGCAGGCACTCTGCACTCACAGGTCACCCCAAATGCCAGCACAGACCTGCTGCCTGTCTAATATCCCTGCCTGGACCCAAGGCCGCCTACTCGCTGGCTAGTCCAGCTTGAAGTTTGCTAGTGAATTACACATGCACGCTCCCCCCCACACGAGGTTTGAGGAATATAGAGACGCTCCCCCTCCCCGCTTGGCACCCAGGCACATGGGCTTGTTACCTGTGGTCCCACTCTAGCTTCTGGCACTGAGACTCTCACTCACTTCGCTCAATGCAGTCTCCCCAGAAACTGGTACTCGGGACACACTGGTCCTGTACTGGAGCCAAGACCCTCACCCGCTCCAGGAGCTGATACCAGAGGCCAGGGGTGCCTACACCTCCGCTCTGACTCCAGTTGAGGGCCCTGTATCCACTCACGCTTGTCTTACCAGTAGCTGGCACTTAGTCCTTACAGCACTCACACACACAAGATTGTGAGTGAGTTTACACAGAAAGATAGTTAAGAAAGGATTTAATAAGAACATCGGACAGTTTTATACCCCCTTCTGTCTGTTCCCCCTGCTTTGTTCCACCGATTCCCTTCCCCTGCACATTACTTAATCAGTTTGCATAGTCGTCGTGTCCCCTTGGTCAGGTCCGTCCCCTGTCCCCCAACCCCTAATATCCAAGAACCTCAGGTTCACATTTTTATCAGTTGCAAAGTCCCAGTCAGCCCTCTTTGAAGTATACCTGCAGTTTCTTGATGGCTCATCAATTAGTGTGACTAACAAGGTTTGTTTCTTGTTATCAGTCCCCTTATCATTTGTCTGTCAGGTTTGTGTCTCTGTATGTTTTGTTTATTGCTTCCCCCTTATCCTCCCATTTGACAAGGTCCTTTATCATATAATCTTACTGAAATAAACATTCTCACATTCCACATACCCTTACAATGTGTAGTAAGTCCTTCTTACAAAAACATCACTTACTGGCCTTTTTTTAAGACATACCCCCTTATGTTGTACTTGTCCATGTTCTCATATGATACACCATTGGGAAATGGCCTCTAAAGTAAAAAACAGATGAAGAAAGTTCGGTGGCACATTATAGTTAGCGGATAATCATTCATCCAATATGGTGCTCATTCTGTGATGATAACATTAGTCATAAGGCATTTTCTCAGAAGTACTGAGAGAAGCTAGTTGCACTGGACAATTACACTGTGACTTCTTGCAAATGATCTTTGACTACTATGCATTAACTGTAAACTGTTTAAGCAACAGGTTTTGAAGTTGCAGATCTCAAATCTGAGGGAGTCCCACTGCGCCAAAGTCTCCATAAGACAGCTATACAAAGAGCCATCAATGGCAATGAAGATTAGATGCATGCACCTTCATGCTGAATTTAGTATGTTTGTTTTTTCTAAGAGTCATTTAGATTAAATTCCAGACATATTATTACATGCTTTGCATAAAAACACATCTAAAACCAGCTGCATGCATTTGTAGGATGACTGCAATTTGAAGAGAATGCAAAGATAAAAGTCTCCAATATGACAACAGATGGTGAAATAATCTTTTCTCCTGAAATTTCTGCCTATCTTGAATCATGATCGGCTATACTGAAACTGGATTCAGATTTCAGGCTTTTTAAACTTTTTAATGTGACCCAAACCCAAAACTTCCAAGAAATGCTGGATTTGAATTTATTTATTTATTAGCTCAGGACAAAGCACATTACTTTTCTTCTGTATTCTAGATTTTTGAAAAGATTTCTTATGACTATTCAGAACATATGGGATTAGCTTTTTAACTATACACAATCAGATTTTTACAATGAAATGTCAAATTGACCAAGCCACCCTAATATAGTTTTCGCAACCATAAAGAGTATCTTACAGGTGATAATAAAAGATTTTCACATTTTGAATGGTGAAAATCTTAGACACTTCGTGTGAGACTTTGATACCACTAGCCCAGAAGAATAACTCTTATGATGAGTAAGCCACAAAACTGAATCTTTGTCTAAGCTAGATCTAGATCCCAACGTAATTGCAATGGCCTCTCTCTGGTGAAAATTGTTTCATAAAATCATAGAACGGTTTGGGTTGGAAGGGACCTTTAAAGGTCATCTAGTCCAACCCCCTTGCCACGGGCAGGGACACCTTTCACTAGATCAGGTTGCTCAAAGCCCCATCCAACCTGACCTGGAACACTTCCAGGGATGGGGCATCCACAACTTCTCTGGGCAACCTGTTCCATTGTTTCATCACCCTCATCGTAAAGAATTTCTTCCTTATGTCCAATATCTAAATCTACCCTCTTTCAGTTTAAAACCGTTGCCCCTTGTCCTGTCACTACAGGCCCTGGTGAAAAGTCTCTCTCCATCTTTCTTAGAAGCCCCCTTTAAGTATTGAAAGGCCACAATAAGGTCTCCCCAGAGCCTTCTCTTCTCCAGGCTGAACAACCCCAACTCTCTCCACCTTTCCTCATAGGAGAGGTGTTCCAGCCCTCTGAATGCTTTTGTGGCCCTCCTCTGGTCCCACTCTAACAGGTCCATGTCTGTCTTGTGCTGGGGAGCCCAGAGCTGGGCGCAGTACTCCAGGTGGGGTCTCACGAGAGCGGAGTAGAGGGGCAGAATCACCTCCCTCGACCTGCTGGCCACACTTCTTCTGATGCAGCCCAGGATGCGATTGGCTTTCTGGGCTGCAAGCGCACATTGCCGGCTCATGTCCAATTTTTCATCCACCAGTATCCCCAAGTCCTTCTCTGCGTGGCTGCTCTCAATCCATTCGTCCCCCAGCCTGTATTGATACCAGGGGTTGCCCCAACCCAGGTGCAGGACCTTGCACTTGGCCTTGTTGAACCTCATGACGTTTGCATGGGCCCACTCCTCAAGCCTGTCAAGGTTTTCTAGGATTTAGCTATACTATTTCTGACTGGTTTTCTGTCTAGCTAATGAAACAATTTCATCACTTCACTATTTTTTCCCTAGTTGAATCTTCCTTAGTGGTGCAAAGAAAAAACCCCAAGCTGTAAATCCCTTCCATATTTGCAATTTCCTATGGAGGAACAAGACTGCTGAAATCGATGAGAGTTTTTATGATGATGGATATTTGGATCAAAATTTTATCCTTTGCTTTTTTGCTGTATTATTAAACCTTTTACCACCTGGTCTTGGTGACTATTTATGGTGCTGGACTGCTCAATTTACTTGCGAGAAGAGGATAAAAGCTTTGTTGGAGAAGAACAGAATAGAATAGAATAGAGAAAAGAAAAGAGAAGAAAAAAAGAAAAGGGAAGGGAAGGGAAGGGAAGGGAAGGGAAGGGAAGGGAAGGGAAGGGAAGGGAAGGAAGGGAAGGGAAGGGAAGGGAAGGGAAGGGAAGAAAAGAAAAGAAAAGAAAAGAAAAGAAAAGAAAAGAAAAAAAGAAAAGAAAAGAGAAGAAAAGAGAAGAAAAGAAAAGAAAAGAAAAGAAAAGAAAAGAGAAGAAAAGAAAAGAAAAGAAAAGAAAAGAAAAGAAAAGAAAAGAAAAGAAAAGAAAAGAAAAGAAAAGAAAAGAAAAGAAAAGAAAAGAGAAGAAAAGAAAAGAAAAGAAAAGAAAAGAGAAGAAAAGAAAAGAAAAGAAAAGAGAAGAAAAGAAAAGAAAAGAGAAGAGAAGAGAAGAAAAAGAAAAGAAAAGAAAAGAGAAGAGAAGAAAAGAAAGAAAGAAGAGAAAGAAAAGAAAAGAAAAGAAAAGAAAAGAGAAGAAAAGAGAAGAAAAGAAAAAGAAAGAAAAGAAAAGAAAAGAAAAGAAAAGAAAAGAAAAGAAAAGAAAAGAAAAGAAAAGAAAAGAAAAGAGAAGAGAAGAAAAGAAAAGAGAAGAGAAAGAAAGAGAAGAAAAGAAAAGAAAAGAGAAGAAAAGAAAAGAGAAGAAAAGAAAAGAGAAGAGAAGAAAAGAAAAGAAAAGAAAAGAGAAGAAAAGAAAAGAGAAGAAAAGAAAAGAAAGAGAGAAAGAAAAGAAAAGAGAAAGAAAAGAGAAAGAAAAGAAAAGAGAAGAAAAGAGAAAGAAAAGAAAAGAAAAGAAAAGAAAAGAAAAGAAAAGAGAAAGAAAAGAAAAGAAAAGAAAAGAAAAGAAAAGAAAAGAAAAGAAAAGAAAAGAAAAGAAAAGAAAAGAAAAGAAAAGAAAAGAAAAGAAAAGAAAAGAAAAGAAAAGAAAAGAAAAGAAAAGAAAAAATAATAGAGGCACAGAAAGCCAGAGAGAGCTGCAGGGAGACATTCGGAGACAGAGGGAGAGAGAGACTGTGACAGAGAACGGGAGAGACAGAGAACGAGAGGTAACCAAGCGAGAGAAAGAGAGGTTGACAGAGAAGGCCACAGAGAGCTGCAGAGAGCATTCAGAGGAAAACAGAGGTAGGAAACAGAGAGAGGAAACACAGAGATGCGGGGGGGGGGGGGGGGGGGGGCATGTGTCTCAGAGAGTGGTTGAGAGAGAAGTGCAGAGAGAGACAGTGAGTGACAGCAAGAGGCAGTGAGTGAGCGACATCAAGCAACACGGGGGGGGGGGGGGGGCGGGGAGTGACAGAGAAAGCCACAGAGAGCTGCAGAGAGATATTCTGCAACAGAGAAAGAGAGGGGACAGACAGAGAAAGTCAGAGAGATGCAGAGAGAGAGACAGAGAGAGACAGAGAGAGACAGAGAGACACACAGAGAGAGAAAGAGTGACAGAGAAAACCACAGAAAGCTGCAGAGCGTTTCAGAGAGAAAGAGTGTGGCAGAAAAAGTCAGAGAGCTGCAGAGAGAGACTTAGAGAGAGAGAGACAGAGAAAGCCACAGAGAGCTGCAGAGAGAGATTCAGAGAGAAACAGAGAGAGGACAGAGACAAAGAGAACAGAGAGAAACAGAGAGCTAGAGAGAGGGGGAGAGGCAGAGAGAGGCACCCAGTGGCTACGTGGGTTTCAGCCCTACAGAAAGGGGAAGGCCTTGAATCCAAGCCTCGTGCTCCGAGTACTCTATCTACTGCCGTGTCATCACTCTCACCACCTCCATTGAGGTGAATAAGCTCCTGGTAAAGCCAGTCAGCTAAAACTTATACAAGTAGTTTTAGGCAGTTAAAACTTAGACAAGTAGACGTATGATTGATTCTTCTTCCTAACTGCCAGTATATGAGAGCAAAATGATGGAAAGGGGAAAAATATGAATATAGCTACTTCTGGAAAAAAAAAGATGAGGCTTGAAGGGAAAAGAAGAGAAGCTGGTCTAGATGACAGCCTAAAAGCTGTAAGAACTAGTTTGTTCTGCTGTAAATAAAGACTATGCTGTAATAAATGAGCTATAAGTGGAATTCTAAGGTTTCACATTAAACTTTAATTTTGGCATTTCTGGAATTCTGAATGCATAACTTCACAAATTTAATATCCTTCTAGCAGATTTTTTATATGGAATTTTTAAAAGAACAGGCATTAGATCTATTTCTGTTGTCATTTATATTCATGAACCATTATGCTCATTTTGACATTTAATATGCACAGGTATGATTATAAGCATGTAATTTTCTGTTTACATGCAAAACCAAGGAGTTAGGAAAACTGTTTCTAGTTATATTAGTTACACTGCTTACATTATTTTACATATTTGCATACTTTCACAGTAGTCAGAGGTAATGGTTAATAAGATTATAGAATGCACTTTAAAAAATATATATTCACTTTCTCATAAATATAATGTATGATGCTTTTAATATATATTTTTTCTTTTTACAAGTTCCCATGTGAGAATTCTTTCTTTAGAACTTCCTTGTTGTTTTTTTTTTTCTCCTCACTGTCTCCCCTTTCTTTCTCTGAGAGATCTCATGATTATTTCTCTTCACCCCATACTACTTTGGCTGAAAATAAAATTGTCTACATTTTCTACATTTTTTATTTTTCTATTGTAATGTATGATGCAGATCTATGTTATAGATTCCTCCCTCAATACATATTGCATTTTCCTTGACTAGGTTCAAATAGATTTAATCAAGATGTAAAAAGTAATATATCTGATGTTCGCCCTTTTGATTAAGTGTCTAACTTCATTCATAGTTTACTTAGTACTATAGTTAATTTCAAAATATTATTTTTTCATTGTGTACTAAATTGAATTTCAGTTCATACTCATAAAGCCCTTAAGTGATATTTTTCAAAATTCTCTTTGTTTTTTCATTGTCCTTTCCCTAAGGTCCTTGTGACTCAAAAGTCCAAAGTTCACTTTTTGATGGCAGAGAAGTACAATTATTTTTTGATAAATCCATATGGGGAAAAAAAATCCTGCATATCTCCACAGCAAAAAATATGAATGTTTTATATTTTCAAAACTCTCAACTTGAAAAAAATTCTTCTTTAGCCTCTTCTTCTAAGTGAATTGCCACATTAAGTTATAGGAAAATATCTGAACAAAAATTTATTTTCTTGATTATAGCATACAAATTTACAAAAAATGTTTTTAAGGAAATGTAATAGCATAAAATTATATAGACTTCTAAGTTCATAAAAGAACATGAATATTTTCAGCACGTTTTGATACAAAAGCATTTAAAAGAGGGGTCTGTAGTTCTATATTTTATACATTAAGTGCTTTGATCCTTTATTTAACACTGCAACCCCTCCCCACAACCCAAAAAATAAACACCTGGTTTAGGGTTAAGCCAAAAAAGGGATGAGACATAAATGTGGTTTTGCCTCCACTCTGTACTGTAAAAGTGCCCTTGGCCAAATTCCTTGACAATTTCCCACGACAGAAGATGGGACATTCACCGCAGCCATGCCTTTCATAATAACATTCGAGCCTTAAATGTTCCATTATCCGGTACTTCCTGAGCAACAGGATCATGGTCCTTAGGAGTCTTGAGGGGCTTTTCTGCTTCTGTTTCCTTTTGTTGTGGAAAAAAGAGAATTAGTTTCCCCCTTTTCTGATCGCTCTGCTTCAGGTGTTCCAAGTACTTTTGAATAGCGGTGGTATACACCTTAGTGTTTTTGTGTGCTGTTAAGCTTGCTTCTTGGAGAATGTCCCTCATTTCAGCATCCAAGCAGTGGGTTGTCAGCCTTAATGTTTTCACTGGGTAGCAGCAGCACCCTTAGCTGCTTCAGACAATTTGCAGGGACCAGATGCATTTTTTTTTCCCCCCACACTCATCAAATCATCGATCACAACCATGTTTACTTTATTAGGGAGAAATAAATGGTTGTTGCTAAGACTTTCAGATAAATCCTCCACAAATTTGATAAAAGGATATTTACAGAGCAGTTCCTGACACAATGGATGCCAACAACTGTAACACCACATGACATTCTCAGGCATAAGAGAAAGCAAGTGGTTGGCATTCTCCAAAAGACTTTTTACAAAATAACTTTTCCCACAGTTTCTAGGCCCTGCCAGAATAGCGGAAAAGGGGTGCGCATATCCATGATCTAAAGCCATAGGGGAGGCTGTTAACGTTTTTAGTCAGTACCCTTTTGTCATAGACCACCTTCTGCATCTTCCAGATGGGCCTGGTTTCTATAGTCCACTTATTGTTCCTGATGATGGAACCCTGCTCTACCATGATCTTTTTAGTGTCATCACTGTCTGGATTTTTGCTGTAATCTAACGCGATCTCCCTCAACATCTCAAAATTGACCTTTTCTCTGTTGTTCACATTTAGAGTGATGCCATTTTAAACAAGACTTTCCCCAGACTGCAGGTAGCCATAGGATTTGGGCCCTGATGACACAAACTCCATAATGTGCTCATTTGGGGGCAACTTGCTCATCAGCTCGCCTAAATAGTCCCCAAGCAGGGGGTTCCAGTCACTCAGACAACTCACGAATATCATAGTCTGTGTCATGATAAAGGCAACAGTCTTGCAGGGCATCTAAGAGATCTTAAAGCTGTAGGTGTGTGTATACTGTGGTAAAGCAAGCTATAAAAATGTTAAGTGTTGTACTCCAGGGCTGCACATCCTTTGGCATGCTTCCATGAGACAGCAGTCGTATCCTCATCAACAGAATCACTGGAGGACATATTGAAAGTTGGAGAAAAGAGGTAACCATACAACTCGTCTGGTTCTCTTAGGATGATGGTGCTGGGTGGGTTGGATCTCTGTCTAAAATTACCCACAGAGAATTTAAAGACAGTTTGGCAATTTGGTATTTTTCAAGGTTTTTCTGAATATGTTCAGGCCACAAAATGACATCTTCGTTCTGCCTGTAATCTTTGATGAGTTTAGCTTTTTTGTTAGCGTTTGTGCTCCAGGCTGGGTAGCCTGAAGCTTCCTACTTCTGACAGAGCTGGAGTTTTATATAATCTGAGAAAAGGCTGCTACCCCTCTATTCAAAATGCCAAACTTCGTAGATTTCACAGACCCTGTAGCCCTTGTTCGGTTTTGGGAACCACCAGGTGCCCTCTTTTTTCATCAATATGGGCGCAGAGAAAGCTGAGAGAGAGACCATGAGACTGAGAGCGCCACAGAGAGACATTCAAAGATAAACAGAACCCGAGAGAGACCAGAGACCCAAACAGTGAGAGTGAGAGTGCAGCGTCTCTGTTTCTGTGGGTTTCTGGGTGTCTGTCTCCCTCCCTCTCTCTCTGAATCTCTCCCCACAGCTCTCTCTCACTCGCTCTCTCTCTCTGGATCTCTCTCTGCAGGTCTTAGTCTCTGTCTTTCACAGCCTCATGGTCTTGCCAGCTCTCTGATTTTCTCTCTCCCTGTCTTTATCTCGACCCACAAGCTTATTCATCTTATTTCCCCCCCCTGTCCTGTTGAGGAGGGAGAATGAGAGAGGAAGTGGGTGGCCACCTGGCAGCCAGCCAAGGTCAACCCACCACATCCACATATCATGTAGCCCTGAATCTCTGGATAAGCCATTCCCACTGCCACACACGTGCCATGGAGGCCATGGGTCAGGCTGCCATCTCTTCCATCTCCCCTGCTACATTTGAGGGTGGGGATAAAGCTGGGCTTTCAAATACTCCCTGGGGGCTTTAAAGTGCTGCTGGTGGCCCCTCCTGGGAGACATCCTCATTGTGAACTTGTTAGGGGCACAGTGTCAGGGAGGAGCGTGATAACAAAACCAGCAGAGGCAGTGGCCTTGCCAGTATGGGCCTGGTCCCCCACTACCTGAGCGAGGTGAGTAGGGCAGGTTTGCTGACAGTAACCAGGGTCAGCCACAGCCCAGTGATCACCTGGCAAGTCCATAGTGACAGGGCAAGTCTAAAGTCAAGCCAGGAAGTCAGTCTACGTGTCAGTGTCTGGGTCTGAATCTGGATTAATGGGGCCCACAGCCAAGCATGGGCCTGTCTGTGACACAGTGGAAGCTGTAGCTCAGACAGAGGCCAAACAGTAGACCCTCGGCTTAAAAGCAGCTCCAATGGGGAGGGGGCAGGGGTGGGGAGTCAGCCCTTACTGTGGCCTCCCCACAGAGCTGTCTGGCAGCTCTCTGCCCAAGGTCACCAGAGGGAGGGGGGGCAGCCCTCAGCTGCACGATCTCCAAGATGGCCCTGAGCTCAGGCGACCAAACCTCCAGGAAGGGGGATGCTCTCAGGGCACTTACGCACAGTCCCTTGCTATGCAAGGGGATGCAGTATCTGGGAAATCCTTTCCTGGGGATCATCTACCCAGCAGGAGACATGTTCATTGCCCCATCACGTTCAGAAAAGCAGTTTTCATTTGAGGGACCTTGCAGCCGCCATAACCCCTTACCAACAAGATGCTTGTAGTGACACACAATTCGTTTAGCTTTCCTAATTAGAAGTCTTCTCTGTAAAAGTGTTTTATGTTTTGCTAGACTGTGAACCAAGATTCCGGAATTATCAGCACCACCAGCCCTTTTACGCCTTCCTTCTTGCCTGCCATTCCTCTGTACCCAAAATAATCATGGTCTGACAGCTCTGCAACACCCCCATTGTTCTTACTGCTCCCCTTGCTCTTTCTGCAGTAGCTGTGGTCTCTAGGAGCATGGATCTGCAATCTGCATCCTAAAGCCTGGGTCTTGCTAATTTCATAGCAACCATGGTCTAACAGGACTATCTGTCAGGGCCCTGAGTGCACTAATAGGCATTAATGACCCTTACCAGCCTCACCTGGGGCCTCCACCCATACCCATAGGCCCAGGAACTATATTTAAGATCAGCCTTGGGCCTTTTATCCCTGTCTGAGCCATGTTAGAGATGCAGTGGTTTCTGGTTCAGTTCCACCCATACTCATGCTTGGCTATGGAGCCTCTTAATCCAAACCTCAGCCTGTGGACTGAATTGTCAGGTTGATCTCAGCCCCGCCTCATTGCTAGTGACTTGCCTGGTGATCATCAGACCTGATCCTAACCTATGGACTGACTTCCCAGCTTGACTTTAGATGTGCCTCATCACTGTGATATTGCCTTTTGATTTAAACTTTTGGTTGGACCTGGCTAACATCTCTGGGTCTGTCCTGCTTCTCTTGTTCTAGTACCGTAGGACTAGGCCCTGGCCAATGAGGCACCTGGCCTGCTGGCCATATGGTCCCTCCTGACTCCCCATCCCTTAGGGAGCAGCCCCACTCTTGCTGCTCCCTGACTGAGTCTTGATTACAGTCTGTCTTCTGCTTCTTATTTGCAGCATCAACCTAAAGGTAAGGAAACACATGATACAAACCTGAATCCTGTAATGGTCATACAAGTAGCTATAAGCTCCCCCACAGTTGTGAACAAGAGTTCCCACTACCATCCATCCTTTCTGCATGAAACTTACCTTGAAGTATAGTTTCTGAGTCACGGGTCCATTAGCTTTATTTTCTGGCTCACATGGTCTTCTTTGGGAATGTCTCTGGGACTTTTCCTTATTGTCCCCATGTATGTCATCTTAAGTTGATGTTTTGTTCTGGTTTTCCATTTTAGTACGCAGTGTTGCCTGTGTCTTGCAGTCCAGTGCAAAGCTCAAAGGCTGCCCTAGTAATATTGTATGGTCAGCTCGGCAGTTTGGGTCAGGATGCGGGGGCCTCTCAGGCCAACTCGCGGGACTGGGGTTGTACAGAGGGGGCATTGGTCAGCCTCCTAGCCCACCAAGTTTTAACTTATTTGTGTCCCCTCACCCTTTTGGCACAGTCCACCCTCTTAATCTCCCCACCCCAGACATGTTAGGGTTTGTTCAGCAGATTTTTAAAGTGTATGTGTGAGCCTAAACCTGTGCATTATTGTCATTTAATTACTTTCTATTCACATTTAAATTTTTTTTCATTTCTAGACCTAGTCCTGGACAACCTGTTCTAGGTGATCCTGCTTGAGCAGGGGGGTTGGAACAGATGACCTCTCGAGGTTCCTTCCAACCTCAACAATTCTATGATTCTATGATTTCATTAGCTCTTATGCTGTTTTAGACACTGCATACACACACTTTTAGAGGCAGTCCTGTTTTGTTTTTACTTAATTTGCTTTCTATTCACATTTCAACTTTAATTTCATTATCTCTTATTAAAGTATAAATAAGTAATATATCCATAAAAGTGCATGTGTGTATATAGTGATATATAAATTAAATATATACAAAAAGTGTATTGTGGTGGGTTTGACCTTGGCTGGCCACCAGGTGCCCACCAAGCCGCTCTATCACTCCCCCTCCTCAGATGGACAGGGGAGAGAAAATATAATGAAAGGCTTGTGATAGAGAGATAAGGACAGGGAGAGATCACTCACCAATTACCGTCACAGGCAAAACAGACTCGACTTGGGGAAATTAATTTAATTTATTGCCACTTAACAAAGGAGTAGGATAATGAGAAATAAGAACAAATCTAAAACCACCTTCCCCCCACCCTTCCCTTCTTCCCAGGTTCAACTTCACTCCCGAATTCTCTACCTCCTCCCCCCGAGCGGCACAGGGGGGACGGGGAATGGGGGTTATGGTCAGTTCATTATGCGTTGTCTCTGCCACTCCTTCCTCCTCACGCTCTTCCCCTGCTCCAGCGTGGGGTCCCACTCACAGGATACAGTCCTTCACGAACCTCACCGTATTGGGTTTGCATGGCGAGGTTTGGGGGGGGGGGGGGGGGGGGACGACACGACACACGACGGACTACAGGGGTGGCTTCTGTGAGAAGATACCAGAAGCTTCCCCCATGTCCGACAGAGCCAGTTTCAGCCGGCTCCAAGAGGGACCCACCGCTGGCCAAAGCTGAGCCAACCAGCGACCGTGGTAGCGCCTCTGTGATAACATATTTAAGAAGGGGAAAAAACTGATGCGCAACAGCAGCTGGGAGAAAGGAGTGAGAATATGTGAGAGAAACAGCCCTGCAGACACCAAGGTCAGTGAAGAAGGAGGAGGGGGAGGAGGTGCTCCAGGCACCAGAGCAGAGATTCCCCTGCAGCCCGTGGTGAAGACCATGGTGAGGCAGGCTGTCCCCCTGCAGCCTGTGGAGGTCCACGGTGGAGCAGATATCCATCGTGGAGGACCCCACACCGGAGCAGGTGGATGCCCGAAGGAGGCTGTGACCCCATGGGAAGCCCGTGCTGGAGCAGGGGAAGAGTATGAGGAGTCCTCCCCCTGAGGAGGAAGGAGTGGCAGAAACAACATGTGATGAACTGACTGCATCCCCCATTCCCCGTCCCCCTGTGCCGCTCGAGGTAGAAAAGAGGTAGAAAAGCTGGGAGTGATTTGTCAGTAATTCGTGAGTGATCTCCTTGTCCGTATCTCGACCCACGAGCTTTTCGGGTTTTTTTTGGGTTTTTTTTTCTCCCTCTGTCCAGCTGAGGAGGGGGAGTGATAGAACGTCTTGGTGGGCACCTGTCGGCCAGCCAAGATCAACTCACCACTATCGCGGAGACGTAAGGGGGCGTAGGACACCACCATCTGGAGCAGCCAATAGATGTTGCTAATTTCTATTTTTCACCTGGGACGGTCAATAAGTAATGATTTTTTTCCTAATCTCTCAGTCCAATTTTTATTTTTCCAGACTGTTTTCCTGTTCTTGCAGTTAGAACGGCCAATGGCGGTTACCGATTCCTTCTTTTTCCAGATGTTTTCCCTCTTTTCTGGACTATTTTTCACCCAGACAATAAGTTGCTGTTACAGTTTCTTGGGTTTGTGCTTATCAATGGTATCTCAGGATGTCTCAGGTTTCTAGGTACCCAGCTGCACTTCAAAGATGCCAGTTGCGCTTCTCAAGGATGCTTCTGGTTCACAGACCTAATTCCCAGGCTAGCATTTCCCAGGCTGGCAGGCATTTTCTCTTGTCAGTATTTCAGCAGACACCTTCTGTTCAGTATTTTTCCCCTTATAAACAGGTTGTCTTTATGGCTGCTTCCATCAATTGAGTAGTTTGTGACACATGACCGCCTGACATATGGACTGAGTGAGGGCATCAGTGTCAATCCATATATTAAATATTAGTAAAGCTTAATCTTTCATATTTGTTTTAAATAAACATAAATTCTAGTATTTTCTTCCCCCACTCCGATGGATCATCTTGTGCACCCCACTTTGGAGACCACTGTTGTACAGCACGTTTATCACAGCTGGTGCTGTCTGGAATGGCCTAAGGGCTATTGCATGAACTATCTCCTCTTTGATCTGTTCTAATACTTGTCACTGCTCAGGGCCCCAGTTGAAATAGTTCTTCTTTTGGGTCATGCGACAGAGAGGGCTCACAAGATGACTGTAACCCAGAATATACATCCTCAGGAAACCCACAATGCCTATGAATGCCTGGGTTTCCTTTTTGTTAGCTGGTGGGGATGTAGCTGTTATCTTATTGATCACATCCATAGAGATGTATCAATGCCCATCTTGCCATTTTAGTCTTAAAAACTGAATCTCTTGTGCTGGCCCTTTGACTTTGCTTTGTTTTATGATGAAACCAGTTTCAGAGAGATCTGGATTATCCTTTTCCCCTTCGCAAACACTTCCTCTACTTTGCTGCCCCACATGATGATGTCACTGATGTATTTCAGGTGAGGGGCTTCACCCTGTTCCAGTGCAGTCTGGATCAGTCCATGGCAAATGGTAAGGCTGGGCTTCCACTCCAGGGACAGCTGATTTCAGGTGTACTGGACACCCCTCCATGTAAAAGCAAACTGTGTACAGCACTTTGTTACCAAAGAGATAGAGAAAAATGCAATGGCAATATCAGTTGTGGCATCCTGCTTGGCTGCCTTTGACTCCAGTTCATATTGGAGTTCTAGCACGTCTGGTATGGCAGCAGTTAGAGGTGGCATAGAATCATAGAACCATAGAATCGTTTAGGTTGGAAAAGACCTTTAAGATCATCAAGTCCAACTGTTAACCTACCACTGCCAAGTCCACCACTAAACCATGTCCCTAAGGGTCACGTCTACACGTCTTTTAAATACCTCCAGGGATGGGGAGTCAACCACTTCCCTGGGCAGCCTGTTCCAATACTTGACAACCCTTTCGGTGAAGAAATTTTTCCTAATATCCAATCTAAACCTCCCCTGGCGCAGCTTGAGGCCGTTTCCTCCAGTCCTATCGCTTGTTACTTGGGAGAAGAGAGACTGACACCCACCTCACTACAACCTCCTTTCAGGTAGTTGTAGAGAGCGATAAGGTCTCCCCTCAGCCTCCTCTTCTCCAGACTAAACAACCCCAGCTCCCTCAGCCGCTCCTCATAAGACTTGTTCTCCAGACCCTTCACCAGCTTCGTTGCCCTTCTCTGGACACGCTCCAGCACCTCGATGTCCTTCTTGTAGTGAGGGGCCCAAAAGTGAACACAGCATTCGAGGTGCGGCCTCACCAGTGCCGAGTACAGGGGCACTATCACCTCCCTGGTATTGCTGGCCCCACTATTCCTGATGCAAGCCAGGATGCTATTGGCCCTCTTGGCCACCTGAGCACACTGCTGGCTCATGTTCAGGTGGCTGTCGACCAGCACACCCAGGTCCTTATCCGCCGGGCAGCTCTCCAGCCACTCTTCCCCAAGCCTGTAGCGTTGCCTGGGGTCATTGTGACCCTAGTGCAGGACCCGGCACTTAGCCTTGTTGAACCTCATACACTTGGCCTCAGCCCATCGATCCAGCCTGTCCAGATCCCTCTGTAGGGCCTTCCTACCCTCCAGCAGATCAACACTCCCGGCCACCTTGGTGTCGTCTGCAAACTTCCTGAGGGTGCACTCGATCCCCTCGTCCAGATCATTGATAAAGATATTGAACAGGACCGGCCCCAACACTGAGCCCTGGGGAACACCACTTGTGACCGGCTGCCAACTGGATTTAACTCCGTTCACCACACCTCTTTGGGCCCGGCCATCCAACCAGTTTTTTACCCAGAGTATGCCCGTCCAAGCCATGAGCAGCCAGCTTCTCCAGGAGAATGCTGTGGGAAACGGTGTCAAAGGCCTTACTAAAGTCCAGGTAGACAACATCCACAGCCTTTCCCTCATCCACTAAGCGGGTCACCTTGTCATAGAAGGAGATCAGGTTAGTCAAGCAGGACCTGCCTTTCATAAACCCATGCTGACTGGGCCTGATCCCCTGGTTGTCCCCCTTGTACCCTGATGGCATTAGGGCACACTGTGCACTGGTGTCTATGAAAGCCTTATACTTCTGTGGATCTGATGTGCCAGGCCACAAAAAATGTGTGGATGTGCAAATCCACACATTCCTTTCATCTGCCTGTTCAGAGGCAGGGACACTATTCGTTGTTGGAGTATTCACTGTCTGACCCCTGCAGTGTCACGCCAGAAGTCTTTTCACCAAAATCAAGAGGAGAGGCATTCTCGGTCCTTGTTCTACATCTAGGGGATCTCTGATTGCCATCTACCATCTCAACAGCAGCTGGACTGACAGCCCTTCTTAGCAGCTGTCTTCCCCCTCAGTTTGCATATGCGGCTTCTAGCTTTGAGGTAGGCTCAACATCCCACTTCCTCATGTCCTATCCCCTAGTCACACAGGAAGAACCAGAGGGTGTTATGCAGCATGTGCCTGGGGCTCCCTTTCCTTCTGGCCAGGGGAGGATGACTCTGTGCAGTGCCCCTGCCATCCAAGACGCTGGCCCATGGAGATGAGGAGGAAGAAAGATTCTCTTCAAAACAGCAGAGCCAGCAGGACAGTCTCTCCATAGTTGGTGTACTGATGTCTGGCCAGTCCATCATCACCAGGGTGTCAGAGAATGACACCTGTGCATCCTGGACAAACTTCCTCTACATGGCCTGTGTACACTGGATGTTATCCGGATCTTTGGAGCCCTGGTTGTCATCCAGGTCTCTGTAGATGACTTCCACCACTGCTAATTCTCTCAGATACTGGATATGTTTCTCTGCCATGGTCCGCTTCCCTCGGTAATTTACAAGATCATCCTTGAGGGGATATCTCGCCTTCACACTTGACAGGAGCCGCCTCCAGAGGCTGCAGATTGTCACCTCTCTTCCAATTTCCTTGTCAATTCCCTGGTCCCTAGTGAGGGATCCCTGCTGCCAGGCTTCCTTACCCTCTAATTCCTGATAGTTGGTCTCACTATCCCAGCACTGGAGCAACAAATAAACAATCCACTCACCTGGCTGGCAGCTGTAATCTTTTTGCATTTCTTGAAGTTTGCTCTAGGGTTAGGGACCAAGTAATTTCTGCCTCTTGGGTGATTTCTCTCACTTCTTTCTCCCTTTTCCTTGCTGAAAGACCAGATTCCTGATCAGATCCTTCCTCCTCCTCCCCAGGGGTGGAAGCACAGTCCTACCATTTGCCATGGACTGATCCAGACTGCCCTGGAACAGGACGAAGCTGCGGAACACTTGCAATGCATTGATGACATCATCGTGTGGGGCTACACAGCAGAGGAAGAATTTGAGAAAGGGTAAAGACCAATCCAAAGGGGGTTTGAGCCACTTCAGAAGTAGCTGGTAGAGAAGCACAGCTTGTCTTGGCACTGCGATTGCCTGTACTGCATTGGATGTTCAAATGAAATGTCCCTTCTACGCATCATGCAACAGATGCTACGTGGAGCAAGCGGGTAGCGCTAATCACACAACAGGCCCAAATGGGGAACCCTGACTGCCCTGGAATCCTGGAAGAGATCATAGACTCGCCAGAAGGCAGGGACTTTGGAGCTTCACCTGAGGAAGTAACTTGTGCCAAAGAGGCCCCATTGGATAATAAATTACCAGAAAATGAGAAACAATATGCTCTGTTTATGGATGGGTCCTTTCGTATTGTGGGATACCATTGGAGGTGGAAAGCTGCTGTCTGGATTCCCACATGACAAGTCGCAGGAACTGCTGAAAGAAAAGGTGAATTGAGTCAGTTCGCAGAAGTGAAAGCCATCCAGCTGGCCCTTGAGATTGCCGAATGAGAAAAGTGGCCAGTACTCTATCTCTGTACTGATTCATGGATGGTGGCAAATGCCCTGTGGGGGTGGCTACAGCAATGGAAGCAGATCAACTGGCAGTGCAGAGGTAAACCCATCTGGGCTGCTGAATTGTGGTAGGACATCACTGCCCAGGTAGAGAACCATGTTGTAAAGGTATGTCGTGTAGATGCTCACATGCCCAAGAGCCATGCCACTAAAGAACATCGAAACAACAAGCAGGTAGACCAGACTGCAAAAATTGAAGTGGCTCAGGTAGACCTAGTCTGGGAATGTAAGGGTGAATTATTCATAGCTCGGTGGGCCCATGACACATCAGGACATCTAGGGAAAGATGCAACATACAGATGGGCTTGAGATCGAGGGGTGGACCTGACCACTGAAGCCATTGCATGGTTATTCATAAATGTGAAACATGCACCATAATCAAGTGAGCCAAGTGACTAAAGCCTCTTTGGTATAAAGGACGGTGGCTGTGATATCAATATGGGGAGGCATGGCAGATTGATTATATCACACTGCCATGAACCCGCCATGGCAAGCATCATGTGCTTACAATGGTGGAAGCAACTTCTAGATGGTTAGAAACATACCCTGTAACCCATACCACCACCTGAAACACCATCCTGGGCCTTGGAAAACAAGTTCTGTGGTGGCACAGCACCCCTGAAAGACTTGAGTCAGACAACAGGACTCATTTCCGAAACAACCTCATAAGCACCTGGGCCAAGGAACATGAAATTGTCTGAGTGTACCACATTCCCTATCATGCACCAACCTCTGGAAAGACTGAATGATACAATGGACTGCTAAAGACCATACTGAAAACGATGGACACTGGGACATATAAGCAGTGGGATGCAAATTTAGCAGAAACTACTTTGCTAGTTAACACTAGAGGATCTGCTAATTGACTTGGCCCTGCCCAAACAAAATCCCTATGTATTTTAGGAGATAAAGTCCCCATAGCCCATGTAAGGAACTGGCTAGGAAAGACAGCACAGGTTGCTCCTTCCTCGGGAAAAGGCAAACCCATTCATGGGGTTGCTTTCACTCAAGGACCCAGGCACACTTGGTGGGTAATGCGGGAGGATGGGGAAATACAATGTGTACCTCAAGGAGATTTAACTTTGGGGGAAAATAACCCATTATTTGAGCTGCGTATTATAAGAAGTACTACGGCAGGAATCGCCTAAATCAACGGAGAATGAGCCTTGCAAAAAGCTGGGCAAGTACAGCAGTGACCCAACCTGAGCTGGTTTTGACTTTCTGTAACTCAACAAAACGCCTCTCCTGTCCTGAGCGACCACCATAACAGATGGAGCCCAAGTCAATTAACATTTTATGAACATTTTACAGAGACAGCCCATAGACTAAGGGAATTATATCTGTGTATAAATCAAAGGATGGGAAGGGAGGTGGTTTTTAATGAGGATGTATTGGATAGTGTGGGTCCTGAGCATGACGTGGAGATTGTGGAGATTGTACTGGGTCTGGCTGGGAGGGAGTTAATTTTCTTCATAGAAGCTTGTATGGTGCTGTGTTTTAGATTTGTGACCAAAACAATGCTGATAACAGTAATGTTTTAGCTATTGCTGAACAGTGGTTGCACAGCATCAAGACCTTCTCTGTTTGTCACTCTGCCCCCCACCCCCCAGTGAACAGATTGGGGGTGCACAAGAAGTTGGGAGAAGACACAACCAGGCAGATGACCCAAACTAACCAAAGGGATATTCCATGCCATATAACATCATGCTCAGCAATAAAAAGGGAGAGGAGAGGGTTTAGGGAAGTTAGCCATCTTTTGCTTGGGAACTGGCTGGGCATTGGTCTACCTGTGGGAGATGCTGAATGACTGCTTTTGCATCACTTGTTTTGTTTTCTTTCTCTCTTCTTCCACTTCTCCTTCACTAACTAAACAATTTTTATCTAGAGTTTTCTTGATTTTATTCTTCTTTTCTCTTCCCCTGTTCCACTGGGGGTGGGTGAAGAATTGGGTGAGCAGCTGTGTGGTACTTAGCTGCCTACCAGGGTTAACTCACAACACCCTTCCACAGACAGGGTCTGCATGGCATACTGCATGCTGATTGGAGGCCCATTCAGTACTGCACAACTTGAGGTTCCCAGCATCTGAAGGTGTGGTGGGTTGACCTTGGATGGCTGCCAGACCCCCATCCAGCTGCTCTCTCACTCTCGCTCCTCAACAGGACGGGGAGAGAAAATAAGATGGAAAAGCTCATATTGTCCTGCAGCCCACTCGACCCACAAGCTTTTCCAGCTGGGTGGGGGTTTAGGAAAAAAATCATTACTTATTGACCGTCCCAGGTGAAAAATAGAAATTAGCAACATTAGCAAATCACCCAAGAGGCAGAAATTACTTGGTCCCTAACCCTAGAGCAAACTTCAAGAAATGCAAAAAGATTACAGCTGCCAGCCAGGTGAGTGGATTGTTTATTTGTTGCTCCAGTGCTGGGATAGTGAGACCAACTATCAGGAATTAGAGGGTAAGGAAGCCTGGCAGCAGGGATCCCTCACTAGGGACCAGGGAATTGACAAGGAAATTGGAAGAGAGGTGACAATCTGCAGCCTCTGGAGGCGGCTCCTGTCAAGTGTGAAGGCGAGATATCCCCTCAAGGATGATCTTGTAAATTACCGAGGGAAGCGGACCATGGCAGAGAAACATATCCAGTATCTGAGAGAATTAGCAGTGGTGGAAGTCATCTACAGAGACCTGGATGACAACCAGGGCTCCAAAGATCCGGATAACATCCAGTGTACACAGGCCATGTAGAGGAAGTTTGTCCAGGATGCACAGGTGTCATTCTCTGACACCCTGGTGATGATGGACTGGCCAGACATCAGTACACCAACTATGGAGAGACTGTCCTGCTGGCTCTGCTGTTTTGAAGAGAATCTTTCTTCCTCCTCATCTCCATGGGCCAGCGTCTTGGATGGCAGGGGCACTGCACAGAGTCATCCTCCCCTGGCCAGAAGGAAAGGGAGCCCCAGGCACATGCTGCATAACACCCTCTGGTTCTTCCTGTGTGACTAGGGGATAGGACATGAGGAAGTGGGATGTTGAGCCTACCTCAAAGCTAGAAGCCGCATATGCAAACTGAGGGGGAAGACAGCTGCTAAGAAGGGCTGTCAGTCCAGCTGCTGTTGAGATGGTAGATGGCAATCAGAGATCCCCTAGATGTAGAACAAGGACCGAGAATGCCTCTCCTCTTGATTTTGGTGAAAAGACTTCTGGCGTGACACTGCAGGGGTCAGACAGTGAATACTCCAACAACGAATAGTGTCCCTGCCTCTGAACAGGCAGATGAAAGGAATGTGTGGATTTGCACATCCACACATTTTTTGTGGCCTGGCACATCAGATCCACAGAAGTATAAGGCTTTCATAGACACCAGTGCACAGTGTGCCCTAATGCCATCAGGGTACAAGGGGGACAACCAGGGGATCAGGCCCAGTCAGCATGGGTTTATGAAAGGCAGGTCCTGCTTGACTAACCTGATCTCCTTCTATGACAAGGTGACCCGCTTAGTGGATGAGGGAAAGGCTGTGGATGTTGTCTACCTGGACTTTAGTAAGGCCTTTGACACCGTTTCCCACAGCATTCTCCTGGAGAAGCTGGCTGCTCATGGCTTGGACGGGCATACTCTGGGTAAAAAACTGGTTGGATGGCCGGGCCCAAAGAGGTGTGGTGAACGGAGTTAAATCCAGTTGGCAGCCGGTCACAAGTGGTGTTCCCCAGGGCTCAGTGTTGGGGCCGGTCCTGTTCAATATCTTTATCAATGATCTGGACGAGGGGATCGAGTGCACCCTCAGGAAGTTTGCAGACGACACCAAGGTGGCCGGGAGTGTTGATCTGCTGGAGGGTAGGAAGGCCCTACAGAGGGATCTGGACAGGCTGGATCGATGGGCTGAGGCCAAGTGTATGAGGTTCAACAAGGCTAAGTGCCGGGTCCTGCACTAGGGTCACAATGACCCCAGGCAACGCTACAGGCTTGGGGAAGAGTGGCTGGAGAGCTGCCCGGCGGATAAGGACCTGGGTGTGCTGGTCGACAGCCACCTGAACATGAGCCAGCAGTGTGCTCAGGTGGCCAAGAGGGCCAATAGCATCCTGGCTTGCATCAGGAATAGTGGGGCCAGCAATACCAGGGAGGTGATAGTGCCCCTGTACTCGGCACTGGTGAGGCCGCACCTCGAATGCTGTGTTCACTTTTGGGCCCCTCACTACAAGAAGGACATCGAGGTGCTGGAGCGTGTCCAGAGAAGGGCAACGAAGCTGGTGAAGGGTCTGGAGAACAAGTCTTATGAGGAGCGGCTGAGGGAGCTGGGGTTGTTTAGTCTGGAGAAGAGGAGGCTGAGGGGAGACCTTATCGCTCTCTACAACTACCTGAAAGGAGGTTGTAGTGAGGTGGGTGTCAGTCTCTCTTCTCCCAAGTAACAAGCGATAGGACTGGAGGAAACGGCCTCAAGCTGCGCCAGGGGAGGTTTAGATTGGATATTAGGAAAAATTTCTTCACCGAAAGGGTTGTCAAGTATTGGAACAGGCTGCCCAGGGAAGTGGTTGACTCCCCATCCCTGGAGGTATTTAAAAGACGTGTAGACGTGACCCTTAGGGACATGGTTTAGTGGTGGACTTGGCAGTGGTAGGTTAACAGTTGGACTTGATGATCTTAAAGGTCTTTTCCAACCTAAACGATTCTATGGTTCTATGATTCTATGCCACCTCTAACTGCTGCCATACCAGACGTGCTAGAACTCCAATATGAACTGGAGTCAAAGGCAGCCAAGCAGGATGCCACAACTGATATTGCCATTGCATTTTTCTCTATCTCTTTGGTAACAAAGTGCTGTACACAGTTTGCTTTTACATGGAGGGGTGTCCAGTACACCTGAAATCAGCTGTCCCTGGAGTGGAAGCCCAGCCTTACCATTTGCCATGGACTGATCCAGACTGCACTGGAACAGGGTGAAGCCCCTCACCTGAAATACATCAGTGACATCATCATGTGGGGCAGCAAAGTAGAGGAAGTGTTTGCGAAGGGGAAAAGGATAATCCAGATCTCTCTGAAACTGGTTTCATCATAAAACAAAGCAAAGTCAAAGGGCCAGCACAAGAGATTCAGTTTTTAAGACTAAAATGGCAAGATGGGCATTGATACATCTCTATGGATGTGATCAATAAGATAACAGCTACATCCCCACCAGCTAACAAAAAGGAAACCCAGGCATTCATAGGCATTGTGGGTTTCCTGAGGATGTATATTCTGGGTTACAGTCATCTTGTGAGCCCTCTCTGTCGCATGACCCAAAAGAAGAACTATTTCAACTGGGGCCCTGAGCAGTGACAAGTATTAGAACAGATCAAAGAGGAGATAGTTCATGCAATAGCCCTTAGGCCATTCCAGACAGCACCAGCTGTGATAAACGTGCTGTACAACAGTGGTCTCCAAAGTGGGGTGCACAAGATGATCCATCGGAGTGGGGGAAGAAAATACTAGAATTTATGTTTATTTAAAACAAATATGAAAGATTAAGCTTTACTAATATTTAATATATGGATTGACACTGATGCCCTCACTCAGTCCATATGTCAGGCGGTCATGTGTCACAAACTACTCAATTGATGGAAGCAGCCATAAAGACAACCTGTTTATAAGGGGAAAAATACTGAACAGAAGGTGTCTGCTGAAATACTGACAAGAGAAAATGCCTGCCAGCCTGGGAAATGCTAGCCTGGGAATTAGGTCTGTGAACCAGAAGCATCCTTGAGAAGCGCAACTGGCATCTTTGAAGTGCAGCTGGGTACCTAGAAACCTGAGACATCCTGAGATACCATTGATAAGCACAAACCCAAGAAACTGTAACAGCAACTTATTGTCTGGGTGAAAAATAGTCCAGAAAAGAGGGAAAACATCTGGAAAAAGAAGGAATCGGTAACCGCCATTGGCCGTTCTAACTGCAAGAACAGGAAAACAGTCTGGAAAAATAAAAATTGGACTGAGAGATTAGGAAAAAAATCATTACTTATTGACCGTCCCAGGTGAAAAATAGAAATTAGCAACATCTATTGGCTGCTCCAGATGGTGGTGTCCTACGCCCCCTTACGTCTCCGCGATAGTGGTGAGTTGATCTTGGCTGGCCGACAGGTGCCCACCAAGACGTTCTATCACTCCCCCTCCTCAGCTGGACAGAGGGAGAAAAAAAAACCCAAAAAAAACCCGAAAAGCTCGTGGGTCGAGATACGGACAAGGAGATCACTCACGAATTACTGACAAATCACTCCCAGCTTTTCTACCTCTTTTCTACCTCGAGCGGCACAGGGGGACGGGGAATGGGGGATGCAGTCAGTTCATCACATGTTGTTTCTGCCACTCCTTCCTCCTCAGGGGGAGGACTCCTCATACTCTTCCCCTGCTCCAGCACGGGCTTCCCATGGGGTCACAGCCTCCTTCGGGCATCCACCTGCTCCGGTGTGGGGTCCTCCACGATGGATATCTGCTCCACCGTGGACCTCCACAGGCTGCAGGGGGACAGCCTGCCTCACCATGGTCTTCACCACGGGCTGCAGGGGAATCTCTGCTCTGGTGCCTGGAGCACCTCCTCCCCCTCCTCCTTCTTCACTGACCTTGGTGTCTGCAGGGCTGTTTCTCTCACATATTCTCACTCCTTTCTCCCAGCTGCTGTTGCGCATCAGTTTTTTCCCCTTCTTAAATATGTTATCACAGAGGCGCTACCACGGTCGCTGGTTGGCTCAGCTTTGGCCAGCGGTGGGTCCCTCTTGGAGCCGGCTGAAACTGGCTCTGTCGGACATGGGGGAAGCTTCTGGTATCTTCTCACAGAAGCCACTCCTGTAACCCCCTTGCTACCAAAACCTTGCCACACAAATCCAATACAAAAACCTCTGTATAGTGGACTACTAGTAAGAGTCTGCCAGGAGTTCAAAGCTCACATAGCCTTCTATAAGTTTCTTCCCCAATTAACATCACCATTTTGCCATTTGAGCTGTTGTTTAAGCAACCTGTTCCATCTTTCTACTATACCATTACTCTGAGGTCGATAGGGTAAGTGGAAAGGCCACTTAACTCCATGCTTAAGACATCATTCCTGTACTAGTTCATTTTTAAAATGTGACCCATTATTTGACTGTCTCTCTTGTGGCATTGGGTGCATAGCAAACCATCAGTTTAATCCTGCCATGGCTGTCAATGCGGTGAGCGTAGGGTAAACATTACCCAAACCGCTCAGTATTTCAACTCCAATCATAATAAATTTCCATCCTTCAGAGGTACGTGCCATAGGTCTGGTATAGTCTACTTGCCAAGTACCCCAAAGGACTTTGCCTTCCCTAAGGTTTGCTTGTTGTTGACTTTTGTCAAGATAATCCTTTGTTTCATTACAAAATCCACAGGTGGTCACTAGTTGAACTGGTTGTTGCTTAGTAATTGGCCGACCTCATCTTGCTGCAGGCTGATACAGGTCATATGCACCAGTGTGTCCCAACCATTCATGCAGCCATTTACCCAGCCATTCAATACTCAAGGTAGAGGAAAATCCTGCCGCATTTATACTCGCTAAGTGGTCAACCATACTGTTCCATTTGGCTACCTGAGTGGTATTTTTCTGGTGTGTGGCTATGTGCCCTATAGCAACAGCATGGGAGTTAGTGATATTGTATATTTGTTCCTAGTATTCCCTTCACCATACATCTCAGTTCCCCACCTGCCAGTTGTGTTTTGCCCAGTTTCTTAGCCATTGTGTAGCACCAGCCCATACAGCATAGGAATCGGTGTATACGGTCCGTGTGCCATTTCTAAGAGCTAACACTAAGGCATAGAGCTCTGCTAATTCAGCAGAACCTTCTACTCAGTTACTGCAAGTTCATCAGCTACAGATACAGCAGCAGCCATTCCTTGCCATTTACCCTGTATTTTGCAAGCGCTCCCATCAGTAAACCATCTGGTTGATGGGGATTGAATTCAGGGGCATGCTGGATAGGAGAGTACAGAGGGTCTGTGTATTCATTGGGCATTCCTACACGCTCCACAACTCCAGTAACTTTATTCTCCTTAGTCAAGCCATCTGTGGTTACACGATTATGGATATACAGTGCCCACCTTTGTACAGTGGTCTTATGTGCTACACCTAAAGGCAGTGGTTTACCAGCAAGAATAGGCTTAAGAATAGATATTAGCACATGCAATTGTACACTTCTTCCCTGAGTCAAGGACTCAGTTGCTACTAGCCCTTCATAAGCTGCTAATAGCACCTTTTCAAGAGTCAAGTAATTGTGCTGAGCATTCTGCCATGATTTGGACCCAAAAGTAATAGGGAGTTCCTTGGAACTGGTAGGCCCTTGTTGCCATAGTCCCCACCAATATCCCCTCTCTCTCACCTGGATGTGTAGTGAGAGGGGCCGCATAGGGTGCATGGGTCCCAGTGATTGATATACAGTCACATATTCCTTTAAAAGCTCCAGGGCTTCTTCATATTGTGGATTCCATTCCCAGACTGCATTTTTCTTTAGCAAGTTATAGAGTGGATGTGCTATTATACTAAATCCTGGAATATGCGTCCTCCAAAATCCTAAAGTCCCTAGCACAGCACGGAACTTATTTTTATTCTCAGGATTGGGTAACAGTTGGATTTCTTGTAGCACCTCGTCAAGGACTGTTTTTCTCCCAACTATCCATCTGACTCTTCACTGGGTCTGGCTAGGATGGAGTTATGAAGTTAACTTTCTACATAGCAGCCCATGCGGTGCTGCGCTTTGCATTTGTGGCTAGAACAGTGTTGATAACACACCAATGTTTTGGCTATTGCTGAAGAGTGCTTGCACAGCATCAAGGCTTTCTCTTTCTCCCCCCTCCCAGAAGTCAGTAGGATGGGAATGGGCAAGAGGTTGGGAGGGGACACAGCTGGGACAGCTGACCCCAACTGACCAAAGGGATATTCTATACCGTATGACGTCATGCTCAGCAATAAAAGCTCAGGGAAAGGAGGAAGAAGGGGAGGACAATTGTGGCTATGGCATTTGTTTTCCCAAGCAACCATTACGCATGCTGAGGCCCTGCTTCCCAGGAAGTGGCTGGACATCTGCCTGCCAATGAGAAGCAATGAATGAATTTGTCTTTTTGCTTTGCTTGAGCACGCAGATTTTGCGTTTCTAATTAAACTGTCATTATCTCACTCTACAAGTCTATTCTATTTTTCTCTCCCAAAGAGAGAGTTTGGCTGCTGTCCAGGGTCAACCCACCACAGCCCTTTTTTGGTGCCCAACGTGGGGATCGAGATAACGACAGTTTTAATCTGAGCATGCTATAGCTGTTGTAGTTGTTAATTGGCAGATCATGGAGCTTGCTTGCTTTACTGTATAATAGAGTCTAGGGCTTGTTAGTGGCTGCTTTCAGCTCTTGCTGTTTGCTGTGCTGCTTATCTCTCTATTTTGCTGTGCCTGGGAACATTTTGATAAAAGCAGTGGCCATGCACTTGGCCCTGGCATTGATGCCATTCCTGTTCTGGGTGGGCTATCTTGCAGCGAGAATGAGGGATTACACCTCCCTCTTCTCTGGGACTGATGTGGCTGGCTCTGTTGCACAGGATCCCAAGGTTCTTGCACATCCTTACGTAAGCTGTTTGATCCTGTTATCTAATATTGTTGTCATTTTGCTGGGTGCGTGGAACCTGGTTTCATTCTGGCGTAAGAGGAAACTACTTGTTGGTGAGGCCACAGAGAAACATGCCCTGAGGTGGTTGGTTCCTGAGTGGCAGGGTGTGTGGATGGTTTTGGGCAGATGCCTAGGGTGTTTATCACCTCTGATAACCTGGGATTTTACACCTGAACAAGCATGTAGCCCTGATGAATTGGCGCACCACTTGACAGAAGGGTGCCTTGCCTACCCCAATGAGACCCAGCAGCTCTTAGCACAGTAGTGGGGCTTGGCCTGTGCCTCTCAAGCCTCTGTTCAGCACCATCAGAGGAGCATGGTTGAGACAGGGACCCAAACCACATCTCAGGACACCACGGTTGAGGGGACCCAACCCCCAACTACAGTAAAAACCCCAGTAGTGAAAAAGAAACACTGGACATGGAAGTCGATGGGTCCATATCATCAATTAGTAAGTGCAAGTGTGTCACCTATAAAAACTCTCATATTTGTGCAGTTAAAAATTTTGGAAACAGAATTTTCTAACCTGTTCAAAAAATCTTCCAAATGAAGAGTTTCAGTAGGTTTTGAACCCATTTGTTAAAACTATAAAACTGTAACACCTTCCTATCAATTTGCAAGAACAACTGATTGACATCAGGGAAGATGGAAATTTACTAGCCGAATGTACTGGTTTTGGCTGGGACAGAGTTAATTTTCTTCATAGTAGCTGGTATGGGGCTATGTTTTGGATTTGTGACCAAAACAGTGTTGATAACACACCCATGCTTTAGCTATTGCTGAGCAGTGCTTACACAGCGTCAAGGCCTTTTCTGTTTCTCACACCGCCCTGCCAGCGAGTAGGCTGGGGGTGCACAAGAAGTTGGGAGGGGACACAGCCGGGACAGCTGACCCCATGTCCTGGTTTCGGCTCGGACCGAGTTAATTTTCTTCCTAGTAGCTGGTACAGTGCTGTGTTTTGGATTTAGTATGAGATTAATGTTGATAACACACTGATGTTTTAGTTGTTGCTAAGCAGTGCTTACACTAGTCAGTCAATGACTTTTTCAGCTTCCCATGCTCTGCCAGGTGCACAACAAGCTGGGAGGGGGCACAGCCAAGATAGCTGACCCAGACTGGCCAAAGGGCTATTCCATACCATATGACATCATGCTCAGTATATACACTGGGGGGAGTTGGCTGGGGGGGGAGTGACTGCTGCTCAGGGACTGGCTGGGCATCAGTCAGCAGGTTGCATCACTTGTTTTTCCTGGGTTTTGTTCGTTGTTGTTGTTTTCCTTTTCTTCATTATTATTATTATTATTATTATTATTATTATTATTATTATTATTATATTTTATTTTATTTCAGTTATTAAACCGTTCTTATCTCAAACCATGAGTTTTCTCGCTTTTACCCTTCCGATTCTCTCCCTCAGCCCACCGGGAGGGGGAGGGGGAGCGAGTGGCTGTGTGGTGCTTAGTTGCCGGCTGGGATTAAACCACGACAGTCCTTTTTGGCGCCCAACGTGGGGCACAAAGGGTTGAGATAACGACAGAT
The DNA here is from genome assembly GCF_047370975.1 of Nipponia nippon. NCBI lineage: Eukaryota > Metazoa > Chordata > Aves > Pelecaniformes > Threskiornithidae > Nipponia > Nipponia nippon. Next base: position 2,625,040 of record NW_028262352.1, on the reverse strand, counting down.
GTGACCAGAGCATGTTAAAATAAATTTGTTTTAAGCATTCATTATATTAGTTTAAGAGTCGCTGGTCACAATGCTGTTTTATTTGTTCGCATGGTTGTATTATGTAATTCCTCACTTGCAATATGCATTCCCTGCGGTGCTGTTTATCACCTCTGGGAGATGGATCAGGATTATCATCATTTTACTATACTGTGTAACATCGACTTATGATTACGAGTCAAAAAACTCATTTGGTATTTGTATTTGGTATTGCTGTCATCTTCGTACCTCGGGCGCCATCTCTCGGAAATTATTAATAATGACACTTTTCACCTTTTCTCCTCGGAGAACCAATCTATGGGGAAGACGGGGCGGGGGGGGGGGGGGATGCTTTCCCCCGTTCTTTCACCTTCCCTTTCTCCTTCAGGCTAGTTACACCAGCTCTCGACAATTTTGAATATCCTTGGGATGTTCAAACCATCATGCTCCTGTTGCTATGTCTCCTGAATGTGTTTCAGGTCTTGTTTAGGTTTAAAAAACTGTTTTAAAAAATTACCCAGAGATCTGCCCCGAGGCTGGACAGTCATGGGTGGCACGGCATGTGGGAGAATACTTAGAGAACTTCTCACCTCCAATGATCTGGAACTTCACTCCCAAACAACTACAGGATCCTGATGAAGTGATAGAATGCTTGAAAGAAAAATGCCGTGGCTATTCCAAAGAGGCACAACTCATCGCACTGTGCTGGGCCCTGGCTAGTATCTACCAAACACTGCTCGATATTATGCAGCACCCTCAGGGAGAAGAGAGGGAAAACAAACCGACAGGCAGTGCGGCTACTCCGACCCCGGCGACAGGCACTGCAGCTAAACCAGGAAACCAGCCCGTGCCGGTATCAGTCACCCCTATACACAAGAAGAAATATTGGAAGCGAAAGTCAACTCATTTAGAAAGGGATGAGGAAGCTCCTCCTAAGAGGGAGTAGGAAGAAGCAGCATACTGTCTCGACGGTGAGGAGGCAGACTACTTTAAAGAGGGCCATCACAAGAACAGGAGGAGGACAAACTCATAAACAAGACAGAAACAACCTGATCCCTGTCCCTGAGTGAGCTGCGAGATACGCGAAGGGCTTTCAGCCATCGTCCAGGCGAACACATTATCACCTGGCTGCTCCGATGCTGGGATAACAGGGCCAGTAGCCTGGAATTAGAGGGTAAGGAAGCCAAGCATCTGGGATCCCTTTCTAGGGAAGGGGGCATTGACAAAGCGATTGGAAAAGGGGCAAAAGCCCTCAGCCTCTGGAGGCGACTCCTGTCAGGCGTGAAGGAAAGGTATCCCTTCAAGGAAGATGTTGTACGGAGTGCACCATTGTCGCGTGCAAACTCATTGGCTGTAATGACCTGGGAAGATGGAGAGGAACCAACGGTGGATGAATTGGCTGGCCAACTCCAGCAATACGAAGAAATTCTCTCTTCCTCCCTCGTCTCGGCTGTGGAGAAACTGTCCCAGAAGGTCCAGCAACTCAAAGAGGATATGTCCTACTCTCCACCTGTACAGACCAGTATCTCAGCCATTAGGAGTAAGCATCCGTCTGCTCAAGAGAGAGGATATAGAGGGTACATACCACGGGCCACCCTGTGGTTTTACCTGCGTGACCACGGAGAGGACATGAGGAAGTGGGATGGAAAATCGACCTCGACCCTAGAGGCACGGGTACGTGAGTTGCAAGGAAAAACAATCACAGAAGGGGGTTCTTCCAGGAAAATTGCTGCTCCAGTTTCCAGTGAGCAGTTCCCCAGAAAGAGCAGAAGGGCTGATTTTACTCCTGATCTTAATAAAGGGACTTTTGATTCGCATTTACGAGAAGCGAGTAATGAATGCTATGACCAGGACTAGAGGGGCCCTGCCTCCAGCCAGGTGGAGGAAAGGGACAACCGGGTTGACTGGACTGTGTGGATTTGATGGCCTGGCACATCAGACCCACAGGAGTATAAGGCTTTAGTAGACACCGGTGCACAGTGTACCCTAATGCCATCCATCAAGCTATAAAGGGGCAGAACCCATCTGTATTCCTGGAGTGAGAGGGGGATCCCAACAGCTGACTGTATTGGAGGCTGAAGTGAGCTTAACTGGGAAGGAGTGGCAGAAGCACCCCATTGTGACTGGCCCAGAGGCCCCGTGCATCCTTGGCATAGACTGCCTCAGGAGAGGGTGTTTCAAGGACCCAAAAGGGTACCGGTGGGCTTTTGGTATAGCTGCCTTGGAGACGGAGGAAATTAAACAGCTGTCTACCCTGCCTGGTCTCTCGAAGGACCCTTCTGTTGTGGGGTTGCCGAGGGTCAAAGAACAACAGGTGCCAATCGCCACCACAACGGTGCACCGGCGGCACTATCGCACCAACCGAGACTCCCTGATTCCCATCCATAAGTTGATTCGTCGACTGGAGAGCCAAGGAGTGATTCAGCAAGACTCGCTCACCCTTTAACAGTCCCATATGGCCAGTGCAAAAGTCTAATGGAGAGTGGAGACTAACAGTAGACTATCGGGGCCTGAACGAAGTCACGACGCCACTGAGGGCTGCTGTGCCGGACATGCTAGAACTTCAATATGAATTGGAGTGAAAGGCAGACAAGTGGTATGCCACAACTGATATCGCTAATGCGTTTTTCTCGATCCCTTTGGCAGCAGAGTGCAGGCCACAGTTTGCTTTCACTTGGAGGGGGGTCCAGTACACCTGGAATCGACTGCCCCAGGGGTGGAAACAGAGCCCCACCATTTGCCATGGACTGATCCAGACTGCACTGGAACAGGGTGGGGCTCCGGAACACTTGCAATACAGTGATGACATCATCGTACGGGGCAATACAGCAGAAGAGGTTTTTGAGAAAGGGAAGAAAATAGTCCAAATCCTTCTGGAGGCCGACTTTGCCATAAAACAAAGTAAGGTCAAGGGACCTGCACAGGAGATCCAGTTTTTAGGGATAAAATGGCAAGATGGTCACGTAGGAACTAGGGCTTCTCCCCCCAAAAAGGCGGCAGGAGCAATAGCCCAACTGAAGTACATCTATGACGATGCACGCAGCATGGACAACAAACAGGAGGAGCTGGAAGCCATTGTGCAGCAGGAAAACTATGACACAGTTGCCATCACGGAAACATGGTGGGATGACTCACACAACTGGAGTGCTGCAATGGACGGCTATAAACTCTTCAGAAGGGATAGGCGAGGAAGGAGAGGCGGTGGTGTAGCCCTGTACGTTAGGGACTGTTTTGATTGTCTAGAGCTTAACGATGGTGACAATAGGGTTGAGTTTATGGGTGAGAATCAGGGGGAAGGCCAACAAGGCAGATATCATGGTGGGAGTCTGTTATAGACCACCCAACCAGGATGAAGAGGCAGACAAAGTATTCTATAAGCAGCTGGGAGAAGTCTCACAATCGCTAGCCCTTGTTCTCGTGGGAGACTTCAACTTACCAGATGCCTGCTGGAAATACAATACAGCAGAGAGGAGACAGTCTAGGAGGTTCCTGGAGTGTGTGGGAGATAACTTCCTGACACAGCTGGTGAGGGAACCAACTTGGGAAGGAGCCCCGCTGGACCTCTTGTTTGTGAACAGAGAAGGCCTGGTGGGTGATGCGACGGTTGGAGGCCATCTTGGGCATAGCAATCATGAAATGATACAGTTTTCAATTCTTGGAGAAGGAAGGAGGGGGTCAGCAGAACTGCTACCTTGGACTTCTGGAGGGCAGACCTGTTGGCCTGTTTAGGAGCCTGGTTGAGGGAGTCCCTTGGGAGGCAGTCCTGAAGGGCAAAGGAGTCCAGGAAGGCTGGACATTCTTCAGGAAGGAAATCTTAAAGGCGCAGGAGCAGGCCGTCCCCATGTGCCGAAAGACGAGCCAGTGGGAAAGAAGACTAGCCTGGCTGAACAGAGAGCTTTGGCTGGGACTCAGGGAAAAAAAAGAGAGTTTATGACCTTTGGAAGAAGGGGCAGGCAACTCAGGAGGACTAGAAGGATGTCGTGAGGCTATGCAGGGAGAAAATTAGAAGGGCCGAAGCCCAACTAGAACTTAATCTGGCTACTGCCGTAAAAGACAACAAAAAATGTTTTTGCAAATACATTAGCAACAAAAGGAGGGCTAAGGAGAATCTCCATCCTTTATTGGATGCGGGAGGAAACATAGTGACAAAGGACGAGGAAAAGGCTGAGGTACTTAATGCCTTCTTTGCCTCAGTCTTTCATAGCCAGACCAGTTGTTCTCGGGATACCCAGCCCTCTGAGCTGGAAGACAGGGACAGGGAGCAGAACGAAGCCCCCATAATCCAAGGGGAAATGGATAGCGACCTGCTACACTACGTAGACACACACACAAGTCTATGGGGCCGGATGGGAGCCACCCAAGGGTACTGAGGGAGCTGGCGGAGGTGCTCACCAAGCCACTTTCAATCATCTATCATCAGCAGTCCTGGTTAACCGGGGAGGTCCCAGATGACTGGAGGCTAGCAAATGTGATGCCCATCTACAAGAACGGCCGGAAGGACGATCCAGGAAACTACAGGCCTGTCAGCCTGACCTCAGTGCCTGGGAAGGTTATGGAGCAGCTCATCCTGACTGCCATCATGCGGCACGTATGGACAACCAGGGGATCAGGCCCAGTCAGCATGGGTTTATGAAAGGCAGGTCCTGCTTGACTAGAATCACAGAATCATAGAATACCAGATTGGAAGGGACCTCAAGGATCATCTGGTCCAACCTTTCTAGGCAAGAGTACAAGCTAGACGAGATGGCCCAGCACCATGTCCAGCTGAGTCTTAAATGTGTTCAGCTGGACATGGTGCTGGGCCATCTCGTCTAGACTGTACTCTTGCCTAGAAAGGTAACCTGATCTCCTTCTATGACAAGGTGACCCGCTTAGTGGATGAGGGAAAGGCTGTGGATGTTGTCTACCTGGACTTTAGTAAGGCCTTTGACACCGTTTCCCACAGCATTCTCCTGGAGAAGCTGGCTGCTCATGGCTTGGACGGGCATACTCTTCTCTGGGTAAAAAACTGGTTGGATGGCCGGGCCCAAAGAGGTGTGGTGAATGGAGTTAAATCCAGTTGGCAGCCGGTCACAAGTGGTGTTCCCCAGGGCTCAGTGTTGGGGCCGGTCCTGTTCAATATCTTTATCAATGATCTGGACGAGGGGATCGAGTGCACCCTCAGGAAGTTTGCAGACGACACCAAGGTGGCCGGGAGTGTTGATCTGCTGGAGGGTAGGAAGGCCCTACAGAGGGATCTGGACAGGCTGGATCGATGGGCTGAGGCCAAGTGTATGAGGTTCAACAAGGCTAAGTGCCGGGTCCTGCACTTGGGTCACAATGACCCCAGGCAACGCTACAGGCTTGGGGAAGAGTGGCTGGAGAGCTGCCCGGCGGATAAGGACCTGGGGGTGCTGGTCGACAGCCACCTGAACATGAGCCAGCAGTGTGCTCAGGTGGCCAAGAGGGCCAATAGCATCCTGGCTTGCATCAGGAATAGGGTGGCCAGTAATACCAGGGAAGTGATTGTCCCCCTGTACTTGGCACTGGTGAGGCTGCACCTCGAATGCTGTGTTCACTTTTGGGCCCCTCCAACCTAAATGATTCTATGATTCTAAGATGGACGTCGTCAGATCCCAATGGATGTGATCAACAAAATAACAGCTATGTCCCCGCCAACCAGCAAAAAGGAAGCACAAGCTATCTTAGGCATTGTGGGTTTTTGGAGAATGCATATTCCAAATTACAGTCTGATCGTAAGCCCTCTCTATCAAGCGACCCGGAAGAAGAACGATTTCAAATGGGGCCCTGAGCAACGACAAGCCTTTGAACAAAGTAAATGGTTCATGCAGTAGCCCTTGGGCCAGTCCGGGCAGGGCAAGATGTGAAAAATGTGCTCTACACCGCAGCCGGGGAGAACGGCCCTACCTGGAGCCTCTGGCAGGAAGCGCCAGGGGAGATTCGAGGTCAACCCCTAGGGTTTTGCAGTCGGGGATACAGAGGATCTGAGGCCCGCTATACTCCAACTGAAAAAGAGATATCGGCAGCATATGAAGGGGTTCGAGCCACTTCGAAGTGGTTGGTACTGAAGCACAGCTCCTCCTGGCACCCCGACTGCCGGTGCTGGGCTGGATGTTCAAAGGTAGGGTCCCCTGTACACATCATGCAACTGATGCTATGTGGAGCAAGTGGGTCACACTAATCACACAACGGACTCGAATAGGAAACCCCAGTCACCCGGGAATCTTGGAAGTGATCATGGACTGGCCAGAAGGCAAAGATTTCAGAATATCGCCAGAGGAGGAGGTGACGCATGCTGAGGAGGCCCCACTGTATAATAATCTGCCAGAAAATGAGAAGCAATATGCCCTGTTCACTGATGGGTCCTGTTGCCTTGTGGGAAAGCATCAGAGGTGGAAGGCTGCTGTATGGAGTCCTATATGACAAGTCGCAGAAACTGCTGAAGGAGAAGGTGAATGGATCTGTAACAGCTTCCATTGCTGCAACCACCCCCATAAGGCATTTGCCACCATCCATGAATCAGTACAGAAATAAAGTACCGGCCATTTTTCTCATTCAGCAATATCCAAAGCCAGCTGGATGGCTTTCACCTCTGCAAACTGACTCGATTCACCTTCTCCTTCAGCAGTTTCTGCGACTTGTGTAGGACTCCGCACAGCAGCTTTCCACCTTCGATGTTTTCCCACAATATGACCAGATCCATCTGTAAACAGGGAATATTGCTTTTAATTTTCTGCTAATTTATTATGCAGTGGGGCCTCTTCAGCACGAGTCACCTCCTCTGGCAACACTCCAAATTTCAGCCCTCTAGCCGGTCCATGATCAGAATTCCTGGGCGGTCGGGGTTTCCCATTTGAGCCCATTGCATTATGAGTGCGACCCACTTACTCCACGTAGCATCAGATGCATGATGTGTAGAGGGGACCCTCCCTTTGAACATCCAGCCCAGCACCGGCAGTCGGGGTGCCAGGAGGAGCTGTGCTTCAGTACCAACTACTTCTGAAGCGTCTCGGATTCCTTCATATGCTGCTAATATTTCTTCTTCATTTGGAGCGTAACGGGCTTCAGATTATCTATATCCCTGTCTCCAAAACCCTAGAGGTCAACCTCGAGTCTCTCCAGGCACTTTCTGCCAGAGACTCCAGGTGGGGCCATTATCCCTGGCTGAGGTGTGAAGCACGTTTTTCACATCTTGTCCCATCCGGACTGGCCCAAGTGCTACTGCATGAACTGTCTCCCATTTAATTTCCTCAAAGGCTTGCTGCTGCTCTGGGCCCCATTCAAAGCCATTCTTCTGCCGGGTCACTCGATAGAGAGGGCTTACGATCAGACTACAAGCCGGAATATGCATTCTCCAGAAACCCACACCTAAGAAAGCTTGTGTTTCTTTTTTGTTAGTTGGTGGAGACATAGCTGTTATTTTATTGATCATATCCATTGGGATAGGATGATGCCCATCTTGCCATTTTATTCCTAAAAACTGGATTTCCTGTGCAGGTCCTTTGACCTTACTTTGTTTTATAGCAAAACCAGCTTTCAAAAGAATCTGGATTATTCTTCTCCCCTTCTCAAACACTTCCTCTGCTGTGTTGCCCCACACAATGATGCCATCAATATACTGCAGGTGTTCAGGAGCTTCACCTTGTTCCATTGCTGACTGTATCAATCCATGACTGTGTTTCCACCCCTGGGGCAGTCGATTCCAGGTGTACTGGACGCCCCTCCAAGCGAAAGCAAACTGTGGCCTGCACTCTGCTGCCAAAGGGATCGAGAAAAACGTGTTAGTGATATCAGTTGTTGCATACCATTTGGCGGCCTTTGACTCCAGTTCATATTGGAGTTCTAGCATGTCCGGCACAGCAGCACTCAGTGGCGGTGTGACTTCGTTCAGGCCTTGATAGTCCACTGTTAGCCTCCACTCTCCGTTAGACTTTTGCACTGGCCATATGGGACTACTAAAGGGTGAAGGAGTCTTACTGATCACTCCTTGGCCCTCCAGTCGCTGGATCAGCTTACGGATGGGATCCAGGGAGTCTTGATTGGTGCGATATTGCTGCCGGTGCACTGTCATGGTAGCAATTGGCACCTGCTGTTCTTTAACCCGCAGCAACCCCACCGCAGACGGCTCCTCTGAGAGACCAGGCAAGCTAGACAGCTGTTTAATCTTCTCTGTACTCAAGGCAGCTATACCAAAGGCCCACCGGTACCCTTTTGGGTCCTTGAAATACCCTCTCCCGAGGTAGTCTATTGCAAGGATACATGGAGCCTTCGGACCAGTCACAATAGGATGCTTTTGCCACTCATTGCCCATTAGGCTTACCTCAGCCTCCAACACAGACAGTTCTTGGGATCCCCCTGTCGCTCCAGGAATACAGATGGGTTCCGCCCCTTTGTAATCTGACGGTATTAGAGTACACTGTGCACTAGTGTCCACTAGAGCTTTATACTCCCGTGGGGCTGATGTGCCAGGCCATCGAACCCACACAGTCCAGTAAACCCAGTTGTCCTTTTCCTCCGCCTGGCTGAAGGCAGGGCCCCTCTATTCCTGGTCGGAGTCTTCATTACTTGATTTTTGTAACTGCAAAACAGAAGACCCTTCATCAGGGTCGAAAGTACGATCAGCTCTTCTACTCTGCCCAACGGACATTGGAGCAGTAATTTTCTTGGATGGATGCTTTTTGGCTGTTGTTTTTCCTTGCAGTTCCTGTACCCAAGCTTCTAGTCTCCAGGTAGGTGCACCATCCCACTTCCTCATGTCCTCCCCCTGGTCATGCAGGAAGAACCACAGGGTTGCACGTGGTATGCCCCACCAGTACCCTCTCCCTTGAAAAGAAGGCGGCTGACTCTTAATAGCTGAGGCCTTGGTCGGAGTGCGAGAGGGAGATCTATCCTTCTCGGCTTGCTCGGACATTTTTTGGGTCAGTTCCTCCACAGCCGAGCCGCAGGCCCACATGGAGGAAGCAAGATTATCTTCGTATTCTCGGAGTTGTCTGGCCAGTCCATCTATAGTTGGTGTCTCCATGTCTGTCCAGCTCATTATTGCCAGGGTGCTGGCGTATGACATCGCTGCATTTCGTATAAACTTTCGCCACATGGACCGTGTGCACCAGTTTTCATCCGGGTCTTTGGATACCTGGTCGTCATCCAGGTTGTTACAGATCACGTCCACCATGGCTAATTCCCTCAGATACTGGATACCTTCCTCAATGGTGGTCTATTTGCTTTGGGAATTTGCAAGTTCTTCCTTGAAGGGATACCCGTCCTTCACACTTGACAGGAGTCGCCGCCAAAGACTGAGGACTCCTGCCCTTTTTCCAGTCCCTTTGTCAATGGCCTTATCCTTAGCAAGGGATCCCAGCTGCCAGGCTTCCTTACCCTCTAATTCCTGACTATTGGCCCCAATATCCCAGCATTGGAGTAACCAGCTGAGAATTAGCTCACCTGGTTGATGGCTAAAATCTTTTCACATATCTCGCAGCTCACTTTAGGGATAGGGTGGTTTCTGTCTCATTTATGATTTCAGTCTCTTCCTCCTCCTGTTCTTGTGACTGCTCTGCTGCAGAACAGGCTGCCTCTTCTGATTCTTTCTCCTGCTCCCTCTTAGGAGAAGCTTCTTCATCCCTCACTAAACGAGTTGACTTCCGCTTCCATTGTTTCTTTTTAGTGATAGGGGCGACTGATATAGTGTCTGGTTTAGCCATAGTGTCTGTTGGTACGTTTTCAGATCCAGAGACCCTCTCTTCTCCCTGAGGGTGCTGCATAATATCGAGCAGTGTTTGGTAGATGCTGGCCAGGGCCCAGCACAGTGCGGTAAGTTGTGCCTCTTTGGAATAGCCACGGCATTTTTTTTTTCAAACATTCTATCACTTCATCAGGATCCTGCACTTGTTCTGGAGTGAAGTTCCAGACCATTGGAGGTGAGAAGTTCTCTAAGTACCTGCCCATATTCTCCCACATGCCTTGCCACCACATACTCTCGCGGAGCCTGGGTCATAGTCCTAAATTGCTTGTCAACCTTAGACAAAACTGAAGCAATATTCCTAAGAAATGCCAATAGAAGTATTTTAACTACCCAAGGATGTTCAAGATACTGAGAAGTTATTGTAACGAGGGAGAAAACATCACAGAAGAAGGTGGTAAAGGTGCCATTCTGTATTTCCTCCACAAAAAACCTCTCAGAGGAAGAAGTATAATTGTTAATTGTCGCCATGAGATGGTACCCGAAGTACAGTAATGGCTTCACAGAACCCAAATACCAGACTAAGCTCAGGGTCAGTGTTTTAATAATAAATAATAAATTTAATAATTTAATAATAAATCTCCCAGGCAAAACATCACTAATCGCTACAGAGCACAGCAAACTGCAAAAGCCAACACCAATCTTTAACATGGACAGCAAAAACATGTACAGGTTGTCCACTTGTGTGACCAAGTGGACGATCTGATCAGCCTGGCGGCAGAGCTACGAGAGGAAGTAGAAAGGTTAAGGAGCATCAGGGAGTCTGAGGAAGAGAGAGACTGGTGGAACCATGCTCTGCCCTCCCTGAGACAGAAACAGGAACAGCCACCAGAAAAAACCCAAGGGCATCCTGTATCCTCCCCTGCCAGGCTGAAGGCAGTAGCTTAAAGGAAAGGAGTGAATGGAGGCGAGTCCACGCTCGGGGCAGCAGGCGAACCCCCTCCTTGCCCACCTCGCCTTCCCAGGTGCCTCTGTACAACAGGTATGAGGCTCTGGATGTGGAAGGCCAGTCAATGGATGATGTGGACGATGGTCCATCTACACCAGATGTCACCAAGGTTAGAAAGGCCTACCCCCGTATCACGACCACCTCCACGAGGAAGAAAAGACGGGTTATAGTTGTAGGTGACTCCCTTCTGAGGGGAACAGAGGGTCCAATGTGCTGGACAGACCCTCCTCTTAGGGAAGCCTGCTGTCTCCCTGGGGCCCAGGTTAAGGACATCACTAGGAAACTTCCTAGCCTAGTACGGCCCTCGGTCTATTACCCATTACTGCTCTTCCATGTGGGTGGCGATGAAGCCGCAACGCATAGTCCAAGGGCTATCATCAAAAGAGACTTCGGGGCCTTGGGACGGTTGGTAAGGGAATCTGGAGCACAGGTTATTTTTTCCTCTCTCCTTCCAGTTGCAGGTAGTGACATTGGAAGAAACAGACGGACCCAGTCTATTAATACATGGCTCCGTGGCTGGTGTCACCGCCACAATTTTGGGTTTTTCAATAATGGGATGGCCTTCAGGGCACCAAGCCTGCTGGCGTCAGATGGGATTCACCTTTCTCAAAGGGGGAAGAGGGTCTTTGCTCACGAGCTAGTGGGGCTCATTGACAGATCTTTAAGCTAGACTTGAAGGGGGAGGGGGATAATATCAGGCCTGCCCGTGACAAGCTGTGGGATGACAGGGAGGTGATAGTGCCCCTGTACTCGGCACTGGTGAGGCCGCACCTTGAGTACTGTGTTCAGTTTTGGGCCCCTCACTACAAGAAGGACATCGAGGTGCTGGACCGCATCCAAAGAAGGGCAACGAAGTTAGTGAAGGGTCTAGAGAACAAGTCTTATGAGGAGCGGCTGAGGGAGCTGGGGTTGTTTAGTTTGGAGAAGAGGAGGCTGAGGGGAGACCTTATTGCTCTCTACAACTGCCTGAAAGGAGGTTGTAGCGAGGTGGGGGTCGGTCTCTTCTCCCAAGTAACAAGCGATGGGATGAGAGGAAACGGCCTCAAGCTGCGCCAGGGGAGGTTTAGGTTGGATATTAGGAAAAACTTCTTCACCGAAAGGGTAGTCAGGCATTGGAACAGGCTGCCCAGGGAAGTGGTTGAGTCTCCATCCCTGGAGGTATTTAAAAGACGGGTAGACGTGGTGCTTGAGGACATGGTTTAGTGGTGGACTTGGCAGTGCTAGGTTAACAGTTGGACTCGATGATCTTAAGGGTCTTTTCCAACCTTAACGATTCTATGATTCTATGATTCTATGACAGGCCAAGGTTAGAGGGACAGGGTGCTAGCGAGGGCCCTCAGCCTGTTGCTCTGAGACGTGCTGGATACACTGCAGCACACTTGAAGTCTTACGGAAATGAGCCAGGGGCTCCTGAGGTAATAGGAGCCAACAGGGAAACACCAGTGAAATGCCTCAAAGGAATTGTCACGGATGAGTGGTTAGGTTGCTTAAAGAATTACTGTCAAAGATATTTGCAAAAAGGGATTTTAATAGAAATCTATAAAAGTGTGATTTAACAAAGTTCAATGGCAAGGTTCACTCTATTACTTATTAAATGAATGGAGTATATATAAAGAAAAAAAAAATCCAGGTAGAAGCGAATTAGAATGATTTATACAGAGATTGAAAATACAAGGGGGTAAAGGAGGCCCTCCCGTTGAGTCACAAGGTTCAGAATGGACCCCCTTGCTTTCTAAACTCCTTCTCAGAGAGGAGCCTAGGTGCGGCTGGATCCAGACTTTGCCTTAGACTTTACCAATGGTTTATGTCTAAGGATTATATATGTCTAGCAGCAGTTTAAGGTTTATTCACAGTTAAAGAGAGAATCACAGGAATTTAGCAGCAAATAATCATTGGTTAATTTTAGCATTTACAAAGTGATTAAATAGGATTTACTGCAATATTTGAATCGATTCACACACACACACACACTATGCATATTAAGGTGCCTGTTAAAAATGCCCCTCAAGCTAAGTGAAATGCTCACTTCAAATGATTGTCTCAACGGGCGAAGGTCGAGCCTCAAGGAGTGAAGGGGGCCCCCGGAGTTCAGTCCAGGTCCCGTTGCCAGGCCTCTGTACTTTGCAAACTTAAGAGTTTGCAAACTCTGAGAAGCGTCCCGCTCAGAGGGAGATACTGGGCGCAGCCCACTGCGGTCCAGGAGAGCTCAAAGGGTCTCACTTGGTACCGCTGTTTATAGGGTTGCAAGATGATTGACTTTAGGCATCAGTAAATTTCCATCCTGGCCACGATCTGGGTCAGTAATTACTGGAGTTCTCAAAAATTCCAGTAACGCTGGTACAGATCCACCCATACCGATCCGCCCAAGTCACAATCCAGATATGTTCCAAGGCTGTCAGGGGGTGACTGATTATTCCTGGTACGGTCAGTGCTACTCCCACATTAGCCATGCAAGAGTTCCTGGTATGGTCAAGGGACGCTTAACTGCCAAACTCATTGCACAAAGGCCAAGTCTTGATGGGAATTACTGAGATCGTAAAGTGGTCCAGGAGAGGAGGAGGGGGAAATGCACCACCGCACTCTGAGAAGGTGACACAGCCGACAGCCCAGCTGAAGTGCCTCTACACCAATACACGCAGCATGGGCAACAAACAGGAGGAGTTGGAAGCCACCGTGCTGCTAGAAAGCTACAACCTAGTTGCCATTACTGAAACTTGGTGGGACGACTCCCATGACTGGAGTGTGGCTATCGATGTCTACAAGCTGTTCGGAAGGGACAGGCGAGGAAGGAGGGGCGGAGGGGTTGCCCTCTACATGAGGAAATGGATAGAGTGTGAAGAGCTGTCTCTGAAGAATAGCCACAAGCAGGTTGAAAGCTTATGGGTAAGAATTAGAGACCGAGGCAACAAAGGGAACCTTGTGGTTGGTGTCTACTACAGGCCGCCCAATCAAGGGGAGCCTATTGACAAAGCCTTCTTACTCCAGCTAGAGGAGGCATCGCGCTCACAGGCTCTCGTCCTCCTGGGGGACTTCAACCACCCCGACATCTGCTGGAAAAGTAGCACGGTGAGCTGTAGGCAATCCAGGAGACTCCTGGAGTGCACTGAGGATAACTTCTTAAGCCAGGTAATAGACAGCCCTACCAGAGGGGATGCGATACTGGACCTGGTGGTCACCAACGCAAGTGAGCTAATCGGTGACGTCAAGACTGGAGGCAGCCTGAGCTGAAGTGATCATGCCCTGGTGGAGTTCGCAGTCCTGAGGGATATGGGTCAGGTGAAGAGTAAAGTCAGGACTCTGAATTTTAGGAAAGCAAACTTCCAGCTCTTCAAGGAATTAGTCAATCGGACCCCCTGGGAAACTGCCCTCAGGGACAAGGGAGCAGAACAGAGCTGGCAGATCTTTAAGGACGCTTTCCATAAAGCGCAAGAGCTCTTGATCCCCAGGTGTAAGAAATCAGGAAAGGACGACAAGAGACCAGCATGGCTGAGTTGAGACCTGCTGGTCAAACTAAAGGGCAAGAAGGAAATGCACAGGCAGTGGAAGCAGGGACAGGTATCCTGGGAAGAGTATAGGGACGCTGCCCGGTTGTGTAGAGATGGGGTCAGGAAGGCCAAGGCATGGCTGGAGCTGAACTTGGCAAGGGATGCAAAGACTACCCAGACATTTGCTGGAAGAACAATGCAGTAGCTCGCATGTCATCCATCAAGTTCCTGGAATACGTAGAGGACTGTTTCCTCTTACAAATGTTAGATGTGCCAACCAGGAAGGAGGCACTGCTGGACTCGCTATTCACAAACCAAGAAAACCTGCTTTGTAATATCTCGGTCAGTAACAACCTTGGCTGCAGCGATCACAATATTGTGGAGTTCGGGATCTGGCTGAGCATGCTGAAGGTTAGCACCAAGACAAGGGTTCTAGATTTTAGAAGAGCAAACTTCAGCTCGCTCAGAGCTTAGTTGGGAGGGATTCTGTGGGAAGCTTCCATGGAGGATAAAGGAGCCAGCGAGTGCTGGGAGTTCTTCAAGAATGCTCTCTTGGAAGCACAAAACCAGTTTATCCCCTATAAAAGAAAGGGAAGGAAGCGGAGCAAGAGGCCCCCTTGGCTCAACCACGAGCTCCTGGGTCTGCTTAAAACCAAAAGAGATGCGTACCAGAGATGGAGAAGTGGAAGATTAGCCACTGAGAACTACAAGGGCATTGCCAGAGTGTGCAGAGATGCAGTTAGAAAAGCAAAAGCTCAGCTTGAACTGGAACTGGCCAGTGACATCAAAAATAACAAGAAAGGGTTCTTCAGGTATGTAATTTGCAAGCGTAAACAGAAAGAAAACATAGGCCCACTGTTAAACAGTAGAGGTGAATCAGTCACCAACAATGCGGAAAAGGCAGAGGTTCTCAACACTTTCTTCACCTCTGTCTTTACCAACACTGTTGGGTCCCAGGCGTTGGGAACGAAAATCCAGGAGGATCCAAACATAGACCCACCATCAGTGAAGGAGGAGTTAGTATGTGAATTATTACAGGAGCTTGACCCCTACAAATCGATGGGCCCTGACGCCATCCACCCGAGGGTGTTGAGAGAGCTGGCTGATGTCATTGCGGGGCCACTCTCCATAATCTTCGAGAAGTCGTGGAGATCGGGGGATGTCCCAGAGGACTGGAGGAAGGCGAATGTTACCCCTATCTACAAGGGGGCTCAAGGGAGGATCCAGGTAATTATAGGCCCATCAGTCTTTCTTCAATCCCCGGGAAAGTTATGGAACGGATCCTCCTGGGGGCCATCACGAGTCAAATGAAGCACGTGATTGGGAAAAGCCAACACGGCTTTCACCAAGGGCAGATCATGCCTGACAAATCTGGTGGCCTTCTATGATAAAGTGACCTGCTCGGTTGACATGGGGCAAGCGGTCAATGTTGTCTACCTGGACTTCTCCAAGGCTTTCGATATGGTTCCCCACGGCCTCCTCCTGGAGAAACTGATGCATTATGGCCTGGACAAGTGGTCTGTGCGGTGGGTGAGGAATTGGCTGGCGGGCCATACCCAAAGGGCGGTGGTAAATAGCTCTTTTTCAAACTGGCAACCCGTCACAAGTGGGGTCCCCCAGGGATCGATACTGGGCCCAACGCTATTCAGTATCTTCATAAGTGATCTGGATAACGGGATCAAGTGTAGCCTGACGAAGTTTGCAGATGACACCAAACTGAGTGGGGAAGTAGACACTCTGGAAGGGAGAGCCACCCTGCAGGAAGATCTGGATAGGCTGGAAGAGTGGGCTAACATGAACCTTATGAAGTTTAACAAGGACAAGTGTAGGGTCTTGCACCTGGGAAAACAATCCAGGAGTGCAGCTCAGACTGGGATCCACCTGGCTAGAGAGCAGCTCTGTGGAAAGGGACCTGGGGGTCCTGGTGGACAGGAAGCTCAATATGAGTGAACAGTGTGCTGCTGCAGCCAAGAAGGCCAATAGGATGCTGGGTTGCATCAAAAAGGGCATCTCCAGCAGAGATAAAGAAGTCATTATCCCACTCTACTCGGCGCTTGTCAGGCCACACCTGGAATACTGTGTACAGTTCTGGTCCCCGTTACACAAAAAAGATGTGGACAGGCTGGAGGGGGTCCAGAGAAGGGCCACCAAGATGATCAAGGGTCTGGGAAGCCTGCCATATGAGGATAGGCCGAGAGAACTGGGCTTGTTCAGCCTTGAGAAAAGGAGGCTTAGAGGTGCTCTCATCACCATGTACCAGTACTTAAAGGGGAGCTACAAAGAAGATGGAGACTCCCTTTTTACAAGGAGTCACATGGCAAGGACTAGGGGTAATGGGTACAAGTTACTCCCAGGGAGATTCTGATTGGACACGAGAGGTAAATTTTTCACAATGAGAACAGTCAATCATTGGAATAATCTCCCCAAGGAAGTGGTTGACTCTGCTACGCTGAACGCGTTTAAGACTCAGCTGGACAGGGTGCTGGGCCATCTCGTCTAGACTGTGCAAATTCTTGCCTAGAAAGGTTGGACCAGATGATCCTTGAGGTCCCTTCCAACCTGGTATTCTACGATTCATGATTCTATGATTCTATGAATAATAAGAAGGGCTTCTACAGGTATATCAGCCAGAAAAGGAAGGTCAAAGAAAGCGTACCCCCCTGATGAACACGACTGGCAAACTGGTAACAATGGACGAGGAGAAGGCTGAGGTACTCAACAACAACTTTGCCTCAGTCTTCACTGGCAACCTCTCTTCCCAAACCTCTCGAGCAGATGGACCACAAGACGGGGACTGGGGGAGCAAAGTCCCTCCTACTGTAAGAGAAGATCAGGTTTGTGACCACCTGAGGAACCTGAACATACAGAAGTCATTGGGACCTGACGAGATGCATCCGAGAGTCCTGAGGGAATTGGCTGATGTAGTTGCTAAGCCACGCTCCATGATATTTGAAAAGTCATGGCAGTCAGGTGAAGTCCCTGGGGACTGGAAAAAGGGAAACATTGCACCCATTTTTAAAAAGGGTAGAAAGGAGGACCCTGGGAACTACCGACCAGTCAGCCTCACCTCTGTGCCTGGGAAGATCATGGAACAGATCCTCCTAGAAGCTATGCTAAGGCACATGGAGGACAAGGAGGTGATTTGAGACAGCCAGCATGGCTTCACCAAGGGCAAGTCTTGCCTGACCAACCTAATGGCCTTCTATGATGGAGTGACTGCATCAGTGGACAAGGGAAGAGCTACAGACATCATCTATCTGGACTTCTGTAAGGCCTTTGACACGGTCCCCCACAATATCCTTCTCTCTAAATTGGAGAGAGATGGAATTGATGGGTGGACTGTTCGGTGGATGAGGAATTGGCTGGGTGGTCGCATCCAGAGGGTAGTGGTCAATGGCTCGATGTCCAGATGGAGATCGGTGACAAGTGGTGTCCCTCAGGGGTCCGTATTGGGACCAGTACTGTTGAATATCTTCATTAATGACATAGACAGTGGGATCAAGTGCACCCTCAGCAAGTTTGCGGACGACACCAAGCTGAGTGGTGCGGTTGACATGCCTGAGGGACAGGGATGCCATCCAAAGGGACCTGGACAAGCTGGAGAAGTGGGCCCATGTGAACCTCATGAGGTTCAACAAGGACAAGTGCCAGGTCGGGACAATCCCCGGTATCAATACAGGCTGGGGAATGAAGGGATTGAGAGCAGCCCTGCAGAGAAGGACTTGGGGGTACTGGTGGATGAAAAGCTGGACATGAGCCGACAATGTGCGCTCACAGCCCAGAAAGCCAACCGTATCCTGGGCTGCATCAAAAGAAGCGTGGCCAGCAGGTCGAGGGAGGTGATTCTGTCCCTCTGCTCCACTCTCGTGAGAGCCCACATGGAGTACTGTGTCCAGCTCTGGAGCCCTCAGCACAGGAAAGACATGGACCTGATGGAGTGGGTCCAGAGGAGGACCACAAAAATGATCAGAGGGCTGGAACACCTCTCCTATGAGGAAAGGCTGAGAGAGTTGGTGTTGTTCAGCCTGGAGAAGAGAAGGCTGCGGGGAGACTTTATTGCGGCCTTTCAATACTTAAAGGGAGCTTATAAGAAAGACTTTTTAGCAGGGCCTGTAGCAATAGGACAAGGGGTAATGGTTTTAAACTAAAGGAGGGTAGATTCAGACTAGAGATAAGGAAGACATTTTTTACGATGAGGGTGGTGAAACACTGGACTGGGTTGCCCAGAGAGTTGGTAGATGCCCCCTCCCTGGAAACATTCAGGGTCGGGCTGGATGGGGCTCTGAGCAACCTGATCTAGTTGAAGATGTCCTTGCTCATTGCAGGGGGTTTGGACTAGATGACCTTTAAAGGTCCCTTCCAACCCAAACTATTCTATGATTCTGTGGTTCTAAAAAAGAGTATGGCACAGATCAGATTAATATTGAGAACAGATGCATCAATATCGTGACCCGCAACTGTTAACAGATATAAATCCCTTCTAATATGCTCTGGTCATTCTCTTATTATCTCAAACCCTTCGAGCCCCATGTTGGGCGCCAAAGAGGACTGTTGTGGTTTAACCCCGGCTGGCAACTGAGCGCCACACAGCCGTTCACTCATCACCCACCCCCACCCCCCCCCCCCCCGGTGGGTAAAAGTGAGAAAACTCATGGGTTGAGATAAAAACAGTTTAATAATTGAAAAAAAAAAAAAGTAAATTGTAAAGGAAAAGGGAAATAACAAAGAGAGAGAAATAAAACCCAACAAAGACAAGTGATGCAAATGAAAACAATTGCTCACCACCAAACGACTGATGCCCAGCCAGTCCCCAAGCAGCGGCCCCCCGCCAACCTCCCACCTAGTTTTTATTGCTGAGCATGATGTCATATGGTATGGAATATCCCTTTGGTCAGTTGGGTTCAGCTGCCCCAACTGTGTCCCCTCCCAACTTTTTGTGCACCCCCAGCCTACTCGCTGGCGGGGCGGTGTGAGAAGCAGAAAAGGCCTTGACTCTGTGTAAGCACTGCTCAGTGATAACTAAAACATTCCTGTATTATCAACGCTGTTTTCAGCACAAATCCAAAACGTAGCCTCATACTAGCTACTATGAAGAAAATAAACTCTATCCCAGTCAAAACCAGCACAGGTTCAAAGGGCAAAAAGGATTGAGCATGGCAATTTCATTAGTCCTTGTTCTGCTTTCACATCATTATGTGAATTCCGGCAGGACACTTATCACTCAGGAACAAGCTGAAGCCAAACTACTTGCTCTAGTCAGTTTTTCTTACCTTTCTGAATGAAGTTGTGATGTCTTGTACTTTCCCTGTCTGAATTATGGCTCTATGAAAAAGCATTGTTAAAACACAGGATGAAGGCACAGAAACAAAGATCTTAAGCTATGACTAGAAGCCGCCTTCATGTTCTTTTGAACCTGGCGCTTGCAAACATTGGGCCTACTAGTCACACAAATTAGAGCATTCTGAAGGCTGAAGGGTTGCTATGACAAGTAGAGATTAACCAAAGTTGACCACAGTCACTCTCCTCTTCTTGAGGATGCTACCTGCATAGATATGCTGCTTTGCTGTCTCTGCACCACCTGAGAATTCCACCAGAGAAAGGATCCTCAAGAAGCTGATTAATCTGGGTTTACACTGGGCCTATGAGAGCCATGTTTATTTTGCAAAGCTAAAGCAGCTGGGGCAAGCCAGTGAACAGAACATAATCTAAAATTTATTCATTATTGCTATTATTTATTATTTAATGTCTTTAGGATACTCTATGATGCCAAGGCCTATGCAAACAAAGGACCCGAAACAGGATTTTTCCATGAAATCATTCATCTTCTGTTGTTCAGGAAGGCTTCCTGAAGATAATAGGCTACACTGTTCTCTGCTAGTTGTGTATGTGCTAAGTTATTTGATTTACTTCAGTAGAGTTGATATAGATTTACAATAGTGTGATAGAATCAGAATTTAACTCATTAAACTGACTGGGACAAAGCAGACAAAATTCTTTACCTGTTTGGAGACTGTACAAACATGACAGGGCGGATTTGCCCTTCTCTGCTTGCAGAAAAAGATAAGCAAGATAAGTGATGTCGCCCTGTGTTTTATATCCATGTAAGCACATTCAAACCTAAATTTGGACCAAAGTTTACGTTTTAACCTAAAAGAAAGAATTTCAGCAATTCGTTCAGATCTTCTTTGTCAGCTTTGCTCAAAACATGCTAAAACAAAATCCCTAGAAGGTAGAAACAGAATTGCTATCCAATCTTCTTTATACAGTTTAAATATGGAATTAAGTTGAGGGTGCCGTTAGACTTTACTAACAGTATGAGTATTGTTATGCTGGTCTTCCTAACAATCCACTGGGAAAAAAGTGGTCTTTGGACTGGAAAAATCCATCTCCTTTGTTGTGAGCTGTGTGATGTATTGTCTCTTGTCTATCGTATCATGGGAGGTATATCGGGACACACCCAACGGACCCACCGCTGGCCAAAGCTGAGCCAATCAGTGAAGCTGGTGACGCTTCTGTGATAACATATTTAAGAAAAGGCAAAAAATGCTGCACAGCAGCTGTGCGAGAGAGGAGTGAGAATATGTGAAAGAAACAACCCTGCAGACACCGAGGTCAGAGAAGAAGGTGCCGGAGCAGAGATTCCCCTGAAGCCCCTGGAGAGGACCATGTTGAAGCAGGTTGTCCCCCTGCAGCCCGTGGAGGACCACGACAGAGCAGATATCCACCCTGCAGCCCGTGGAGGACCCCACGCCAGAGCAGGGGAAGAGCATGAGGAGGAAGGAGTGGAAGAGAAGAATTGTTATAAACTGACCGCAACCCCCATTCCCCATCCCCCCTGCATCGCTGGGGGAGAAGAGCTAGAAGATTTATGAATGCAGTTGAGACTGAGAAGGAGGGGGAGTGGGGGGAAGGTGTTTTTAGTTTTGTTTTTATTTCTCACTCTCCTACTCTGTTATTAATTGGCAATAAATTAAATTCTTTTACCCAAGTCGAGTCTGTTTTGCCCATGATGGCAATTGGTGAGTGATCTCCTGTCCTTATCTGGACTCGCGAGCTTTTTCATCTTATTTTCTCCCCCGTCCTGTTGTGGAGGGGGAGTGGTAGAGTGGCTTAGTGGGCACCTGGCGGACAGCCAAGGTCAACCCACCACACTATTATAGTTGAGGTTTGGGTCTATGTTTTAGTCTCAGTGTCTGTTTGTGTGGCCTCAGAGCGAGAGACCTTCTTCTCAGTTTCCATTTGTGTGCTCTTAGATCAGGAGGCCCTCTTGCTCCTTTGAGGGTGCTGGACAGCAGCTCAATAGGCATGGGCCAGGCCCAACACAGCATTAGAAGTAGCTGCATTTCATTAGGGTAGGTAAGGCTCTCCTCTTTCAAATGGTGTATTAATTTGATGGGATTACATGCCTGTTCAGGCATGAAATCAAAAGCTATTGGAGGTGTTAACAGCCCTACACACCTGCCCAACTCCTCCCATACACCCCAACATCTAGGAATCATTCTCCTTAGAGCATGTTCCTATGTGTCAATCCCAATTAGTTGTTTAACCTTATGAACAATAATCAAAATCAAAATCAGGCTCACAACACACAGTAGTACGTACAGTCTGATTACACAAGGATATTCAAGTAACTGAGAGGTGATTGCAACAAGGCTATAAAAACCTATCCTGGAGGAGAGGAAGGGATAGGTGCCATTCTTTCCTTTTTCCACAAAGTGTCTCTCAGAGGACAAAAGTGGAAAGGTGTAGTTGCTGATTTTCTCAATGAGATGGTTCTCCGAGTACTGGGACAGCAGCAATGCAGGGCCAGAATACCAGATTTGGCTCAAGGCCAATGCTTTTATCATAGCTGTCCCAGGCAAAACAAAACAAAGTGATAAACAACACAACAAACAGAAAAAATTGAAAACAGTCATTAACAATTCCTGGAGTTTGTTGTACAGCAAGAAAGGGATCAAGCACCGTGTACTGGTTTTGGCTAGGATGGAGTTAATTTTCTTCATAGTAGCTTGTATGGAGCTATGTTTTGGATTTGTGCTGAAAACAGTGTTGATAACACAGGGATGTTTTAGTTATTGCTGAGCAGTGCTTACACAGTGTCAAGGCTTTTTCTGCTTCTCACGCTGCCCCACCAGCGAGTAGGCTGGGGGTGCACAAGAAGTTGGGAGGGGACACAGCTGGGACAGCTGATCCCAACTGACCAAAGGGATATTCCATACCATATGATGTCGTGCCCAGCAATAAAAACTGGGGCGGAGGGAAGTTTGCCAGGGCTGCCGTTGCTCGAGGACTCACTGGGCATTGGTTGGCTGGTGGTGAGCAATTGCGGGGTTTTTTCCATTACCTGTTTTCTTGGTTTTGTTTTTCTTTGTTGTTTTTTTTTCTTTTTTTCCTTATTAAACTGTCATTATCTCAACCCACGAGTTCTCGCACGTTTACCCTTCCGATTCTCCCTCCATCCCACTGTGGGGGAAGTGAGCAAGCGGCTGTGTGGTGCTTAGCTGCCTACCGGGGTTAAACCACAACAGTCCTTTTTGGTGCCTGAACAGGGACTCGAAGTGTTTGAGATAACGATAGATTTGACTAGAGCATATTAGAGGGAACTTAAATTATTATATCTGTTTAACAGTTGCTCATTGTGTTATTGACTTATCTGTTCTCAACATTGGTTTTTGTGATCTGTGCCACATTCCCTTTTTTTGCTGTCCATCAAATTTCAGAGCTTGTTAAAGGCTGTTTTTGGCTTTTGCAGTTTGCTGTGCTGTGTAGCATTTGGTGGTGTTTTGCCTGGTAGAATTATGATAAAAACACTGGCCTTGAGCCTAATCAGGTATTTGGGCCCTGCATTGATGCCATCCTTGTACTTCAGGAACCATCTCATGGAGACAATTAAAAATTACACTTTTTCCCTTTTCTCCTCCGAGAGCCGTTTGGTGGAGCAAGCACAGAATGGCACCTTCCCCTTCTTGTCCTGTGTGGTAGATGTTTTCTCCCTCATTACAAGAACTCTTCAGAATCTTGAACATCCTTGGGTAAGTAAAATGCTCCTATTGGGATGTCTCAAGAATCTATTTTCACCTTTTTCTAAGGTTAGCCAACTGTTTAGGGATATCCCCCAGGGATATGCCCCAAGGCAGTGTGGTTCTGGGTGGCAAGGCATGTGGGAGAATATGGGCAGGTACCTAGAATGGTTGTCACCTCCGATGGTCTGGGACTTCACCCCCGAACAAGTGCGGGATCCTGATGAAGTGATAGAATGTGTGATAAAAGGATGCCCTGGCCGTAGCTATGCCAAAGAGACACAAGTTCTTGCTTGTGTCTTGGGGCCTGGTCTATGCCTACCGAGCACTATTCGGCACAATTCAGCGCCCTCAAGGGGAAGAGAGGGTCTCTGGATCTGAAGACATACAAACGGACACCGGCTAAACCAGAGACCCAACCCTCAACTATATCAGTCACCCTGACAGTCAAGAAGAAACAATGGAATTGGAGGTCAACTCATTTAGTAAGGGAGGAAGAAGCTTCTCCTGAGGGGGAGCAGGAGAGGAAGAATCAGAAGAGGCAGCCTGTTCTGCAGCAGAGCAGTCACAAGAGCAGGAGGAGGAAGAGACTGAAATCATAAATGAGACAGAAACCACCCTATCCCTAAAGTGAGCTGCAAGATATGTGAAAAGATTTCAGCCATCATCCAGGAGAGCTAATTCTCAGCTGGTTGCTCCAATGCTGGGATATTGGGGCCAATAGTCAGGAATTAGAGGGTAAGGAAGCCTGGCAGCTGGGATCCCTTGCTAAGGATAAGGCCATCGACAAAGGGACTGGTAAAAGGGGCAACAGTCCTCAGCCTCTGGAGGCAGCTCCTGTCAAGAGTAACCCTTCAAGGAAGATCTTGTAAATTACTGAGGCAAGAGGACCACCACTGAGGGAGGTATCCAGTATCTGAGGGAATTAGCGGTGGTGGAAGTAATCTACAGCAACCTGGACAACAACCAGGCATCCAAAGACCCAGATGAAATCCAGGGCATGCGGTCCATGTGGTATAAGTTTGTACTGAGTGCACCGATGTCAAGCGCCAGCACACTGGTGATAATGAGCTAGACAGACATGGAGACACAACCTGTGAATGGATTGGCCAGACAACTCTGGCAACCAGGACTAGAGGGGCCCTGCCTCCAGCCAGGTGGAGGAAAGGGACAAGTGGGTTTACTGGACTGTGTGGGTTCGATGGCCTGGCACATCAGCCCCACGGGAGTATAAGGTTCTGGTGGACACCAGTGCACAGTGTACACTAATGCCATCACAGTACAAAGGGGTGGAACCCATCTGTATTCCTGGAGCGACAGGGGGATCCCAAGAACTGTCTGTATTGGAGGCTGAGGTAAGCCTAACTGGAAATGAGTGGCAAAAGCACCCCACTGTGACTGGCCCAGAGGCTCTGTGCATCCTTGGCATAGACTACCTCAGGAGAGGGTATTTCAAGGACCCAAAAGGGTACCGGTGGGCCTTTGGTATAGCTGCCTTGAGTACAGAGAAGATTAAACAGCTGTCTAGCTTGCCTGGTCTCTCAGAGGAGCCATCTGCGGTGGGGTTGCTGCGGGTTAAAGAACAGCAGGTGCCAATTGCTACCATGACAGTGCACTGGCAGCAATATCGCACCAACCGAGACTCCCTGATTCCCATCCATAAGTTGATTAGTCGACTGGAGAGCCAAGGAGTGATCAGTAAGACTCATTCACCCTTTAGTAGTCCCATATGGCAAAAGTGCAAAAGTCTGATGTTAGTAGAGGTTAACAGTAGACTATCATGGCCTGAACAAAGTCATGCCACCTCTGAGTGCTGCCATACTGGACACGTTAGAGCTCCGATACTAACTAGAATCAAAGGCAGCCAAGTGGTATGCAACAACTGATATCGCTAACACGTTTTTCTCGATCCCTTTGGCAGCAGAGTGCAGACCACAGTTTGCTTTCACTTGGCGGGGCGTCCAGTACACCTGGAATCGACTGCCCCAGGGGTGGAAACAGAGCCCTACCATTTGCCATGGACTGATCCAGACTGCACTGGAATAGGGTGATGCCCATGAACACCTGCAGTACATTTATGACATCATTGTGTGGGGCAACACAGCGGAGGAAGAGTTTGAGAAAGGGAAAAGAATAATCCAAATTCTTCTGAAAGCTGGTTTTGCCACAAAACAAAGCAAGGTCAAAGGACCTTCCAGTTTTTAGGAATAAAATGGCAAGACAGGCATCATCATATCTCAATGGATGTAATCAATAAAATAACAGCTATGTCTCCACCAACTAACAAAAAAGAAACACAAGCTTTCTTAGGTGTCGTGGGTTTCTGGAGAATGCATATTCCAGGTTACAGTCTGATAATAAGCCCTCTCTATCGAGTAACCCGGAAGAAGAACAGTTCCAAATGGGGCCCGGAGAAGCAACAAGCCTTTGAGCAAATTAAACGGGAGATAGTTCATGCACCCTACCCGGGTGTCATGGCTTAACCCCAGTCGGCAACTAAGCACCACACAGCCGCTCGCTCACTCCCCCCCGGTGGGATGGGGGAGAGAACCAAAAGGGTAAAAGTGAGAAAACTCGTGGGTTGAGATAAAGACAGTTTAATAGGTAAAGCAAAAGCCGTGCATGCAAGCAAAGCAAAGCAAGGAATTCATTCACTACTTCCCATCGGCAGGCAGGTGTTCAGCCATCTCCAGGAAAGCAGGGCTCCATCATGTGCAATGGATACTTGGGAAGACAAACCCCATAACATCCCCCCGCTTCCTTCTTCTTCCCCCAGTTTTTTATTGCTGAGCATGACGTCATGTGGTATGGAATATCCCTTTGGTCAGTTGGGGTCAGCTGTCCCAGCTGTGTCCCCTCCCAACTTCTTGTGCACCCCCAGCGTACTTGCTGGCTGGGTGGTGTGAGAAGCAGAAAAGGCCTTGACTCTGTGTAAGCACTGCTCAGCAGTAACTAAATCATCTCTGTATTATCAACACTGTTTTTGTCACAAATCCAAAACTAGCTACTATGAAGAAAATTAACTCTACCCCAGCCAAAACCAGCACACAGGGTTAACCCAAAAGAGACCATAAACAAAATTTTGAGTGTAATAATATGTAATGGACTATCTGGACAATGACTGGCCATCCTGCTCAAGTGATTCTCCACAGAGTGTTACCCTGTGCAGAAGGGTAATCCTCTCCACCGAGTGTTATCCTATGCAGAAGATCCCAATAAATCCCGGTTTCTTTAACTAACACTCTGTGTGTGTATCTGTGGAACATTATTCAGAGCTCAACTTCATTCCTCACAGGAGTTAGGAAAGAAATGCGTCTATCCCAGTATTCCCACTACTCTGCAGAAAACTGTGTCCTTGAGGACCTAGGCGCTGTGGAGTAGATAGCCATAGGCAACAGACCTCTGCATTGTATACTCAGACACTCAAAGACTGGCAGGCTTGCCTTTTTTCTCCTTCACAGAGTCCTCTGAGGAAGAGGGGCCACAGAGGCGGTAGTATCTCCACCTCCTTTCATCTGGGCAGCTTTTACTGCTTTGCCGCAAGTAGGATGCAGCACACCCCAGAAGGCCATCCTGGAGGGCGTGTTGCAACACCTGAAGTCCAAGGTGGTATTCATGAGGAAGAAGAGGGACACCCTGCATACCCTTTTTCTAAGACGGGCTCCAGGATGCACAGTAGGACCAACTCTGTTTCGTGGCCTATCTACATGCCTGACTGGCAGAGACTTGGGAGCAAGAGGATCCAGAGAGGTGGTAGGATGAGCAGCTTCCAAAGGTCTTCCATCTCCAGCTAATGTCCCTACACCATGCTCCTGAATGGCAACAGAACAGCTGAAGGAGGAAAAAAAAGAAGGGCATCCTTTTCCTCAGGAGGTGCTTCCATCCCTACCACTAGCTCCCTTAAGACTATTCCAAAGTGCCCAAGCAGTGCTAGGAGGACATAGTGTGGCAACAATACTCAGTGGTGACAGCCTGGACCTTTCCTGTTTTGTCTCACAACCATGAGCACGATGCCTGCACTTTTAATTGGTCTACGTTGACCAGTTCATTAACCACAGATCATAATATCTCTAGGTATGATTACAGGCTCTAAAATACATCCTTTAAACTTCTAGTACCAGAAAAGGTTTAGATAAGAGCAAGAAAGATGATCAAACATATGGAATGGCTTCTTGTCGTGGTTTAACCCCAGCCAGCAACTAAGCACCACACAGCCACTCGCTCACTCCCCCCCCCGGTGGGAGGTCCGTAGGGAGGAAGAGAGACTTTCTTCATATTGTTGGAGTTGGACAGCCATTTCATCCACCGTTGGTCCCTCTCCATCTTCGCAGGTCATTGCAGCCAATGAATTTGCGTGTGATGATGGTGCGCTCCGTACAAATTTCCGCCACATGGGTCGTGTGCACTGGACTTCATCTGGATCTTTGGGTAACTGCTTGTTGTCCAGGTCACCATAAATCACCTCCAGCATGGCTAATTCCCTCGGGTACTGGATACCTCTCTCCATGGTGGTCCACTTGCCTGGGTGACATATAACATCTTCCTTCACGCCTGACAGGAGTCGCCTCCAGAGGCTGAGGGCTTTTGCCCCTTTTGCAATCGCTTTGTCAATGCCCCCTTCCCTAGAAAGGGATCCCAGCTGCTTGGCTTCCCTACCCTCTAATTCCAGGCTACTGGCCCCATTATCTCAGCATCGGAGCAGCCAGGTGACGATGTGCTCGCCTGGACGACGACTGAAATCTTTTCGCATATCTCACAGCTCACTCAGGGACAGGGATCGGGTGGTTGCCATCTCATTTGTGGGTTCTGCCTCTTCCTCCTCCTGTTCTCGTGATGGCCCTGGCCCCAGCACGTTGCAGTGATTTGTGTCTCCCTAGAATTGCCAGGGTGACAGCATATTTTTTACAAATATTCTACTAATTCTTCAGGATTCTGCACTTGTTCAGGGGTGAAGTTCCAAAACACTGGAGGGGCCCACCGTCCTAGGCATTTGCCCATGCTCTCCCACACACCCTGCCACTCATAACTATCCAGCCTTGGGGCAGATCTCTGGATGATATTCTTAAACTGCTTATTGACCTTAGACAAAACCAAAACAATATTCCCAAGAACTACCAATAGATATATCTTAACTACCCAAGGATGTTCAAGATACTGAAAAGTTGTTGTAATGAAGGATGAAACATCATAGAAGAAGGCAGCGAAGGTGCCATTCTGTATTTCCTCCATAAAAAGCCTCTCAGAGGAAGAGGTATAATTGCTAATTGTCTCCATGAGGTGGTACCCGAAGTACAGTGATGGCTTCACTACAGAACCCAAATACCAGATAGCGCTCAAGGTCAGTGTTTGAATACTAAGTCTCCAAAGCAAAACATCACTAATCACTGCAGAGCACATCAAACTGCAAAACCCAACACCACACAGCAAACTGCAAAACCCAACACCAATCTTTAACACGTACTGCAAAAACAAGAGCATGGTGCAGATCAGGTAGACTAATACCGAGAACAGAGGAATCAATATTATGACCGGCAACTGTTGACAGATACAAATTCCTTAATAAGCTCTGGTTAATCTGTTATTATCTCAAACCCTTCGTGCCCCACGTTGGGTGCCAAAAAGGACTGTCATGGTTTAACCCCAGCCAGCAATTAAGCACCACACAGCCGCTCGCTCACTCCCCCCCCATCCCAGTGGGATGGGGGAGAGAATTGGAGGGGTGAAAGTGAGAAAACTCATGGGTTGAGATAAGAACAGTTTAATAATTGAAGTAAAATAAAATAGAATAGTAGTAATAATAATAACAACAACAACAATAATAATAATATGATACAATAATAATATACAAAGCAAGTGATACACTCTACAGTTGCTCACCACCCACCGACCAATGCCCAGCACGTCCCCAAGCAGCAATCACTGTCCCCCGGCCAACTCCCCCCAGTTTATATACTGAGCATGACGTCATATGGTATGGAATAGCCCTTTGGCCAGTCTGGGTCAGCTGTCCTGGCTGTGCCCCCTCCCAGCTTCTTGTGCACCTGGAAGAGCATGGGAAGCTGAAAAGTCCTTGACTAGTGTAAGCACTGCTTAGCAACAACTAAAACATCGGTGTGTTATCAACATTATTCTCATCCTAAATCCAAAACACAGCACTATACCAGCTACTAGGAAGAAAATTAACTCTATCCCAGCCGAAACCAGGACAGTATCCACCCCTTATTCCATACCATATACATCATGCCCAGGTCTTACACTTTCCAATACATTCCAATTAATCACCACTTTTCCAGTCTTTTGAGATATATATATATACACACATAGATATAATTTCCTTAATCTATAGGCTATCCCTCTAAAATGTATTTTGAGTTCATTTAGTCCATGACTTTGGGCTCTGTCTGTCATAACAGTCTTTCAGGGCAGGAGAGATGGTGTGTGGTGTTGGATTGTTGCATGCTGAAGCCAGTTCTGGTTCTATCACCGCTGCACTTTGCTCGGTTTCCTCGAAGTTCTTTCTTCATTAATTTGGGTGATTCTTACTGTATACTGTTGATATGGCACATAGTGATCATTGAAGTGATGACATCCAGTATTATATAGCAACTAACATTATACAATTCAGTTCACTGGCTATTTTGACCCAAAATCAAATCCCATTGAGGTACACATCGGACTTGCCCATCCTCCCGCATCGCCCACCAAGTGCACCCAGGTCCTTGAGCAAAAGCAATCCCACAAATGGGTTTACCTTTTCCTGAGGTAGGAAGAACCCAGACTGTCATCCCCATCATATTTTTTATGTGCACTACAGGGACTTTATCCCCTTCTACAGTACGTAAAAGTCTTGATTGGGCAGGGCCAGCTGGATTGGCAGATCCCCTAGTGTTGACTAACCAGGTGGCCTTTGCTAAATGTGTATCCCAATGTTTGAATGTCCCAGCACCCATTGCTCTCAGTGTAGTCTTTAACAGTCCATTGTATCGTGTGATTTTCCTGGAGGCTGGTGCATGACAGGGGATGTGATACACCCACTCAGTGCCCACCTCTTTGGCCCAGGTGTCTATGAGGTTGTTTTGGAAATGAGTCCTGTTGTCTGACTTGGTTCTTTCTGACTCAATTCCCTCAGGTACTGGATACCTCTCTCCATGGTTTATATACTGAGCATGACGTCATATGGTATGGAATAGCCCTTTGGCCAGTCTGGGTCAGCTGTCCTGGCTGTGTCCCCTCCCAGCTTCTTGTGCACCTGGCAGAGCATGGGAAGCTGAAAAAGTCCTTGATTGACTAGTGCAAGCACTGCTTAGCAACAACTAAAATATCAGTGTGTTATCAACATTATTCTCATCCTAAATCCAAAACACAGCACTGTACCAGCTACTAGGAAGAAAATTAACTCTATCCCAGCTGAAACCAGTACACTTCTGCATGAGTTAAACTTTTCAACCTGGAAAAAAGATGATTTGGGGGATATAATAAAGATTTACAAAATCACATGGAGAGGTGGATTGGTACTGACTATTCATTGTCTCTTCCAAAACAAGAACAAGGGACCATAAAACAAAGCCAGTAAAGATTGGTTTCGTAACAAACAAAAGGACCTGTTTATTCATATAAAAGGTATGAAGAACATTTGGAGCTTCTCTCCAAGGATGTTGCGAATGCAGAGTCCACATGATTTCAAGGGCAAAGTTGACAAGCTTTTGGAAGAGATATCCGTTGAGGTTTATTAAATAGATGAACCACATCAGGCTGAGGAAAATCCTGAGGTGAAAATAGTCAGAGGATTGGAAAGTATTAGAGAGAAATGTATGTGCTTGACTCTTCTTGCGCTTCCTTAGACATCTACTTGTAGCCATTGGGCCAGTCAGAATACCAGACTAGATGCACCCTTGGTCTGAACCAGTATGATTGTTCTTATGTACTTTGCTTTAACATTTTGTACTAGCTTCATACTGTTTGACAAGATATACAAGTATTAGTTATACTGTGTTCTGCAGAGACTAGCTGATAGAAATTTCTAATAGCAAATTGGAAATATGCCAGAGTTGGCAGATTGTGCAACTGAAGATCATTTGGAAATGCAAATAGTCCATAAAGTAAACTTAAAAAAAAGAATGGGATATCTTGTATAAGATGCTAGTTGGTCTAATTATGACACCAAAAAAAAAGATATCTAAACTTTGTAAGAGTCAACATTGAGGGACACCACTTGTTCCTGCTTTCCACTTGGACACTGAGCCATTGACTGTAACTCTTCGGACGTGGCCATCCAGCGAGTTCCTTATCCATCTAACAGTCCATCCATCAAACCCCTATCTCTCCAATTTAGAGGTAAGAATGTTGGGGGGGACTGTATCAAAGGCCTTACAGAAGTCCAGGTAGATGACATTCATAGCTCTTACCTTATCCACCAACACTGTCACTCCATCGTAGAAGGCCACTAGATTAGTCAGGCATGATTTGCCCTTGGTAAAGCCATGTTTGCTGTCTCTAATCACCTCCCTGTCTTCCATATGCTTCGACATATCTTCCAGGAGGATCTGTTCCATGATCTTA
Source organism: Nipponia nippon (assembly GCF_047370975.1). NCBI lineage: Eukaryota > Metazoa > Chordata > Aves > Pelecaniformes > Threskiornithidae > Nipponia > Nipponia nippon. The sequence goes on along the minus strand of NW_028262352.1, from coordinate 2,593,270 downwards.
CCAGGCACAGAGGTGAGGCTGACTGGTCGGTAGTTCCCAGAGTCCTTCTTTTTACCCTTTTTAAAAATGGGTGTGATGTTTCCCTTTTCCAATCACCGGGGAATTCTCCTGACTGCCATGACTTTTCAAATATCATGGAGAGCAGCTCAGCAACTACATGTGCCAGCGATGTTTGTTACCAGCGGTGCCAATAGCCTGAATCCATTGAATAGCTGTATTGCTTTTCCAACTATCCACTTGTACCAGTGCAAGGAGAAAATAAAATTTTCCCCACTGCACAATTAAATTTTAGGGTGCCAACAAATGACTAATACAAAAAAGAGAACACAGACGATAAGAAATATGAGAATCCCTTGAGGGACTTTTAAGTCCCAGTAGTTCTCTATTATTGCCCACAGGTTAATATCATTCGTTCCCTAAGGTCTTATTATATAGCAGTTCTTATAAGCCAGTATGTGAAAGTTGATACAGTCTCTGTTGCATCTGAAGGTGGCAGGACCCTTTTACACTGGGAAGCGTGGATCCAGTTGTGCAGCCCTTGCACTTTACTGCAGTATTAGTAATTAACAGTACCTGGTAAAGGTCCCTTCCAGTGTGGCTGAAGTGTGTGTTTTTGCTGGTATACCTTAATGTACACCCAGTCTCCTGGTTTCAAGAAGTGACACATACCAGTAGCAGGTTCAGGTGAGGCTTCTTTCAGCTGTGTGTGGAAAGTCCTTACATGTTTCATTAATGCCTGACAATATTTTAGAAGAGCATCATCAGGGTGCTGTGTAAGGCAGTCACGTGGGTCTGCCAATTAAAATCTCATGAGGTGACAGCCCATGTTTTCTATTCACAATGCTTCTTATATACATCAGTGGGAGAGGTAACACATCCTGCCATTTCAGGCCAGTCTCTGTGCAAATCTTTGCTGATTTGGTTTTCAAATAGGATGGGTTTTTTTCTTTTCACAGCCCCACTAGATTGGGGATGATAGGCACAATGGAACTTTTGTTCTATTTATAGGGCTGCACAAATTTTCTGCATTATTTGTCCGGTAAAATGGATCCTTCTGTTGCTATCTAGTGTTAGGGGAATACTAAACCCAGGAATTAGTTCTCTTAGCAACTTGTTTCAAGTTGTTGTATTTGCTTGTTTACAAGGATAGGCCTCTACCCATCCTGAGAACATCTCTAAAATGACAAAGTCATACTCAAAATTACAGCGTTTAGGCATCTGAATAAAGTCAATTTGCAAATTTACAAATGGTCCCCATGGTTTAGGGGATGTGCAGCTACAGTTTTCTTCTCCTTTTGTCTTATAGTGTTTTGTTGAAAAGGTGTCCAACAATATGAAGATTCAAGAATTAGAACAATACTAGCAAGCTTCAATCCTTTGCATCTCAATTTCTGACAAAATGAAAGCCCCTTCCTGGTCATTCAAGCTATAGAATTATTTGATTAAATAAAAATGTGTAAGAATTATACAAACCCTAAATTTATGTGGAGTATTAAAAAAGGGAAATGACATATTGAAGTGCTTCAACTTTCCTTTTTTAGTATTAGTGTTGTCCCAAAAAGCAGGGTTCTTTTACCCAGTGCACAAAAAAGCCAAATAACACACAGAGTCGAGATATTTGTTTATTTCATGTCTGCGCAGAGATGGGTGCTAGGTGGTAACTCCACAAAGCTAGCACCCCTTGGTTAATATGCAGTGACATTTTATACATTCTGAGTAGCTGTTATCAGTATTTTCACAATTCTACTTATTCATCCTTGCCTCTGTTGGCTCTCACAAGCCTTGTCTCCACTTAAAGGTACAGTGTGTTTTAAATTTACAGCGCATGCTCAGTGGGTAGGGGTCTTTGCTGGGCCTGGGGCTTCATTGCTGGAGGTGTGGTTTTTACTATGTTAATTAGGATAGTTCACTCATGGTTCAAGTGATTCTCACTTCGGCTTTATCAGCGGCCTTGTTTTCTCGTGCTTCTCTTGCTATTTCCTTGCTACACTGTTTTGTGGTGTCCTCCTGTTTCTTCTCTCAGGCCAGGTCTTGTTAACTGTTTACAGAGGTTGATTAACGTCCTCTGCCTTAACATCCTTGGTCTTATTTCTTGCATATCCAACAAATCCCCCCTTTGAGACTTAAAGTCTCACCTGAGATCCTTTAAGTCTCACTCACTCATAATATAGTTCTATCCTTTTCTCAAATTCTGCAGGGGTTTTCCCATGCTAATAAATGTAGTTGGACACCTTCTCTGTTTTTCAGAGAGAGATTTTCAGGCATAAGAGATTTATCTCCCTTTCTCACGAGCATGCACATTTCGGGCAATTTCATTAGGGTTACTTGCTTAATCAAGCGCCAAACTTTAAAATACAATATAATTACAAGCAGCAAACATAAATATGTTAGTGACAATAAAAAGGTCCCTTCCACTTTTCCTTCAACAGTCCATCTTTCTAGGTTTGAATGAAGACCGAGTCTCCCGGTTGGAAGTTGTGTACAGTTGAGTCCAGAGGTAGAGGAGCTCGTTGCTTAAGATACCTGTGTAAAGATGACAAAATACGCAAAAGAGACAGCAAATAATTTTTCAGTATTTCTTCCCCTTTAATATCATGGAATCATAGAATCATAGAATCATAGAATCACCAAGGTTGGAAAAGACCCTTAAGATCATCGAGTCCAACCGTTAACCTATGACTGCCAAGTCCACCACTAAACCATGTCCTCAAGCACCATGTCTACCCATCTTTTAAATACCTCCAGGGATGGAGACTCAACCACTTCCTGGGTAGCCTGTTCCAATGCCTGACTACCCTTTCGGTGAAGAAGTTTTTCCTAATATCCAATCTAAACCTCCCCTGGAGCAACTTGAGGCCATTTCCTCTCGCCCTATCACTTGTTACTAGGGAGAAGAGGCCAACCCCCACCTCGCTACAACCTCCTTTCAGGCAGTTGTAGAGAGCGATAAGGTCTCCCCTCAGCCTCCTCTTCTCCAGACTAAACAACCCCAGCTCCCTCAGCCGCTCCTCATAAGACTTGTTCTCTAGACCCTTCACTAACTTCGTTGCCCTTCTTTGGACACACTCCAGCACCTCTAAAATCTAGAACCCTTGTCTTCTCTTCTCCAGGCTGAACAACACCAACTCTCTCAGCCTTTCCTCATAGGAGAGGTGTTCCAGCCCTCTGATCATTTTTGTGGTCCTCCTCTGGACCCACTCCATCAGGTCCATGTCTTTCCTGTGCTGAGGGCTCCAGAGCTGGACACAGTACTCCATGTGGGCTCTCACGAGAGTGGAGCAGAGGGACAGAATCACCTCCCTCGACCTGCTGGCCACGCTTCTTTTGATGCAGCCCAGGATACGGTTGGCTTTCTGGGCTGTGAGCGCACATTGTCGGCTCATGTCCAGCTTTTCATCCACCAGTACCCCCAAGTCCTTCTCTGCAGGGCTGCTCTCAATCCCTTCATTCCCCAGCCTGTATTGATACCGGGGATTGTCCCGACCTGGCACTTGTCCTTGTTGAACCTCATGAGGTTCACATGGGCCCACTTCTCCAGCTTGTCCAGGTCCCTTTGGATGGCATCCCTGTCCCTCAGGCATGTCAACCGCACCACTCAGCTTGGTGTCGTCCGCAAACTTGCTGAGGGTGCACTTGATCCCACTGTCTATGTCATTAATGAAGATATTCAACAGTACTGGTCCCAATACGGACCCCTGAGGGACACCACTTGTCACCGATCTCCATCTGGACATCGAGCCATTGACCACTACCCTCTGGATGCGACCACCCAGCCAATTCCTCATCCACCGAACAGTCCACCCATCAATTCCATCTCTCTCCAATTTAGAGAGAAGGATATTGTGGGGGACCGTGTCAAAGGCCTTACAGAAGTCCAGATAGATGATGTCTGTAGCTCTTCCCTTGTCCACTGATGCAGTCACTCCATCATAGAAGGCCATTAGGTTGGTCAGGCAAGACTTGCCCTTGGTGAAGCCATGCTGGCTGTCTCAAATCACCTCCTTGTCCTCCATGTGCCTTAGCATAGCTTCTAGGAGGATCTGTTCCATGATCTTCCCAGGCACAGAGGTGAGGCTGACTGGTCGGTAGTTCCCAGGGTCCTCCTTTCTACCCTTTTTAAAAATGGGTGCAATGTTTCCCTTTTTCCAGTCCCCAGGGACTTCACCTGACTGCCATGACTTTTCAAATATCATGGAGCGTGGCTTAGCAACTACATCAGCCAATTCCCTCAGGACTCTCGGATGCATCTCGTCAGGTCCCAATGACTTCTGTATGTTCAGGTTCCTCAGGTGGTCACAAACCTGATCTTCTCTTACAGTAGGAGGGACTTTGCTCCCCCAGTCCCCGTCTTGTGGTCCATCTGCTCGAGAGGTTTGGGAAGAGAGGTTGCCAGTGAAGACTGAGGCAAAGTTGTTGTTGAGTACCTCAGCCTTCTCCTCGTCCATTGTTACCAGTTTGCCAGTCGTGTTCATCAGGGGGGTACGCTTTCTTTGACCTTCCTTTTCTGGCTGATATACCTGTAGAAGCCCTTCTTATTATTCATAGAATCATAGAATCATGAATCGTAGAATACCAGGTTGGAAGGGACCTCAAGGATCATCTGGTCCAACCTTTCTAGGCAAGAATTTGCACAGTCTAGACGAGATGGCCCAGCACCCTGTCCAGCTGAGTCTTAAACGCGTTCAGCGTAGCAGAGTCAACCACTTCCTTGGGGAGATTATTCCAATGATTGACTGTTCTCATTGTGAAAAATTTACCTCTCGTGTCCAATCAGAATCTCCCTGGGAGTAACTTGTACCCATTACCCCTAGTCCTTGCCATGTGACTCCTTGTAAAAAGGGAGTCTCCATCTTCTTTGTAGCTCCCCTTTAAGTACTGGTACATGGTGATGAGAGCACCTCTAAGCCTCCTTTTCTCAAGGCTGAACAAGCCCAGTTCTCTCGGCCTATCCTCATATGGCAGGCTTCCCAGACCCTTGATCATCTTGGTGGCCCTTCTCTGGACCCCCTCCAGCCTGTCCACATCTTTTTTGTGTAACGGGGACCAGAACTGTACACAGTATTCCAGGTGTGGCCTGACAAGCGCCGAGTAGAGTGGGATAATGACTTCTTTATCTCTGCTGGAGATGCCCTTTTTGATGCAACCCAGCATCCTATTGGCCTTCTTGGCTGCAGCAGCACACTGTTCACTCATATTGAGCTTCCTGTCCACCAGGACCCCCAGGTCCCTTTCCACAGAGCTGCTCTCTAGCCAGGTGGATCCCAGTCTGAGCTGCACTCCTGGATTGTTTTCCCAGGTGCAAGACCCTACACTTGTCCTTGTTAAACTTCATAAGGTTCATGTTAGCCCACTCTTCCAGCCTATCCAGATCTTCCTGCAGGGTGGCTCTCCCTTCCAGAGTGTCTACTTCCCCACTCAGTTTGGTGTCATCTGCAAACTTCGTCAGGCTACACTTGATCCCGTTATCCAGATCACTTATGAAGATACTGAATAGCGTTGGGCCCAGTATCGATCCCTGGGGGACCCCACTTGTGACGGGTTGCCAGTTTGAAAAAGAGCTATTTACCACCGCCCTTTGGGTATGGCCCGCCAGCCAATTCCTCACCCACCGCACAGACCACTTGTCCAGGCCATAATGCATCAGTTTCTCCAGGAGGAGGCCGTGGGGAACCATATCGAAAGCCTTGGAGAAGTCCAGGTAGACAACATTGACCGCTTGCCCCATGTCAACCGAGCAGGTCACTTTATCATAGAAGGCCACCAGATTTGTCAGGCATGATCTGCCCTTGGTGAAAGCCGTGTTGGCTTTTCCCAATCACGTGCTTCATTTGACTCGTGATGGCCCCCAGGAGGATCCGTTCCATAACTTTCCCGGGGATTGAAGAAAGACTGATGGGCCTATAATTACCTGGATCCTCCCTTGAGCCCCCCTTGTAGATAGGGGTAACATTCGCCTTCCTCCAGTCCTCTGGGACATCCCCCGATCTCCACGACTTCTCGAAGATTATGGAGAGTGGCCCCGCAATGACATCAGCCAGCTCTCTCAACACCCTCGGGTGGATGGCGTCAGGGCCCATCGATTTGTAGGGGTCAAGCTCCTGTAATAATTCACATACTAACTCCTCCTTCACTGATGGTGGGTCTATGTTTGGATCCTCCTGGATTTTCGTTCCCAACGCCTGGGACCCAACAGTGTTGGTAAAGACAGAGGTGAAGAAAGTGTTGAGAACCTCTGCCTTTTCCGCATTGTTGGTGACTGATTCACCTCTACTGTTTAACAGTGGGCCTATGTTTTCTTTCTGTTTACGCTTGCAAATTACATACCTGAAGAACCCTTTCTTGTTATTTTTGATGTCACTGGCCAGTTCCAGTTCAAGCTGAGCTTTTGCTTTTCTAACTGCATCTCTGCACACTCTGGCAATGCCCTTGTAGTTCTCAGTGGCTAATCTTCCACTTCTCCATCTCTGGTACGCATCTCTTTTGGTTTTAAGCAGACCCAGGAGCTCGTGGTTGAGCCAAGGGGGCCTCTTGCTCCGCTTCCTTCCCTTTCTTTTATAGGGGATAAACTGGTTTTGTGCTTCCAAGAGAGCATTCTTGAAGAACTCCCAGCACTCGCTGGCTCCTTTATCCTCCATGGAAGCTTCCCACAGAATCCCTCCCAACTAAGCTCTGAGCGAGCTGAAGTTTGCTCTTCTAAAATCTAGAACCCTTGTCTTGGTGCTAACCTTCAGCATGCTCAGCCAGATCCCGAACTCCACAATATTGTGATCGCTGCAGCCAAGGTTGTTACTGACCGAGATATTACAAAGCAGGTTTTCTTGGTTTGTGAATAGCGAGTCCAGCAGTGCCTCCTTCCTGGTTGGCACATCTAACATTTGTAAGAGGAAACAGTCCTCTACGTATTCCAGGAACTTGATGGATGACATGCGAGCTACTGCATTGTTCTTCCAGCAAATGTCTGGGTAGTCTTTGCATCCCTTGCCAAGTTCAGCTCCAGCCATGCCTTGGCCTTCCTGACCCCATCTCTACACAACCGGGCAGCGTCCCTATACTCTTCCCAGGATACCTGTCCCTGCTTCCACTGCCTGTGCATTTCCTTCTTGCCCTTTAGTTTGACCAGCAGGTCTCAACTCAGCCATGCTGGTCTCTTGTCGTCCTTTCCTGATTTCTTACACCTGGGGATCAAGAGCTCTTGCGCTTTATGGAAAGCGTCCTTAAAGATCTGCCAGCTCTGTTCTGCTCCCTTGTCCCTGAGGGCAGTTTCCCAGGGGGTCCGATTGACTAATTCCTTGAAGAGCTGGAAGTTTGCTTTCCTAAAATTCAGAGTCCTGACTTTACTCTTCACCTGACCCATATCCCTCAGGACTGCGAACTCCACCAGGGCATGATCACTTCAGCTCAGGCTGCCTCCAGTCTTGACGTCACCGATTAGCTCACTTGCGTTGGTGACCACCAGGTCCAGTATCGCATCCCCTCTGGTAGGGCTGTCTATTACCTGGCTTAAGAAGTTATCCTCAGTGCACTCCAGGAGTCTCCTGGATTGCCTACAGCTCACCGTGCTACTTTTCCAGCAGATGTCGGGGTGGTTGAAGTCCCCCAGGAGGACGAGAGCCTGTGAGCGCGATGCCTCCTCTAGCTGGAGTAAGAAGGCTTTGTCAATAGGCTCCCCTTGATTGGGCGGCCTGTAGTAGACACCAACCACAAGGTTCCCTTTGTTGCCTCGGTCTCTAATTCTTACCCATAAGCTTTCAACCTGCTTGTGGCTATTCTTCAGAGACAGCTCTTCACACTCTATCCATTTCCTCATGTAGAGGGCAACCCCTCCGCCCCTCCTTCCTCGCCTGTCCCTTCCGAACAGCTTGTAGACATCGATAGCCACACTCCAGTCATGGGAGTCGTCCCACCAAGTTTCAGTAATGGCAACTAGGTTGTAGCTTTCTAGCAGCACGGTGGCTTCCAACTCCTCCTGTTTGTTGCCCATGCTGCGTGTATTGGTGTAGAGGCACTTCAGCTGGGCTGTCGGCCGTGTCACCTTCTCAGAGTGCGGTGGTGCATTTCCCCCTCCTCCTCTCCTGGACCACTTTACGATCTCAGTAATTCCCATCAAGACTTGGCCTTTGTGCAATGAGTTTGGCAGTTAAGCGTCCCTTGACCATACCAGGAACTCTTGCATGGCTAATGTGGGAGTAGCACTGACCGTACCAGGAATAATCAGTCACCCCCTGACAGCCTTGGAACATATCTGGATTGTGACTTGGGCGGATCGGTATGGGTGGATCTGTACCAGCGTTACTGGAATTTTTGAGAACTCCAGTAATTACTGACCCAGATCGTGGCCAGGATGGAAATTTACTGATGCCTAAAGTCAATCATCTCGCAACCCTATAAACAGCGGTACCAAGTGAGACCCTTTGAGCTCTCCTGGACCGCAGTGGGCTGCGCCCAGTATCTCCCTCTGAGCGGGACGCTTCTCAGAGTTTGCAAACTCTTAAGTTTGCAAAGTACAGAGGCCTGGCAACGGGACCTGGACTGAACTCCGGGGGCCCCCTTCACTCCTTGAGGCTCGACCTTCGCCCGTTGAGACAATCATTTGAAGTGAGCATTTCACTTAGCTTGAGGGGCATTTTTAACAGGCACCTTAATATGCATAGTGTGTGTGTGTGTGAATCGATTCAAATATTGCAGTAAATCCTATTTAATCACTTTGTAAATGCTAAAATTAACCAATGATTATTTGCTGCTAAATTCCTGTGATTCTCTCTTTAACTGTGAATAAACCTTAAACTGCTGCTAGACATATATAATCCTTAGACATAAACCATTGGTAAAGTCTAAGGCAAAGTCTGGATCCAGCCGCACCTAGGCTCCTCTCTGAGAAGGAGTTTAGAAAGCAAGGGGGTCCATTCTGAACCTTGTGACTCAACGGGAGGGCCTCCTTTACCCCCTTGTATTTTCAATCTCTGTATAAATCATTCTAATTCGCTTCTACCTGGATTTTTTTTTTCTTTATATATACTCCATTCATTTAATAAGTAATAGAGTGAACCTTGCCATTGAACTTTGTTAAATCACACTTTTATAGATTTCTATTAAAATCCCTTTTTGCAAATATCTTTGACAGTAATTCTTTAAGCAACCTAACCACTCATCCGTGACAATTCCTTTGAGGCATTTCACTGGTGTTTCCCTGTTGGCTCCTATTACCTCAGGAGCCCCTGGCTCATTTCCGTAAGACTTCAAGTGTGCTGCAGTGTATCCAGCACGTCTCAGAGCAACAGGCTGAGGGCCCTCGCTAGCACCCTGTCCCTCTAACCTTGGCCTGTCATAGAATCATAGAATCATAGAATCGTTAAGGTTGGAAAAGACCCTTAAGATCATCGAGTCCAACTGTTAACCTAGCACTGCCAAGTCCACCACTAAACCATGTCCTCAAGCACCACGTCTACCCGTCTTTTAAATACCTCCAGGGATGGAGACTCAACCACTTCCCTGGGCAGCCTGTTCCAATGCCTGACTACCCTTTCGGTGAAGAAGTTTTTCCTAATATCCAACCTAAACCTCCCCTGGCGCAGCTTGAGGCCGTTTCCTCTCATCCCATCGCTTGTTACTTGGGAGAAGAGACCGACCCCCACCTCGCTACAACCTCCTTTCAGGCAGTTGTAGAGAGCAATAAGGTCTCCCCTCAGCCTCCTCTTCTCCAAACTAAACAACCCCAGCTCCCTCAGCCGCTCCTCATAAGACTTGTTCTCTAGACCCTTCACTAACTTCGTTGCCCTTCTTTGGATGCGGTCCAGCACCTCGATGTCCTTCTTGTAGTGAGGGGCCCAAAACTGAACACAGTACTCAAGGTGCGGCCTCACCAGTGCCGAGTACAGGGGCACTATCACCTCCCTGTCATCCCACAGCTTGTCACGGGCAGGCCTGATATTATCCCCCTCCCCCTTCAAGTCTAGCTTAAAGATCTGTCAATGAGCCCCACTAGCTCGTGAGCAAAGACCCTCTTCCCCCTTTGAGAAAGGTGAATCCCATCTGACGCCAGCAGGCTTGGTGCCCTGAAGGCCATCCCATTATTGAAAAACCCAAAATTGTGGCGGTGACACCAGCCACGGAGCCATGTATTAATAGACTGGGTCCGTCTGTTTCTTCCAATGTCACTACCTGCAACTGGAAGGAGAGAGGAAAAAATAACCTGTGCTCCAGATTCCCTTACCAACCGTCCCAAGGCCCCGAAGTCTCTTTTGATGATAGCCCTTGGACTATGCGTTGCGGCTTCATCGCCACCCACATGGAAGAGCAGTAATGGGTAATAGACCGAGGGCCGTACTAGGCTAGGAAGTTTCCTAGTGATGTCCTTAACCTGGGCCCCAGGGAGACAGCAGGCTTCCCTAAGAGGAGGGTCTGTCCAGCACATTGGACCCTCTGTTCCCCTCAGAAGGGAGTCACCTACAACTATAACCCGTCTTTTCTTCCTCGTGGAGGTGGTCGTGATACGGGGGGTAGGCCTTTCTAACCTTGGTGACATCTGGTGTAGATGGACCATCGTCCACATCATCCATTGACTGGCCTTCCACATCCAGAGCCTCATACCTGTTGTACAGAGGCACCTGGGAAGGCGAGGTGGGCAAGGAGGGGGTTCGCCTGCTGCCCCGAGCGTGGACTCGCCTCCATTCACTCCTTTCCTTTAAGCTACTGCCTTCAGCCTGGCAGGGGGAGGATACAGGATGCCCTTGGGTTTTTTCTGGTGGCTGTTCCTGTTTCTGTCTCAGGGAGGGCAGAGCATGGTTCCACCAGTCTCTCTCTTCCTCAGACTCCCTGATGCTCCTTAACCTTTCTACTTCCTCTCGTAGCTCTGCCGCCAGGCTGATCAGATCATCCACTTGGTCACACAAGTGGACAACCTGTACATGTTTTTGCTGTCCATGTTAAAGATTGGTGTTGGCTTTTGCAGTTTGCTGTGCTCTGTAGCGATTAGTGATGTTTTGCCTGGGAGATTTATTATTAAATTATTAAATTTATTATTTATTATTAAAACACTGACCCTGAGCTTAGTCTGGTATTTGGGTTCTGTGAAGCCATTACTGTACTTCGGGTACCATCTCATGGCGACAATTAACAATTATACTTCTTCCTCTGAGAGGTTTTTTGTGGAGGAAATACAGAATGGCACCTTTACCACCTTCTTCTGTGATGTTTTCTCCCTCGTTACAATAACTTCTCAGTATCTTGAACATCCTTGGGTAGTTAAAATACTTCTATTGGCATTTCTTAGGAATATTGCTTCAGTTTTGTCTAAGGTTGACAAGCAATTTAGGACTATGACCCAGGCTCCGCGAGAGTATGTGGTGGCAAGGCATGTGGGAGAATATGGGCAGGTACTTAGAGAACTTCTCACCTCCAATGGTCTGGAACTTCACTCCAGAACAAGTGCAGGATCCTGATGAAGTGATAGAATGTTTGAAAAAAAATGCCGTGGCTATTCCAAAGAGGCACAACTTACCGCACTGTGCTGGGCCCTGGCCAGCATCTACCAAACACTGCTCGATATTATGCAGCACCCTCAGGGAGAAGAGAGGGTCTCTGGATCTGAAAACGTACCAACAGACACTATGGCTAAACCAGACACTATATCAGTCGCCCCTATCACTAAAAAGAAACAATGGAAGCGGAAGTCAACTCGTTTAGTGAGGGATGAAGAAGCTTCTCCTAAGAGGGAGCAGGAGAAAGAATCAGAAGAGGCAGCCTGTTCTGCAGCAGAGCAGTCACAAGAACAGGAGGAGGAAGAGACTGAAATCATAAATGAGACAGAAACCACCCTATCCCTAAAGTGAGCTGCGAGATATGTGAAAAGATTTTAGCCATCAACCAGGTGAGCTAATTCTCAGCTGGTTACTCCAATGCTGGGATATTGGGGCCAATAGTCAGGAATTAGAGGGTAAGGAAGCCTGGCAGCTGGGATCCCTTGCTAAGGATAAGGCCATTGACAAAGGGACTGGAAAAAGGGCAGGAGTCCTCAGTCTTTGGCGGCGACTCCTGTCAAGTGTGAAGGACGGGTATCCCTTCAAGGAAGAACTTGCAAATTCCCAAAGCAAATAGACCACCATTGAGGAAGGTATCCAGTATCTGAGGGAATTAGCCATGGTGGACGTGATCTGTAACAACCTGGATGACGACCAGGTATCCAAAGACCCGGATGAAAACTGGTGCACACGGTCCATGTGGCGAAAGTTTATACGAAATGCAGCGATGTCATACGCCAGCACCCTGGCAATAATGAGCTGGACAGACATGGAGACACCAACTAGATGGACTGGCCAGACAACTCCGAGAATACGAAGATAATCTTGCTTCCTCCATGTGGGCCTGCGGCTCGGCTGTGGAGGAACTGACCCAAAAAATGTCCGAGCAAGCCGAGAAGGATAGATCTCCCTCTCGCACTCCGACCAAGGCCTCAGCTATTAAGAGTCAGCCGCCTTCTTTTCAAGGGAGAGGGTACTGGTGGGGCATACCACGTGCAACCCTGTGGTTCTTCCTGCATGACCAGGGGGAGGACATGAGGAAGTGGGATGGTGCACCTACCTGGAGACTAGAAGCTTGGGTACAGGAACTGCAAGGAAAAACAACAGCCAAAAAGCATCCATCCAAGAAAATTACTGCTCCAATGTCCGTTGGGCAGAGTAGAAGAGCTGATCGTACTTTCGACCCTGATGAAGGGTCTTCTGTTTTGCAGTTACAAAAATCAAGTAATGAAGACTCCGACCAGGAATAGAGGGGCCCTGACTTCAGCCAGGCGGAGGAAAAGGACAACTGGGTTTACTGGACTGTGTGGGTTCGATGGCCTGGCACATCAGCCCCACGGGAGTATAAAGCTCTAGTGGACACTAGTGCACAGTGTACTCTAATACCGTCAGATTACAAAGGGGCGGAACCCATCTGTATTCCTGGAGCGACAGGGGGATCCCAAGAACTGTCTGTGTTGGAGGCTGAGGTAAGCCTAATGGGCAATGAGTGGCAAAAGCATCCTATTGTGACTGGTCCGAAGGCTCCATGTATCCTTGCAATAGACTACCTCGGGAGAGGGTATTTCAAGGACCCAAAAGGGTACCGGTGGGCCTTTGGTATAGCTGCCTTGAGTACAGAGAAGATTAAACAGCTGTCTAGCTTGCCTGGTCTCTCAGAGGAGCCGTCTGCGGTGGGGTTGCTGCGGGTTAAAGAACAGCAGGTGCCAATTGCTACCATGACAGTGCACCGGCTGTTTGTATTTTTGGATTATTTGCACAACAGGTCTAACATTTCTTCATTATAATGTCCGCAGCAGTTTGCATTTTTGATCCTATAGCTTATCTTTTAACACTACTTAACATAGCATCTGCTCCCATATGAGTTTCTTCATGCAGCTTTTTAAGGTGGGTTTCCATCATTTTCTCAGGAATCAATAATTGTTTCAGTGGCATTGCCCACCAACCTTGATCATTTTTGGAGCAATCCAATTGCTTCGCCAATTGGTTTTCTTTCTCAGTGTATTTTGGTGGTGATAGTTCTAAATGAGATCCTGGAATCAAGGCTCCTTCTAGAGTTGGCTCCTTCAGGGCTGCCTCTTTAGCTAACCAATCCGCTTTTCTATTACCTCTTACAACTCCCCTATTTCCTTTTTGGTGAGCCTTACAATGTATTATTGCAACCTCTTTTGGTTGAAGTACTGCTTGTAACAGTTTCATAATCTCTGCCCCATATTTTATTGGAGTCCCTTGTGAGTTTAATAGTCTTCTTTCTTTCCAAATTGCCCCGTGTGCATGAACCACTCCAAATGCATATCTGGAATCAGTATATATATATTGACTCTTTTCCCATGACTCAGTTCTAGAGCTCAAGTCAGTGCTATCAATTCCGCCTTTTGAGCAGATGTATTACCGAGTAATGCTCTGGTTTCTAATGTTTGGGTGCTTGTTACCACTGCGTATCCAGCTCTTTGTTTTCCTTCCAACATGTAGCTGCTACCATCGGTGAAGAGCTCCGCTTCTGCGTCAGGCAAGGGTTCATCCTGTAGATCTGGTCTGCTGGAATACACTTGTTCAATAGTGGTTAGAGAATCATGTTGCAAAGGCTCTTGTTCCGCAATTGGCAATAGTGTGGCCGGGTTTAAAGATGACACTACTTCAAGGGCCGTGTCATCTTGTTCCAGTAGAGTGGCTTGCTATTTTGCCAGTCGACTCAGGCACATCCAATGATGTCCCTTTTGATTTAAGACAGTAGTTAGAGCATGTGGGACAGACACCATAATGGGCTGCCCTAGAGTTAGCTTGCAGGCCTCTTCAATCAATAAGCCAGTGGCTGCCACAGCACGTAAACAGGCCGACCATCCTTTGCTCACTTTGTCTAACTGCTTTGAGAAATATGCTACTGGCCTTTTCCAACTGCCAAGGGTCTGTGTCAGGACTCCCAGTGCCACCTGTTGTCTGCCATGCATGTACAGTTGGAAGGGTTTGGTCATGTCAGGCAAGCCCAGAGAAGGAGCTTCCATTTGTTCTCTTTTAATATCATCAAAAACTTTCCTGCATTCAGGGGTCCATTCTAACAATTCCCCTGGCCCCTTGATAGCAGCATATAGGGATTTAGCAATTAGTCCAAAATTTGGAATCTATATCCGACATCACCCGGCCATTCCTAAGAATCCTCTTAATTCCCTTTTTGATTTGGGTACTGTGATTCGGCATATCGCTTCTTTTCATTCTGTACCTAACTCTCTTTGTCCTCTTGAAACCTCGAATCCCAAATAGTGAACTTTCTCCTTTGCTGTCTGTGCCTTTTTCTTAGAGACTCTGTACCCTGCTAGTCCCAAGAAATTCAGCAGGTCGAAAGTGGCTTTCAAACAGTCCTCTTTTCTATTGGCAGCAATTAGTATATCATCAACATATTGCAGCAATGTTATATCTTGATTGTTACCTTGCCATAGTTCCAGTTCTTTTGCCAGTACAGTACCAAACAGAGTAGGGCTGTTCTTAAACCCTTGCGGAAGTACAGTCCAACACAGCTGTACTTTTCTCCCTGTCGCTGGGTTTTCCCATTCAAATGCGAAGAGTGTCTGACTTTGTTCATCCACCGGGATGCAAAAGAAGGCATCTTTCAAATCTAGGACTGTAAAATAAACATTTGTTTCAGGTATTGAGGTAAGCAGTGTATATGGATTTCGTACAACAGGGTGCACATCAACAACAATCTGATTCATTTCCCTCAGGTCTTGAACCAGTCTGTATTCCTGAGACTGGGGCTTCCTTGTGGCAATTAAACACGGACTCCGCATATGAGTTTAGGCGAAGACAAGTGAAGACACTTTATTTTTACAATCTATCCCTTTTATAATATGATCTAGTGTTCACGAGCAAGCAAAACTTATTTCATTGGCTACTGTCTTGTGTCCACGCGTCTCTTCAGCATTACTTATTGGTTCTTCAAGCTGGTGCACGCAAATTCCTCTTTCAGGGATGTATCCAATCTCATCCTTATTTTTCTGCCTCTAAGTTTCACAAACTTGTTTATAACAAGCCTCAAGGGCACAGCTGCATTCCTGTGAACCTGTTTGTAACAAGCCTCAAGGGCACAGCTGCATCTCGTCAAAGCAAAACACAATCATCTCATTTATTCCCACACTTCCTCACCGGTAATATAGGAGTATTAAATTCAGATTGACATTCTCTTAGCAGTCCATATTCTAAGAAGATATTTATCAAGGGTTCCAATCCTTTTCATGCTTCTAATTTTATAGGATACTGCCCTTTCCTTACTGGATGAGTCCCTGGCTTGAGCTCTACTTTAACAGGAGTCACATTCTTCGCTCTACCTGGCTTTTTACCAAAGGGATCACTGCATCCAGTACTGCATCCGGGATTTTGTCTTCGAGTTCCTCTGTGGGGCTTCCTTCTGTCAACAGACAAATCTGGGCTTTCCACGCTGTTTCCTGTGGAATATATAACTGCACAGAGTCTTCAGAGAAAGTTGCTTGGGCATTTAGTTTACACAGTAGGTCACGTCCTAATAATGGCAAAGGACACTGGCGTATAGAGAAATTCGTGAGTTAATTTCGTATTCCCAATTATACATTCTATCGGTTTTAGGAACGGCCTTAGGGTTCGCTTTCCCGTTGCCCCAACAATCGGTACTGCTATTTTACTTAAAGGTCCCTTACAACTGGTGACTACTGAATGGGTAGCCCTGCTATCTATTAGAAAATCAATAGTTTCATTCCCCAGCTTGACTGGAACCAGAGGGTCGGCTGGGGAAACATTAATAATCTCCTCCAGTCCCCATCAATCGAAATCAGAATCCTCTAACATGACAAGATCACTATTAATTCCTGGATTCCCATCTTTTTTGGTTTTCTGATTTGGGCACTCATTCTTCCAGTGCCCGCCCTTCTGACAATATGCACATTGGTTTGGCCCTATTAAAGGGTCGGTTTTGAGGGCCTCCTCTTGTCATTGCTCTCGCTGGTCCCCCTCTATCTCTTTCTCTGCCCCTTCCTCATCCACGTCCTTTAAAACTGTCCTAATTTATAGCAGCAGCCAACAAAGAAGCTTGCAATTTAATTCTATTTTGTTTTTCCCACTTCTCCTTTTCATCCTGATTGTCATATACTTTATATGCTATTTCTATCAATTGGGATATAGGCATGCCGCTCGCTCCGTCCACTCTTTGTAATTTCCTCTGGTGATAATTTCCTTCTTTTGTCTTTTCCCGCAGCCAGAGTGGGCATTCCCACTCTATATGCCCTAAGTTCCCACAATAGTAACACTCCTTTCCAGCATTCCTTCCCGTTCCCCTTTCTTCTTTTCCTGGTCTTAGCTCAGACCTCGTATCCAGTCTTCTTCCCCCCAGCCCCCATCTCTTACTTGCAAATTCCTTACTAAAGGGTCTTCTTCCCCCCCTTCCTCATTTTACAATTATTGCTATTCCAAGAATGTTCATTCTTTTTAGTTTCTGATCCAGCAAACATAATCATATCATTTCTTATACTGCAACTCTTTTGGATGTCTGTTTTTCTGTATGAAGTCATAAAAGCATCAATATACGGCACCTCTTCCCATTTATCTATTTGTCGACAAAATAACATCAGTTGTAATATAGTACTATACTTTAAAGACCCATTCTGCGGCCACATTTCCCCACAATCCAATTTGTAATTCAGCCACCATTGATTACAATACATTTTCATTTTGTCTTTTGTCATGGGATCCCCTCCAAATTTCTTCCAATTTTTCAAAATATACCCAAGAAGAGAACAAGGAGGAATCTCATTGGAAGTAGTTGTCCTCATATTTTTTCCCAAAGTCTCATACACTCCGCTCCGACCCTCTGTCAGCAAAAGCGAAAGACCCCTTCTTTCACCACGCGTCTATGTGTAGAGACTAGAAGCTTACTAACAAGCCACTGCTGCGAGCCTCTCCCGATGCAACTTACACAGAGCAAACAAAACAACTACTTACCAATGGATGATTCCCTGTTGTCCCGTACAAATATCTCTTTTGCGCGTTGCACCTTTGAGTCGTGCTTACCACCTGACAATGGAGAGGAGCTGGAGGAGTCCCCGATCAACAGGTCAGTGCGTGCTGGAGTCCTGCTCGGTCCATTTCTCCTTCGTCAGGAATGGCAAGACGATCCAGGCAAGGCTCTATGGCACTCCCATCTGGGTCGCCAAAATGTTGTCCCAAAAAGCAAGGTTCTTTTACCTGGTGTGCAAAAAAGCCAAATAACACAGAGAGTCGAGATATTTGTTTATTTCATGTCTGCGCAAAGATGGGTGCTAGGTGGTAACTCCACAAAGCTAGCAGACCTCGGTTAACATACAGTGACATTTTGTTGTCCCAAAAACTTGGGTCCGTTACCCGGTGTGCGTCGCCCAATTCACACACAGAGTCGAGGTATTTTCCTTTATTACATAAGTGCGCAAATAAGGGTGCGTGGTACAAACCAGCACACCGTTGATGTAAACTAACAGTTATTTATACAATCATCTAATACATATTCATTGTCACTTTGTTAAATGATTGGCTAAAATTCTTCGCCTGCCATGTAAATTACTACGCATGCTCACTATGATTCTCGAGACCTTTACTTCCTTAATCTTTTGGGTCGGTGGGTTTCTTGAGTGGGTGGTCCTTGAGTCGGTGGTCGTGATCTCCCCCTGCCAGAATTACCTTTCCCCTAAGTTCACTTAACTTTGGCAACACTAAGCAGTCCTTTACGGACCGTTAGCGAAGCAAACTATCATTCACTTTGGGGTTCTTTGTTCTGAGACAGATATCCTGTTTCATGATGCCATAGTATTGTTAGGGTAAAAATGAGCAAGGTTAATCTTTACTGACATCAATTTCCCCCCTTTGAGACTTATCGAAGCCCCAATCTTTGACAAGTCTCACCTCCATTTTGCACCACTAATACATGTGATTGGGATAATTGCCTAGTAATAAGAGTTTTCAAGCATCCAAACATGATACAAACAATTATTATAATAATCAGAAAAATAATCAAATTTTGCAGTAGGCTTTGCAACCATCCTGTCAGGGAAAATCCTAAACCATGTAAGATTTTATTTAACCACACAGTTTCTATACCTTCTCTTAGTTTGTAACTGTACATTTAGATCATGTAAGCCAATATTTGTGGCTTTTGCTAGTGCCTCAATTTGCCCAGTTAAATTACGTAACCATACCCTATTTCTAAAAGAAGTAATCTGAGGGCTGAATATGGACTCTAATATCCACCCTACTTCTGTTCCAGTTGATGGGTGTTGCCAGGGATTCCCATAGGACCTTTTGACTTTTCCCCACAACTCAAAGGTTAGGGGTCGTTTTCCACATGTGCTTTAGGGATGTTGAATAATTTCGGCATAAACACCCTAATCTTAAAGCTCTAACTGATGTCCAATTCTTTGAATCGCTGATGTATCTGCTGAACAATTAAAAACTCGAGTACAGTTCCAATTGTAAGCTTTTGGAACCTCCATTCTAGTCTCAGTTAAATTTGAAAGTAAAATTAACTTCCTAATCTTCTCTTTTGATTGGTCTCCTATCCAATCAATACACCAAGAAGTTGATTGCATGTAATGCCACTCTCCCTCTTCAGCAGTCTTCCAAACAGGTGGAAACTGCATTCCCCCAAGGGAATCGATTACAAGGTTCAGCCACTTTTATTATTCCTGGCTGTTGAGTCTCATTAATATGCCAACATAAATTTTCTGATTCATTTCCCAAAATTTTCCATCTGCTTAATCCAAATACTTCCTCTGTCTTTAAGTTGAATTGTAATATTCCTGTCCCCCTGGTTAACATGGTATAATTTGACTAATGTTATGGATTCTCCTGAAAGATTGGACTAGTTGCAAAACCAAATTGCTTTCACAAGTAATCATACATTGGTAAATCAATACTACTAGTGCTATCTTTAATTTCTCCATGTTCAAGTTCACACTACTATAATCAGTATTCTCTAAATGCTTTCTCATTCAACATAACAATTCCTGATGACTATCAATTTTTCCTGGAAATCTTCAACCTCAGTTCCCCTGTGGGCTCCAAAGTCCACTGTTTCTGCTCAGGAAGTGGTGCCTTCTTCACTCTCGTATATTGAATCCAAGAATCCACTCCTTCTACCTTTACTGCGGTGTAAGTAAGTTCTTAACAACACAGTATATGGTCCTTTCCACTTTTCCTTTAATGGTTCGTCCTTCCCAGTCCTTATGTAGACTAAGTCTTCCGGTTGAAAGGAATGAACAGGGGTATCCAATGGTAGCAGTGTCCTCTGGTTCAAGTATCTATGTAAAGAAGATAAAACCTGCAATAGAGAGATTAAGTACTCTTTGATTGTCTCTTGTCCTTTAATATGCATCTGATCCCCCCTTATCGTAATGATATTAGCAGGATATGGTTTTCTATACAGTATCTTAGAATCATAGAATCATAGAATCGTTAAGTTGGAAAAGACCCTTAAGATCATCGAGTCCAACCATTAACCTATCACTGCCAAGTCCACCACTAAACCATGTCCTCGAGCACCATGTCTACCCTTCTTTTAAATATCTCCAGGGATGGAGACTCAACCACTTCCCTGGGCAGCCTGTTCCAATGCCTGACAATTAAAGGGACTTTAAGTCTTAAAGGGACTTACTTTTTCTTTAAGTCTTGGAGTTATCCTGGTCCTTAATAGTGCTGGAGGCAGGGCCTCTACCCATTTAAGATGGGCTTCCTGACATAATTTTGAAATTTGTCTTTTGAGAGTCTGATTCATTCGTTCTACTTTCCCACTGGACTGAGGCCTCCATGGAGTGTGGAGATCCCATTTTATCTTTAAAAATTTAGACACTCCCTGTACTACTTCCACTATGAAATGGGGTCCAATATCCGAAGATATTCCTTCTGGAATACCAAATCTCAGAATAATTTCTTTTAGCATTACCTTAACCACCTCTCTAGCTTTATATTTTTTTTAGGGCCGCCTCTTTGGCGGCTGCATCTGCCCTCCGATTTCCTCTGGTTACTTCATTGTTTCCCTTCTGGTGTGCTTTACAATGGATTATTGCAACTTTTTCTGGCTGTAAAACAACTTGTAACAATTTCATAATTTCAGCGCCGTATTTAACAGGGGTTCCTTGTGAATTTAGGCTAGCTGAAAGGGTTTCTGCAAATTAGGAAGACCTAATGCAGAAGCCTCCATTAGTCTTTTCTTGATTTCATCAAACCCTTTTCGGCATTCAGCAGTCCACTCCAGCAGCCCTTCTGGCCCTTTAATAGCAGCATATAATGGTTTAGCAATCAGTCCAAAATTAGTGTTCCACAGCTGGCACCATCCGGCCATACCCAGGAATCCTCTTAATTGTTTCTTTGAAGTGGGTACCGCAATTCTGCAAACTGCTTCTTTTCGTTCTGCACTTAACTCCCTCTGTCCCTGCATGATGTCAAATCCCAGGTATTGAACTCTGTCTTTTACTATTTGTGCCTTTTTCTTGGAAACACGATATCCTGCAAGTCAATAAACTAATAGTAGCTTCAAGGCACTTGCTGTAATCATTTGAGCCAATTAATAAATCATCAACATACTGTAACAAAGTTATATGTTCATTATCACCTTGCCATTGTTCCAGTTGTTTTGCCAATATGTTACCAAATAACGTGGGACTATTCTTAAATCCTTGTGGCAATACAGTCCAACATAACTGGGTTTTCCTTCCGGTAGTGGAGTTTTCCCATTTGAAAGCAAAAATGGGTTGACTCTGTTCATCCACCAGGATGCAAAAGAAAGCATCTTTCAAGTCTAGAACTGTAAAATACATGTTATTCTCAGGAACAGAAGCAAGCAATGTATACAGATTTGGTACCACAGGGTGGACATCGACTGTCCAAATGTTAATTTCTCATAAATCTTGCACTAATCTATATTCTTGAGAATTAGGTTTTCTTACCAGTAAGATGGGAGTATTAAATTTTGATTGGCATTCCCTTAACAGCCCATATTCTAAAAAGGATTTAATAAGTGGTTCCAATTTTTTCCTCACTTCCAATTTTATTGGGTATTGGGTTTTTTTCTTACCGGTTGTGCTCCAGGTTTCAATTCAGTTTTGATTGGAGTCATATTCTTTGCTCATCTGGGTTTTCCAGATGCTCATACCAATGGTATTACTGCATTAAATACCTCTTCCGGAATACTTGCATCTTCATCGTTTTCCTCTTGAATCAGCAAACATATCTGTGCCTTCCAAGCATTTTCTGGGGGAATATGTAACGGTACAGAATTTTCAGAGAAAGTTATTTGCGCGTTCAATTTACACAATAAATCTCGCCCCAGCAGTGGCAAGGGACACTCTGGCATATAGAGAAAGGAATGAGTTACCGTAGTATTTCCAATTGTGCACTCCATTGGTTGCAGAAATGATTTCAGAGTCCTTTTCCCAGTGGCACCAATTACACTAGTTTTAATTTTACGGATTTGGTCCCTTACAGTCTGTAAGTAGGAAAGTGTTGCCCCACTATCTATCAAAAAAATCTATTGTTTCATTCCCCAGCTTCACTGGAGCCAGAGGATTAGCTGGGGAAACTTTAACAGATTCCTCCGGTCCCCTCCAATCTAATCCTATTTCTGCCAGTACCTCAGTAACTGTCTCCGTCCCTTTTTTCCTGACTATTTGACCGATGCTAACAATTTTTTTTTTTTCCCAGTGACTATCCTGCTTACAATAAGCACATTTATTAGGTCCTAAAGGGGTATCACACTGATTCCCCCTCAAAGTTCCATGGCCTCCTCCTCGGCCCCTAATCCACTTGATGAATTTCCTCTGCCTTTTCCTTTACCTCTCCCTTGTCCTTCTGCCAAGACAGCTAACAAGGAAGCCTGTAGCTTTGGTTTTCTGGGGTTTTTTTGTTTTGTTTCGTTTTTCTGGGTTTTTTTCTTTTTTTTTTCCTTCCACTTCATTCCGATTATTATAAACTTTATACGCAATTGACATCAATTGTGAAATTGTCATTCTGTCTGCAGCATCCACTTTTTGCAATTTCTTCCTAATATCTGACACCAATTGGCCAATAAACAACATATTAAACTATTTCATATTACTAGCATCATCCGGATCCAAATTTGTCCATTTTCAAGCTACTGCACACATTCTTTCAAACAATATTGTGGCCACCATTGATTACAGTATCTTTTCAATTTATCTTTTGTCATGGGGTCCCCACCAAATTTATTCCAATGTTTTAGGATGTATCCTAGAGGAGAACAAAGGGGTGCCTCCTGAGAAGAAGTAGAGCCCATTTCGGTACTGAAAAGAATTTAACACTTATTGCCCTGCCGCACATCCTCCTTGATGAGCCTTATGCAGGGTGATGCCACTGCCGCGTATCCTCTCTGATACGCCTTACGCAGTGCTTGCCACTTGCCGCTCCCGCGTATCCTCCCTGATACGCCTTACGCAGGGCTTGCCAACAGCTTACTGCTTCTCAAGAGATTTCACCCATCCTCCCCTTTTCCCAATATTTGAAAATACCTCTTTTTAAAAGCATTGCACCGTTGTGTCTCTTACCACCCGACTGTAGGAGAGGAGCCGATGGAGTCCCCGATCAACAGGTCAGTGCGCGCTGGAATCCACTCAGTTCCCTTCTCCCATCGGGTGCAGCAAGACAAACCGGGCAAGGCTGTCAGCGCTGTCCCACCTGGGTCGCCAAAAATTGTTGTCCCAAAAACTTGGGTCCGTTACCTGGTGTGCGTCGCCCAATTCACACATAGAGTTGAGGTATTTTCCTTTATTACGTAAATGCGCAAATACGGGTGCATGGTAAAAACCAGCACACCATTGATGAGAAGATAGTAAAGGAGAGGTAGGGAGACTCTCCTATTGATCAAAAAACTTCTCTCCCAGCCCAGTTTCAAGCTATAGTTCACTTGATCACTTCACACTAATTGTACTATAGCTACCCAGGAGGCAGGAAGCATCCTGCAGTGAACTTAAACCTGTAATTTATTCACCTTCCTGTGAATTACAGGCAAAACGGCTTTGGGAGTACAGCAAGAAGAATAACAGATATACCTGCCCTTGCTCATGTGGCCCATTCAGTGCCCCACACCAGTAAAGGGGGGATGATTGCAGCTATATGACAGGATTGGTTTGCTCCAACTAAATCTAGATCTAAAGATTGGTGTGCTCCAAATTTCTCTTCTGCACATATTTTTCAGTTATTTGTCTATTTTCAACATTATTTTGGAATGGGATGATAGCAATGGAATGCTTTAGTGAAGTCACTGAGCTAATGGCTACATCACTAAAATGTTGGTATATCTAAAGATACAGCTAATGTTGGAGATATGCAAGAAATAAGACAAAGGATGTTAAGGCAGAGGACGTTCATCAACCTCTGTAAACAGTTAACAAGACCTGGCCTGAGAGAAGAAACAGGAGGACACCACAAAACAGTGTAGCAAGGAAATAGCAAGAGAAGCACGAGAAAACAAGGCCGCTGATAAAGCCGAAGTGAGAATCACTTGAACCATGAGTGAACTATCCTAATTAACATAGTAAAAACCACACCTCCAGCAATGAAGCCCCAGGCCCAGCAAAGACCCCTACCCACTGAGCATGCGCTGTAAATTTAAAACACACTGTACCTTTAAGTGGAGACAAGGCTTGTGAGAGCCAATAGAAGCAAGGATGAATAAGTAGAATTGTGAAAATACTTATAACAGCTACTCAGAATGTATAAAACTGATGCCAGTAAAGATTAACCTTGCTCATTTTTACCCTAACAATACTGTGGCATCATGAAACAGGATATCTGTCTCAGAACAAAGAACCCCAAAGTGAATGATATTTTGCTTCGCTAACGGTCCGTAAAGGACTGCTTAGTGTTCCCGAAGTTAAGTGAACTTAGGGGAAAGGTAATTCTGGCAGGGGGAGATCACGACCACCGACTCAAGGACCACCCACTCAAGAAACCCACCGACCCAAAAGATTAAGGAAGTAAAGGTCTCGAGAATCATAGTGAGCATGCGTAGTAATTTACATGGCAGGCGAAGAATTTTAGCCAATCATTTAACAAAGTGACAATGAATATGTATTAGATGATTGTATAAATAACTGTTAGTTTACATCAACGGTGTGCTGGTTTGTACCACGCACCCTTATTTGCGCACTTATGTAATAAAGGAAAATACCTCGACTCTGTGTGTGAATTGGGCGACGCACACCGGGTAACGGACCCAAGTTTTTGGGACAACATTCTGGCCTGGGACTCTGTCTCTCCTTCTGGAGGCCTCCTCACACCAATTAAAAAATACATCCCACCTTAAATGAACAATTTTATCTAAGTTAAAGTACCTTCTAAAATGAATTGTTTTGAGGGATCATTTTTTTTGTCCCCAAATTCCAATTATCTAAGTACCTGCAGGCTTTAGGAGAGTACTACATATACATATAATATTCTGGAGTTCCCTTTGAGGGCAGTGGAACTTCCTTTGATTGTCTGGTTCTCATTTTCACTTATTCAGAGGAAACAAAGGAAAGTCGGAGGGACTTATGTCGCTTGGATCCTCAGTGAGGGAGTACAAATCTAGGCCTATCCATGGCAAAGAGGGATAAGAGAAGAGGTTTGGGCATCCCGGAGAAGACAGAGCTTTGACTTAATCCCCTCAAAGCGATCAACCACAGTTTTCTCCCCCGGGGTGACTACCTAGAACCAGAGACTGAAGGGAAAGATAAAAGTCACACAATGGGCCCTCCTGGTCATAGTGTCTAGCCTGAGCCCACCATACTGGTTGAGGTTGGGGTTATCAACAATGAAAGCAAAGGAGGCTCATACTAGAACTAGAGACAGAAAAGGGTTAATGGGGTCACTCACACCAAGAGCTCACACCATTCCTCTTTAACTGCTAGGGCTAATCGTCCCTTCGCAGAGGGTAGCCTGGGTGGCTAATGGATACCCCAAGAGTTTGCCTCTAAGTGGTGGCAGAAATCAATGATGTCCAGCTCTCAAGAATCACCATTCACACAGGGTCATTCATTCATACTGTATTAATACCAGAAACCAACCCAAACTTTTCCTGACTTACCTCTCCTAAATTTTATCAGAACCAGAATTACAGATTTCTTCTCTCTTTTAGCCAGCAATTTGGGTCTGAACTGACCTTTATCAAAAGTTTGGATTTGGCAGTCTCAGGCTGCCACAGGAGCCTACAGATGACCATTGCCCAAAGTCCCAGTAGGGATTTCAAAAGGTCCTGTACCTTTCTGAGTGGTGCCAAGGGGTTTTGGCAGGGAGCAGTGTGCGGTCCTCCCAGGTGAAGCAGGATGTGTGAATCTGACTTACAGCCCCAAATTTGTCATGGAAAAAACAGAACACAATTTACATCAGGTCAGAACAGAAGCTATCGGAGAGAGCACAGAGCAGCAGAGAAACAGTCTCTGCTGATGTGAACTCTGTCTCTGTAAAGTGGATACAAGTTTTATGCACCTAGAGATGCTATGCAAAAGACAGATAATAGGATGCAAGTAATTCATATCTTTTACATACACAACGCCACAGAACTGCTCAAGGCCGGTCTGGAGCCTGCTTTCTTTAGCACAAGGACTGATTTATCATGAAAGGTTACACAGTGATTATTGTTTCAGGAGACAGGGAGAGAGTTCGATCAAGAGGCCCATGAGACAGGATGAGAGTTGAGTTGAGAGGCCCACTCAGGCCTTAGCATTTCTACTTCCATAATAGCAATGAGTAATTGTAAAATTCAGAAAAAAGGATGATCTCTTAAAAAAATAAGAAGGCATACCTTCTTTGAGAATGATTTAAGTTTAAAAAGTTTATTTTGAGAGAAAAATCTATATATTTGGAATTATTTGAATTAGAATTTCCTATTCCTATTCTAATTTCTATTAGGCCTATTAGGCCCTGATGGATCTAAGTGGATATCTTTGCAAATTAACTACATAGAAGAAAGGATTACAACTTTAAACTGATTTGATAATTTCCTTGTAACACTGGTAGCTACAACCCTCCTACCTATATAACAGCTGATTATATATTCATAAGCTGAAGATGTTTCTAAAACATTCTACAAATATGTAGAGTCAGGGAAAGAACTTCAGCCATTTCATTTTATTTCTGCCAAGGCCTGAAAGAGGTTTGATTTCTTCCTTCAAAGATAGGCACATAAAGTTCCTTGCTTTGAGAACACAAATTGACAGCCCAGTTGACTGAGATAAAGAGCCAACTTCAAGGCTCTTACCACAGCTTATCCTGTTCATCTTTCCAAGCAAGTAAGCATGCAAATGATGCTTGACAGAACAAATAAGACAGTACAGTATCAAGAAGAAACAGCCTTCAGGTCACAGAATTACAGAATGATCAACGTTGGAAGGGACCTTTTGAGATCATCTAGTCCAACTTTCCTGCTCAAGCAGGGCCACCTAGAGCTGGTTGCCCAGGACCACGTCCAGATGGCTTTTGAATATCTCCAAGGCAACCACCACCACCTCTCTGGGCAACCCGTTCTAGTGCTCAGTCACCCTCTGTCCTGGTTTCAGCTGGGATAGAGTTAATTTTCTTCCTAGTAGCTGGTATAGTGCTGTGTTTTGGATTTAGGATGAGAATAATGTTGATGATAACACAACGACGTTTTAGTTGTTGCTAAGCAGTGCTTACACTAGTCAAGGACTTTTCAGCTTCCCATGCTCTGCCAGGTGCACAAGAAGCTGGGAGGGGGCACAGCCAGGACAGCTGACCCAGACTGGCCAAAGGGCTATTCCACACCATATGACATCATGCTCAGTAAATAAACTGGGGGGAGTTGGCCGGGGGCAGCGATTGCTGCTTGGGGCATCAATCGGTGGGTGGTGAGCAATTGTACAGTATATCACTTGCTTTGTATATTATTATTGTATTATATTATTATTGTTATTATTATTATTACTACTATTCTATTCTATTTTATCTTACTTCAGTTATTAAACTGTTCTTATCTCAACCCATGAGTTTTCTCACTTTCACCCTTCCAATTCTCTCCCCCATCCCACCAGGGCCAGGGGGGAGTGAGTGAGTGGCTGTGTGGTGCTGAATTGCTGGCTGGGGGTTAAACCACGACACCCTCATAGTAATAAAGTGCTTCCTGATGTCAATGCTTTCTTAACTATCATGGGTAAGATGAAGGATTCTAAAGCATTACTGTGGACTTACAGTCATAGTGTTCTGGCAACAGTTTTTATGAGATAAAAATTATTTGGTGTCCAACCTTTAGAAATACCTTTTCTGTCCCTTATATCATTAAAAAGGAATTTAAAATTAAATGAAAATACAACTCACCAACACTTTCAGTGTATTATTAGCTAAATTAAACTACCTTTATTTTCTGGATAGAAAGGAAAAATATGTTTATCAAAATAGTTTTTAACTTCAAAACAAATTAACTTATTAAAGAAAGTATTATCCATTGTTAGCAAGTTGCAGTTCATGTTTGTCTGTCATCATAATGCTATGTAGATGAGTGAATGTGAGCTCTTCGATCAACCAGAGATCCATTTAGGTAGAAGAACCTAGTGGAGAAGTTATTTGTGCAGCATCTCAGGTATAGATTCTATAATAGAAATTAACAAGCTATATCCTCACTTCAAAAAATAGCATAATTTTACTAATTTAAGATTATTCTGTCATTCTTTTAGCAGCAATTATGCTAAGAACCCTTTCAACTTTAAACATTATGATATAAATTTTGTGGTCCTCTATGTGGATGGTGAACAAATGCTAACGAAACCGCTGCAGCCTGATTTTGAGAATGGCTGCTATGTGAGAGAATACATGCAGCTCATTCAGACAGTCAGCAGCCATATGGAGGACCATTCCCTGCTGGTTGACCCAAGGATCATTGAGTCCAACTCCCTGCTCCTCACGGAACTACCGAAAACTAAATCATGACTAAGAGCGTCATCCAGATACTCCTTGAACTCTGACAGGCTTGGTGCTGTGACCACTTCCCTGGGGAGCCTGTTCCAATGACTGACCACCCTCTCAGTGAAGAACCTTTTCCTAATGTCCAATCTGAACTTCCCCTGACACAGATTCATTCCATTTCCTCATGTCCTATCACTGGTCACCAGAAAGAGATCAGCACCTCCCCCTCCGCTGCCCCCCTTGAGGAAGTTGTAGACTGCAATGAGGTCACCCCTCAGCCTTCTCTTCTGCAAGCTGAACAAACCAAGTGACCACCTCAGTCGCTCCTCATAAGTCTTGCCCTCCAGACCTTTCACCATCTTGGTCGCTCTCCTCTGGACACACTCTAATAGTTTGATGTCCTTCTTATATTGAAGCGCCCAAAACTGCACACAGTGCTCGAGGTGGGGCCGCACCAGTGCAGTGCAGAGTGGGATGTCGCCTCCCTCAACCGGCTAGCTATGCTGTGCTTGATGCACCCTAGGACACGGTTGGCCCTTTTGGCTGCCAGGGCACACTGTTGACTCATATTCAACTTGCCATCAACCCAAGCCCCCAGATCTCTTTCCGCGGGGCTGCTCTCCAGCCTCTCGTCCCCCACTTTGTATGTATAAGCAGGATTACCCCGTCCCAGGTGGAGAATCTGGCACTTGCTCTTGTTAAATTTCATACAGTTGGTGATTCCCCAGCTCTCTAGTCTATCCAGATCTGTCTGTAAGGCCTCTCTACCCTCGAGGGAGTCCACAGCTCCTCCTAGTTTAGTATCATCGGCAAACTTACTTAATGTACATTCGATTCCTGTGTCCAGATATTTATAAAAACATTAAAGAGCACTGGCCCTAAAATTGAGCCCTGGGGAACCCCACTGGTGACTGGTCGCCAGCCTGATGTAACCCCATTTACTATAACTCTTTGAACCTGACCCGTCAGCCAATTGTTCACCCAATGTATTATGGACTTGTCTAGCTGTATGCTGGACATTTTGTCCAGAAGGACACTGTGAGAGACAGTATCAAAAGCTTTTCTAAAATAAAAAAAAAACAACCCACATCTACTGGCTTCCCTTGGTCAACTAGATGGGTGACCTTGTCATAAAAGGAAATTAAGTTTGTTAAGCAGGACTTTCCCCTCGTGAGCCCGTGCTGGCTATGACCAATATATGTATTACAGCCAAATATTACTGGTTATGTAGATGGTAGAATGGGCTGCATACAACTACACAGTGATTTTATAGGTTACAAAAGGTGCAAAAGAGCTGCAGGCTTGCATGTATTCGGGTTACAGGGATATATGGGATCATAGTGGCCATTAGATGTCGATGCATTGCAGAAAAATAGGTATGATGCTGTGTAAATTCTCACATTGTATATTGCCTCCAATACACAACAATCCTTACATCCCTAAAACAAGCAGTTATCCTTAATACCTTGTAGCTCCATGACCCTAGAAGAGCAGAGAATCACTGGTGATATGGGAGATTAAGGGGAAACAGGATGAGGAAAGGAAATTAAAGAGCCCTACTGGCAGCATGCAGAATGAAGTGTGTTCAGGGAAGGAATAGAAGTGAAGCAGGTTGCATTCTAAGGAAAGGCATATGTGGGGAAGGGTAGGGGTCTATGAGAAACATCACTGGAGGGAAAGGTTGGCACAAGGCAGTTGGTAATGTACATGCTGGTTGTGCATGTGCTGAGTCCAGCAGGCCAAGCATATACAGCAGTTACAGAAAATGTTCAGCTTTGCCAATGAGGGCAGTACAGCTGCTGCCACAGTCTCACCTACTTTAAATGGCAGCAAACAAATACCCCATCCATCAGCAGCTCTTCACTGCCATTTTCTGGTGGAAAAAGGAGTGGAAAAGGTAACAAGCAATAAGCACAAAGCAAAACTTCCTGTTCACTCCAAACTGCTTCCAAGTAGCAGGAAGCAAGCAGGGTGGAAAAGCAAAGCAAACCACTGAACGGAGATCCCTGCACAAACCCCCCCTTTATCTTAGTCGCTAATCGGATGTGACGTCAGGATGTCGGTGATCGTGATCCACGCAGGAGACAGATATGCAGATATGACCACACCCCCTCCTTCTCCCTCCCACTCGGGTTTCGGCCTGGCGGTTGCTATCCATTTGAACAATCAGCCACCACTACAGGTTCCCTCCCTGCCCGCTCCGATGTAGTGTGATCTTACATCCATGGATAGTCCATTGTCATACTACTGCCACTTTGCTTGTTGGGGATAGAATGCGCCCTCGCACACCCTTAGCGAGGTGGAGGAGTTAATACGTCCCTCCCAACCTTCTTTTCTTTCCCCCTTGAGGAAACGGATCCCCCTCCCCTCCGGCCCTAGAAACTGTCCGTCATACGGAAGGCCCTGCCTCTTCCGGGTCTCTTCGGCTGGGCCACTGCTTCCTCCTCTCTCGCTTGCTCTCTCTCTTTTGTGAGTTATAGCAACTGTTGCCTTGTGAATCGAGCGCCATAGTCACCGTAGTCTTGGTGACTGTTACTTATCAACAACAACCGCTCTTCCGCTGCTTTCCATCTCCTTCCTCATCGTCACCTACAATAGCCACCACCAGCAAGAACACCACCACAGCTTT
The DNA here is from genome assembly GCF_047370975.1 of Nipponia nippon. NCBI lineage: Eukaryota > Metazoa > Chordata > Aves > Pelecaniformes > Threskiornithidae > Nipponia > Nipponia nippon. The sequence continues at coordinate 2,562,229 of NW_028262352.1, read as the reverse complement.
CCACAGTTCAGGTGAATGTATCTGTTCTGTACACGCTTGCAATCCCGCCTTTCTATCCCTTTCTTCTCCTCCCCCTCCATCCCAACCTTTACTTCCTCCCTCCTTGCAGCATCCAGGCTGGGACTACTCCATTGGGCTTCACTATTGATTGAGGGGGAGGGGGGAGGGAGAAACCTCGAGCGCTTTCTCTTTCTCAGCCTTTCTTTCCTCCCATTTTATAATATGGGAAGAGACATAATTTCCAAAGGGGAAAAAATGATGTAAATTGCTCTGTGGTTGTTTATTATGAAGGGTATTTATCTTTTTTTATTGGAAGTTGTTATCTGACATGCTGCAGTACTTGTAATGTTCCAAAGTATCTTGTATATCAATAGGGAAGGCCAGTGGGTAACACAGCAGAGGGATTAGAGATCCTTTAAAACTGTCTTCAAGGTGTGATTAGTAGTTAATAGTAGAGGTTGAAGGGCTAATTGGTACTATATAAAATCCTTCAGTGTGATTAGCTGTCATTTCCATAAACCAAGCTATCTGGTTGCAGGTGTAATTTAATTTTATAATTTAATTTTATGGCTGCACTTCTGAATTCCCAACTTTCTGTTCTCATCAACTAACACTTTCATTTTATTTTAAAAATATATTTGTTTTACATGGAATATTTGATTGTATTTTTTTTCTATGCACTGATTCAGAGCCTTTTTGAATTCTCTAGTTTATACTACTTGTAGAATTTAACCTGCTAGTATAGAAACCACTAAGTTTTCAGTAAACTCAAAGGAGTCATGCGTATTTAGAGCACACAATGCTGTGTGTTTGTCTTACTTTCTTAGAAACACATTTGTTTCTGAAGAGCTAAAGAAGTATTTAATGTATAGTTCCATAGGAATAAGAACCATCTATCTGGGTATGCTTTCTTAATTAAGGTGGTCCAACCATGCCGTGTTGTTGATCCATATGGTTTTCTGTATCGAATTGTATTATCTCAGTAGATGTTCTAAAATAGTTTCATAGTCTATTAATCCTAGGTTATACTGTGTTAGGAAGTGCACCTCTTATTACAAAAAATGTACGTGCTATCTTTCTTATGAACATAGTGTCTTTCTGCTACCTAATAAAAGTGCTATGTAGAAAAAAAATGACAGAATGTATCTACTGTGGGTTTTAATCTATTTTTAAATTAACTGAAAAGAAGAAAAACACTGATACCGTGTAACTATCTAGTTCTTCATAACCCCTTAGCCAGTGTTTTTTCTTCACTGATTCTTAACAGAAATCCCATGTGTATTTCCTGTATAATTGCTTTACTTGGATTTACTCTAGTTTCTCTAACATTTAGCGCCATGATGAAATGTTTTAGTTGCCTCTTACACCCATACTTACATGGCATAAAACAGGGATATTTTTCACATTATCAGTCCTTTTGAATTAAACCTAATTTTGGGCTAACTATAAAGTAATATTGTATTAGGAAAATAATGATTAATTTCTTTAGAATTACTGTTTACCAATATGCAGATACAAGCCTGTGAAATGGAAGACAAACTGCTAGATTTTTAAAGGGATATTTGGAATTCAGATAATGGGGGAAGCTAAAGAACATCCTTGGAACATTTTGCTCGTTTTGTTTCTAGATAAGAAGTTAAACTAAATGTCAGTCTTTAAATCTTTTGTGTCAACATTTTCTTTGCTTTTGCAATTTATGTTTTAGTCCTACTTTGCTTTTTTTATTATTGCCGATAGTTTTGTCTGTTCGTTTACATTTTATAATTCTGTTTTCTGTATTTTCTGGCACTCAGTTTCAATCTTTATTCATCTCCTCAATATGGTTCCTTTTTGGTGAATTGTTTCCTATCCACTGTTCTTTCCTTTTCCTTGTTAGATGCTTTGCTTCCACATGGTTTAATGTTTCACAGTTTACTTGAGGTAGTGGGATGTGGCAAGGCTGGGAAGCATTGTATATCAGACATCTCTGAAGTATATCCAGCTGAGCTGCAGGGATAGCCTGCAGTTACTCTTTTGTTAATCTGTTTTCTTTTGGGGTGTAAAAGTTACCTGCTTCATCTCAATATACACAAAATTGACATTTAAAATTTATTTTGAAGAAGACTCCTTCAGCCAATTGCAAATTACTAGAAAGAATGCTTATTCAGCAGTTCAGGATCTATTTTTCACACCAGCAACCTGAAGATTGGTTAAAACATCTTCAAACATATTGTGAAAATAATCGTGTTGAGGAACTTGCCTTTTTGTCAAGTAGAAGAATCTGAGGAAGTTTTTAAATTATTTTTTTAGATAATTTAGAAATTATCTGTAAGCATGCTCAGTTGATATCTGCTTAGATTTTTGCAGAACACATTAAAGCCTGTCCCCTTTGTGATATAGTAGTGCTGCTGTGCCTGGCTTGACATCTCTGTTGGTGTGATAACCCTTTACCACATTAAATTTACCTTAAAAAAAAATCAGGGATTTACTAAAACTTAGTATTGGAGTAGCTGTTTTTATTTTTTTTTTTAGTATCTATGTTAAAATATATATATGTTATATATTTTATATATATGTATCTATGTATACATTTAAATACAGGTGATTGAGCTTTTTTTTTTTTTTTTTTAACATGCCCTATTCTTGGAATTGCAGAGAAGTTAATTTTCCTGAGAGTTCTGGGTGATTGACACTATGCCCAGCCGGAAAAAGAATAAATTTAGTAAAGATACACCAAAATGAAAACATGTTTATGCTGGAAAATGTTCAAAAATCTTAAGTGTAGATGGCAATATCCATTTCACTTCAGGTAGATCTTTATCGTGTACAGGTGAAACAGCTGTTTAGAGAAAATGAGCATCTGCATATGTGTCAAAGCCTGCTCTACATACTTGCATCAAGTACTTAAAAGTCTGATGCTGAGGAGTGAGGGAAGGAGAAGGAATTTGAGTGGAAAAGACTTAAAGGGAGCATTGAACTTGGACAATTTGTACTGTAGAAGTGTGCTAGTCTCGCAGATGAGGGAGATACTCCATAATAGTGGAGGGGGGAGTGCTGGTTTAATCTCAGTAGGGCCTGGTTCTGGTTGAATTTCTTCATGTGAGGAAAACTTATTCAACCAAGCTGTCTCACTAAACTTAACAGATTTAGGCTCTATCCTGTTTTGTATAAACAAACCTATATGTCTGCAGAAGTTTAATTTACTTTACATTCAAGGGACTATCTTGTGGTACTAATAAAGGGTTACTTATGGAACAGCTGAAGTTGGACAGCATTGCAACTGCTCTTTGCTAAAGTCCTTCCTGTCTCTAAGTACATCCTTGAGCAACACAGAGGAAAACACTTGCTCTCAGTAGAAACTAGATCTAACAAAAATCAGGACTGTAAAATGTAGTTCAGATAATCGTTAGTTTTTAAGTACAACTATTTTTACAGTATATCTAGATGTCTTTAACTGTAGCTGTGTAGATATAATAATTTTAGACTGTTTTCCAAGCTGTTTTCCATCACCTTTGAAATCACAATCAATAGGGTAGTTTTTAATGTTGCAGAGATCTGTCCTTGAAAGTAATTAAAAGTAGCAATTACTGTACTTATTAAGTCTCTGTTTATCTTTTTGCCTGTGTTGATGGAAATGGGTGCTTGATTCTGGACTCCAAGTTGCTACTGTGTTCTTTACAAGGCTAAATCCTAAAAGTGCAGGAGATGAGGCAACTTCTCTTTATGGTTTGTCTTATAATCCCATTATCCTCATGTAGGCAAAAAAAAAAAGAAGGTTTGGTTTTGCTTTAGAAAAAAAACATTGCAAGCTTATGAATTCTGGAGAAGAAACAAAATACCAGTTACAAATCAGTTCTCATTCTCTTAGGAAGAAATTTGCTTCCCCCCCCCCCCCCCCCTCGACTTTTTGCTTTCAGTGCAGTCTTCATTTTGTTACTCTTTTTTGAGGTCCCTGTAGAAAACCTCGACCAAGTTGTATGAAATGTTTTGATGTGCACAAACTGGGTATTGTACAGACTAGTTATCTCAGCCTTTCCGATAACTTTCGAGGCATCTTTTTATTCTTGTATTCCGAAGGAAATAGTTTCTGTGATACTGCGTTCCATCTTATTTCAAAGAGGGGTAGAGGTTTCAAAAACATAAATTTCATCAGAATAATTATCTGGGGAAAGGTAAGACTAAATTTATGCTACTATTGAAGAAAAGGCAGTTGGTGCTCAGGTGTTATATATTCCATTTGTCAATAGACAGCTGGCCAATCAGTAAACATCCACACCCTATACTCCATCTATTGTAATATGGATACATTTAAAGAGCAAAAGGCATAAGCCAGATTTCCTATTTTCTATAGATGTCATTAATCGTGCTACTATAGAACAACTTATAGGAGAAAAGCCATATCGTTCACTTCTACATGCTATTTCTTAGCTCTTCTCCAGTGGATTTGCTAAAATATTATTGAAAACACTGATCCTGTAGAGATATTTGTAGATATCTAATTCGGCCTGCAGAATCTTTATGATTGAAAATAATGAGCAAAACCAGAAGAACACAGTTTGACAAAAGCATCTTAGAGTCAACTTGAAGATCCATTGAGCATATGTAGATATAAAAAGTGAATATGAAGCATCATGCTGCCATTTTTAAGGTGTTTTTTTAGGTTGTTAATTTATCGTCCAAAATATAGAACTTGATATGTTGTTCTTTGGGAGCATAAAATAAAGTATCTCTACAGAGCATGTTGTGCAGGTGTTTTAGCTGTTGAAACATTAAATTTGAGGTTTCTTGGTGTTTAAGATTTTTAATTGTCCTCCTAAATGACAAATTAGAGGAAAACTTTGTTGTTTGCTTTTAGTTAGAATGCAGTGAAGATAATATGTACTGCTTTAGTTTTTCAGCTTTAATATTTATTAAATATTTGCTTGTGTGTACAAGCAAAGTAAAATAAGGAGTTCATTCACTACCTCCCATCTGCAGGCAGATGTTTAGCCATTCCCAGGAAAGCAGGGCTTCATCACGCGTAATGGTTCCTTGGGAAGACAAGTACTATAACTCCGAACATTCCCCCCTTCCTCCCCCCAGCTTTTATTGCTGAGCATGACATCCTATGGTATGGAATAACCCTTTGGTCAGTTGGGGTCAGCTGTCCTGGCTGTGTCCCCTTACAAATTCTTGAGCACCCCCAGTCTACTTGCTGGAAGGGTAGTGTGAGAAACAGAGAAGGCCTTGATGCTGCGTAAGCACTGTTCAGCAATAGCTAAAACATGGATGTGCTATCAACACTGTTTTAGTCATAAATCCAAAACACAGAACCATACCAGCTGCTATGAAGAAAATTAATTCTATCCCAGCCAAAGACCAGTGCAATTGTTAAAATCTGTTAGTAGAACCCTTTTAAAAAAAGATACCTGGAGGTGTGTGGTGACTATTTGAGAAGAGTTTTAAGCTCTTTAAGCAAATTGGTCAGAAATGTATAAGGAGGCCTACAGATTTATTAATGCTTCTTAACTTGCACCACATACCTTTTAGGTTGCACAGCAACTGACTCCTAGCAACAGTAGTAGATTGAATTTCTAAGAGCAATCATGTCGGATATAATAATAAAGCAAGAGTACAAACAGTTGTCATGGTTTTCTTTTCATAATAAACTAGTTTGAATTTAAGGAACTTTTTGTCCCTCAAAAATAGGAAGCCCCTTGTAAAACAAAGGTACTTCAGAATGCTTCTGGTACCAAAACTAATAAAGCTGTTTAGAATGAGAGTGGCTGTAATGTTTTGGTGTGTGTGTGTTGTTTTTGTTTTGCTTTGTTTTTTTGTTTTTTGTTGTTTTTTTTTTTTTAGCTAATTTCCGTTTTTTTAGCTTAGTACTATGAGACAAAACAGAAAATAAATCATTACATGGAGCATTAAGTAAGGAAGACGTTTAATGCTTGCTTAAGGTGATTTGTAAATTTTAACTTCTCTTGTAAATTAATCCATTGTAGGGCTTCCTAAAAGTCATCAGCTAAACAAGTAAACAAACAAATGTTTTTTGAAGGAATCAAAATTCTTTTACTTTGTGGTATAAGTCAAACTAATGGAGTTAGAAAGAGACCTCCCCTGAAGAGGTTATTCCATAACTGCCTACTTTAGGGGTTCTTGTGTCTATGTGAAGCTTGCAGTATCAGCTAATCTCATTTAGACAGTTTTTATGTTCCAAAATATACATGATCAGTGTTTCATTATTTTTTTTCTGTTGTCTTCTCTTGGTTCAGCTAAAAAATATTCTGAGGCAATTTTTCTAACTTTTTTGGAGATGAATGATGATATAAAATCCTACATTGATTTTTTTTTTTAATTATTTGCTAAACACAAGAAAATTGGCTATTTTAAATCAAACTCTAACCTTTTTCAACAAGGTGTTTGAAATTCTTGTGAAGATTTGTATAAAACTGACCGATGGACAAATTTACTGTCATACCAGTCTGTCAGTGTGTTACCTTTTCAAATCCTTTGTGTTAAAAGTGTGAAAAAGGTAGAAAATATGTGGGCAGGTAGGTGGTATGGAGATGGAATAAGACACAGAAATTCTCTCACAAATAGTAAAATGCATTACTTTGTACAACTACATTAAAATTTAAAATTTCTCACCTGGCTGACTGACTTAAGAACTAGAACATTGTGGGTTTTTTTTTTTGTTTGTTTCTTTTTAAACACTAGTAAAATCTAAAAGTCTAAATTAGATTAATACCCTTGTTCATTTCTTGTGTCTGCTTTTAGAACAGTTAAAGTGTAGTTCTGCTAAAGGCCAAAAACTATAATAAAAAGCTCAATTTAGTTCTCTGTGACGTGTTATATTTCATTAAAATAGCATGATTTTTTTCTGAATAGCAGAGAGCTGTCCTAACAGCTTAAAACATACAGTTTCAATTAATAAAAGTGATAAGTTCTACCTTCATAGCATAGAACAAGAACATTATGTGGAAATATAAACTAATGTTACTCATTTGACTTGGAATGTTTTAGTGTTGCATTCTGAAAAAGTCTTTGTTAAATGGGTCTCTTGAGTCAGACTATGTGAATAGTATCTTCCGGCTCAAATAGTCCATTTCAGAATGTGTTCTTCTGCGATATCACTAACATCAGAATTCTCACTACAAAGCATATTAGTAGGTGAAGATGATATATTCAGTAAAACAAATGTTTATGTTTATATTTGAATAATCATATTTATGTGGCATATTTTTCTAAACTGGGGACTTAAAAGCATTTATAAAGCATATTTGAAGCATGTATTTAGGCCTATCTTTAGGGAAGTTGTTAAGCAAGCACTTAGTTTTAAGCATGTGAATTTGGTTAATTTAAGTGGGAGTTAAGCACTTGTATGAACAACCTTCTGAATTAGTATGATGTCATTAGACTATCAATTCAGTTATTTTTGCAATAAGGAGGTAGTGTAGTAAACTAGCAACTACCACTAAAACTGGAGAGTTTAGAGGAAATATTATGAAGCAAAGATGGAAGAGAGAAGATCTGAGACTCAGAAATTGAAGGTTTGCAATTTGGAGGTTAAAATCTGATTTTTTAATTTTTTTTTTTTTAGTAATGGAAAGTAAGTAGAAAGCAGAAATTTAAAAAAGACAAACTATAGAAAATGCCTTTTATAGTGTAGCTGTTCATATTCATAGCCCATAATTTTTTAAAGGTGGTTTTACTATACAAGCAACAAATAACTTTTACTTATAGTAGTGACCTTTTCAGAGGAGATTTGGGAGTTTTCATATGTCTTCCCTTATAAAAACTGATGGTAAGTATGTATTCTCAAACCATGCAGATTACTTTGTGTTTCTGTAAGGATTTAATTTATTTTCCAGAACAGTCTTCATTATCTTCATACAACTCCCCCCTCCACCTTCTCCCAAGTAGCTGATTTGTCGTATATTGTATATATACTTATCTTCTTATAAACTATCTTCTTCTAGAATAGCCATTCCCTACTACAACTCTTATACGACAAACCTGAGTAACTGGGTTTGCAGGTTAATGTTTCCACTGCATCCAGAACTAACTTATTATGATGACTGCTCTATGAATGTTTAACTAAATTATGTTGTGGTGGGTTGACCTTGGCCAGATGCCCACCCAGCTGCTATCTCGCTCCCCCTCCTCAATAGGACAGGGGGAGAAAATAAGATGGAAAAGCTTGTGTGTCAAGATAAAGACAGGGAGATCACTTATCAATTACCATCACAGGCAAAACAGACTCAACTTGGAAAATTAATTTAATATACTGTCAATTAAAAAATAGATTTGGATGGTGAGAAACAAAGACAAAAAATAAAACATCTCCTCCCTTCCCCACTTTTCCCAGGCTCAAATTCACTGCTTCATTCCCAACTCCTCTACCTCCTCCCCCCATCCCTAGCGATGCAGGTGGGATGGGGAATGGGGGGGTTGCAGTTAGTTCGTAACAGTTACTCTCTGCTGCTCCTTCCTCCTCACACTTTTCCTGTGCTCCAGCGTGGGTCCTTCCCATGGGCTACAGTCCTTCAGGAAAGGACTGCTGTTGTGGGTTAACCCTGGTAGGCAGCTAAGTACCACACAGTTGCTCACTCACTACCCCTACAGTGGGATGAGGGAGAAAATTAGAAGAGCAACAGTGAGAAAACTTGTGGCTAAGATAAACACAACTTAATGGGTAAAGCAAAGCTGCACACGCAAGCAAAGCAAAATAAGGAATTCATTCACTACTTCCTGTTGGCGGGCAGATGTTTAGCCATTTCCAGCAAAGCAGAGCCTCAGCATGGGTAATGGTTACTTGAGAAGATAAACGCCGTAACTCTGAATGCCCCTTCCCCCTCCTCCTCCTTTCCCCCAGCTTTTATTGCTGAGCACAACATCCTATAGTATGGAATATTCCTTTGGTCAGTTGGGGTCAGCTGTCCTGGCTGTGTCCCCTCCCAACTTCTTGTGCACCTCCAGCCTACTCACTGGTGGAGCAGTGTGAGAAACAGAGAAGGCCTTGATGCTGAGTAAGCACTGTTCAGCAATAGCTAAAACACCAGTGTGTTATGCTGTTTTAGTCACAAATCCAAAGCACAGCACTATACAAGTTGCTATGAAGAAAATTAACTCCATCCCAGCCAAAACCAGTACAAGTGTGTGTCCCCTGTTCCAGCATGGTCTTCACCATGGGCTGCAGAGGAATCTCTGCTCTGGTGTACCTCCTCCCCCTCCTCCTTCACTGACCTTGGTGTCTGCAGGATTGTTTCTCACACTTCCCCCACACCTCCTCTCTCTCACTCTGCTGCGCAGCATTTTTACCCTTTCTTAAATATGTTATCACAGAGGCGCTATCAGCTTTGCTGATTGGCTCAGCTTTGGCCAGTGGTGGGTCCATTATGGATCTTGCCAGGACCACCTCTGTTAGGCACAGGGGCAGCCCCTGATCTTTCTTCACAAAGGCCTCCCGTGCAACCCCCTGTGGTCTGAACGCTAATGGAGTCTGACAACACATTATAAAACAAAGCTTTATTGAGGTAGTAAGAAAGATGAGCAACGACATGCCCATATGGCGACTCACCCAATCACCGTTAGCAAGCACAGGATCATAAGTGATGCCATGGCTCTGGTGGGCTGCCAGGTACACTTGATGGCCAGGTCATCTGGCAGCAACCACCAATCGTGCAAATGCTTTTTGAGCATGGGTAAGAGTTGTGCCTCCCCTTGGCTCCATCAATGGTAAACTGTGCTTTGTTAAATGTAATGAGGATATTTCATTACTTCATGTGCCCTCAGTAGAGGGCTAGTGATAGAAATTCATCTAAAAGAATGCCTTGCATGTCATAAAGCTTTATTTTATGACATAAAAGCAAAATGAAAGGTGGAGATTTAAGACGATGTCTAAAAACAGATCAGAAGAACCAACTATATGTAAAGAGAGTTATAACGTGTTTGCTTTTTTTTTTTTTATTTTTGGTATTGTGTCTGTAGTGGGTTAACTTTGGCTGGCTCCGACCCCCATCCAGCTGTTCTCTTACTCCCCCTCCTTAACAGGATGGGGGAGAAAATAAGATGAAAAAGCTTGTGGGTTGAGATAAAGACAGGGAGATCGACTTGGGGAAAATTAAGTTAATTTATTGCCAATTACAATTGATTTAGATAGAGAGAAACAAAGACAAAACAACACCTTTCCCCCCCCCTTTTTTTCCCCAGGCTCAACTTCATTCCCAACTCCCCTGTCATGTCCCGTCCTGCCTCCCCCCCAGCAGCACAAGGGGGCATGGGGAACAGGGGGGTTATGGTAAGTAATAACAGTTCCTCCCTGCTGCCCCTTCTTCCTCACACTTCTCCCCTGCTCCAGTGTGTGTCCTCTCCATGGGCTGCAGTTCCTGTCAGGAGAATCTGCTCCAGTGTGGGCTTTCCACAGGCTGCAGCTTCCTTCAGAGCATATCCACTTGCTCAGACATGGGGTCCTCTATGGGCTCTAGTGTGGATACCTGCTCCACCATGGTCTCTTCCATGGGCTGCAGGGGAATATCTGCTCCAGTGCCTGGAGTACCTCCTCCCCCTCCTTTTCTGACTTTGACGTTTGCAGTGTTGTTTCTCACACCTTTTTTCCTCACTCCTTCCACTGCCTATGCATCCTATTGCCCTTTCTTAAATATATTATCACAGAGGTGTCACTGGCTTTGCTGACTGGTACAGCTTTGGCCAGCAGTTGGTCCATTGCCAAACCAGCTAGAACTGGCTCTGTCTGGCACAGGGCAGCCCCTTACCTCTTCTCGCAGAAGCCAAACCCATGCAGCCCATCGTGTTGCTAAAGCTTTGCCACGTACACCCAATACAGTGTCCCATGACAAAACTAATAAAATCCATTTAAGTGGTGTTAGTGTAAGGCTAAATAATATTACAGAATGTTTAAAAATATAGTATATTTTGTGTGTGAAGGAAATTTTAAAACACTAAAGGTTTATCAGTAAAAATTTACATTGGCACTAATGTAGTTCTGTGAATGAGTACAAGACAATTTTCTGGGGCTCATCTGCTATTTCTATACTACTGCAGCATGTATGATAGCCTCCTTGAATGAATTCATCCATACACAGTATTCACTCTAGGATCATATACTGTGTTTATGGCTCAATTATCTGCTAAACAGAGAAAAGAACATGAACGAACTGTTTTTATGTTAATTAAATACTGAGGGCCCAATTTTATGGACCTGTATTGCATAAATCCATAGTACTTTAATAGCATTCTCTACTTTTATATGGTTGTGAATTGAAACTTGGGCATAAATTGCAGAGTTTCAGTAGCAGGGGGGCTGTAGTGGTGACCTGTGCGGGAGGAGGCCATGAACTGCCCTGTGCTAGTCACAGCCAATTCCAGGCAGCTCCAAAACTGATGGAAACAACCCATCGTGTGCCAAAACTTCAGCCAAGCAGAGGAACACGTGGTGCTCCTGCTCAAATCATAGAATCATTTAGGTTGGAAAAGACCCCTAAGATCATCGAGTCCAAGTGTAAACCTAATACTGCTAAGTCCACCACTAAACCATGTCCCTAAGTGCCACATCTATCCGTTCTTTAAATACCTCCAGGGATGGAGACTCAACCACTTCCCTGGGCAGCCTGTTCCAATGCTTGAAAACCCTTTCGGTGAAGAAGTTTTTCCTAATATCCAATCTAAACTTCCCCTGGCGCAACTTGAGGCCATTTCCTCTCATCCTATCAAACATATTTAAGATAGCTGAAGCCGCTAAGGGCAGGAGATGCACCGCTGAGAACACTGCTGGAGATGTGCTGCTGAAGACTCGCTGTTGGAAACATGGCTAGAGGTATGTTCTTGGAAGGAGGTGCTCCATGCCAAAGGGGTACACCTTGAAGGGGACTATGGCCCACAGAAGACCCATGCTGGCACAGGGTCACCTGTGAGAGACTGCAGCCCATGGACAACCCATGCTGGAGCAGAGGAAAAAGAGTAAGAAGTGAAGAAAAGAGAAGCGAAGTGCAGCAGAGGAGAATGAGTAAAGAAGCGTGGAGTGATAGACAAAACCTGTTACACAATGACCCTGACCTCCTGTGCTGCTTATTGTCTCACTGAAGGAATTGGGATGGACTGAGTGTAACCTGTAATGAACATAAGGGAAGTTGAGACTAGGAAGGGGGAGGATAGGTGTTTGGCTGAAGTCAAGCCTGGGAAACAGGGAGGAAAGGTATTTATTTCTGTGTCTGTTTGTTCTCTCTTTTATGCCCCCTCCTATCAATGATGTTTGTGTTACTTGGCAGTATATTAAGTAAAAAATCCCCAAATTGAGACTGTTTTGCCCATGACAAAGCAATATTTGGATATGTTGCATCTTTTTTCATGACATGTCACTGGGGATTTTAAAGCTAAAATGGCTTATGCAGGAAAGGTAGATGCAAGAGACTACAATGCAGTATTTCTGTGAATCAGTACTGTTTTTATCTGGAGTGAACAAAACCAGGAAAATAGTCTTTGATGGCTCTTTTAAGAGACATGGAGTTTTCAAGTCCATAAATTTATGTCTGTTGATTCCAAAGTGACAGATAATGATAAAAGAAAGAGATGCATGTCAAAATGAGTCAGTTGTGAATCTGAGGTATATTTAAAAAAAAAAAAAAAAAGGTGGAACTTCCAGAATGGTGTTGGATATTTGACTAAGAAGTATTTGAAGTCTCATTCCAAAATTATTTCATTTTTTAAATTAAAAAACCAAACAAACACAATTTTCCATTGTGATGTGTGTCTGTCTTGACCTTGAGAATTAGGGAAGCATGAGCTTGTGGAAAATACATTTTGTGTAATGTGGATGAAGCTGGGTCATAAGGTTCATGTACAGGACTGCGTTTTCTGGTCAGAGAAATAACGTATTTAATTACCTGTTGGATTTTGTAATAAAAATACATAATTATTTCAATAAGCCTTCCAGTCTTCTGACTTCACTGGATAGAGCAATATCTAGTTCTGCTGAGTGCATCTATTTGTTTTTATTTTATGTTATACTGTACCTGATGTGGTGGGAAAGTTTGCTCACAAATGAGGTGTTAAGCATGCTAATGCTTAACTTCTCATTTACTAAATTTAGAGAAAACGCCATTTTCTTTTCTCCCCTACATTCTGCCCTAGCTTTTATAAATTACGCTGAATCAGAAGAATCTAGCTGCTTTGGTGGGATGGGAATCTGATTGGTGATGCAGCTCCCATCCTGAACCACTGAACTTGGAATACCAACAGTAACACTTTAAGTTGAGAGGAAGCTAGTAAAAGGATAAGAGAACAACAGTCACGTTCTGATAGTGGCCCTGACTTACTGTGCTGGTTTTGGTTGGGACAGAGTTAATTTTCTTCATAGTAGAATCATAGAATGCTTTGGGATGGAGGGGACCTTTAAAGGTCATCTAGTCCAACCCCCCTGCAATTGGCAGGGACATCTTCAACTAGATCAGGTTGCTCAAAGCCCCATCTAGCCTGTCCTTGAATGTTTCCAAGGACGGGGCATCTACTACCTCTCTGGGCAAACCATTCCAGTGTTTCACTTCCCTCATTGTGAAAATTTTTTTCCTTGTGTTTAGTCTAAATCTACCCTCCTTTACTTTAAAACCATTACCCCTTGTCCTATCACTACAGGCCTTGCTAAAAAGTCTGTTCCCATCTTTTTTGTAGGCCCCCTTTAAGTATTGAAAGGCTACAATAAGGTCTCCCTGGAGCCTTCTCTTCTCCAGGCTGAACAACCCCAGCTCTTTCAGCCTTTCCTCATAGCAGAGGTGTTCCAGCCCTCTGATCATTTTTGTGGCCCTCGTCTGGACCCGCTCCAACAGGTCCATGTCTTTCCTGTGCTGAGGACTCCAGAGATGGATGCATCTCATCAAGACCCATAGACTTATGTACGTTCAGGTTCCTCAGGTGGTCGCGAGCCTGATCTTTACTTACAGTGGGCGGAACTTTGCCCCCTTGATCCCTGTCATATGGTCCATTGACTTGGGAGGTGTGAGGAGAGAGGTTGCCAGTGAAGACTGAGGCAAAGAAGTTGTTGAGTACCTCAGCCTTCTCCTTGTCTGTTGTTACCAGCTTGCCACTTCTGCTCATCAGAGGGGATACGCTTTCTTTAACCTTTCTTTTCTGGTTGGCGTACCTGTAGAAGCCCTTCTTATTATTCTTTGCATCCCTTGCCAGGTTCAGCTCCAGCCAAGCCGTGGCCTTCCTGATCCCATCCTTACACAACTGGGCAGTGTCCCTATACTTTTCCCGAGACCAGTCCCTGCTTCCACTGCCTGTGCATTCTCTTCTTGCCCTTTAGTTTGACCCATAGGTCATGGCTAAGCCATGCTGGCCTCTTTCCTTGCCTGATTTCTTGCACCTGGGAATCGAGAGCTCTTGTGCTCTATTGAAAGAGAAGGAAAAAAAGGAGAGCTTACCGCCTTTGGAAGAAGGGGCAGGTAACTCAGGGGGACTACAAGGATGTTGTGAGGATATGCAGGGAGAAGATCAGAAAGGTGAAGGCGCAGCTGGAACTTAAACTGGCCACCGCGGTTAAAGACAACAAAAAATATTTTTACAAATACATCAGTGACAAAAGGAGGGCCAGGGAGAATCTCCCTCCTTTGTTGGATGCGGAAGGCAACCTTGCCACGAAGGATGAGGAGAAGGCTGAGGTACTTAATGCCTTCTTTGCCTCAGTCTTTAATAGTCAAGCTAGTCATCCTCAGGGTTTTCAGGACCCTGAGCTGGGAGACGGAGATAGGATGCAAAATGAAGCCCCAGTTGTCGAAGAGGTGGCAGTCACCGACCTGCTCCTCCACCTGGATGTTCACAAGTCCATGGGGCCAGATGGGATCCACCCAAGGATACTGAGGGAGCTGTCAGAGGAGCTTGCCAAGCCACTCTCCATCATTTATCAGCAGTCCTGGTCAACCGGGGAGGTCCCAGATGACTGGAAGTTATCAAATGTGACGCCCCTATACAAGAAGGGTCAGAAGGAGGATCCAGGGAACTACAGGCCTGTCAGCCTGACCTCAGTGCCGGGGAAGGTCATGGAGCAGATCATCTTGAGTGCCATTATGCGGCACGTGTGGGACAACCGGGGGATCAGGCTCACCCAGCATGGGTTTATGAAAGGGAGATCCTGTTTCACTAACCTGGTCTCCTTCTATGACAAGGTGACCCGCTTAGTGAATGAGGGGAAGGCTGTGGATGTTGTCTACTTGGACTTTAGTAAGGCCTTTGACACTGTCTCCCACAGCATTCTCCTGGAGAAGCTGGCTGCTCACGGCTTGGATAGGTGCACTCTGTGCTGGGTTAAAAACTGGCTGGACGGCCGAGCCCAGAAGGTGGTGGTGAATGGAGTCAAATCCAGTTGGCGGCCGGTCACGAGTGGTGTTCCCCAGGGCTCAGTACTGGGGCCAGTCCTGTTCAGTATCTTCATTGATGATCTGGATGAGGGGATTGAGTGCACCCTCAGAAAGTTTGCAGATGACACCAAGTTGGGTGGAAGTGTCGATCTGCTGGAGGGTAGGAAGGCCCTACAGAGGGACCTGGACAGGCTGGATCGTTGGGCCGAGGCCAACTGTATGAGATTCAACAAGGCTAAGTGTCAGGTCCTGCACTTGGGTCACAACAACCCCATGCAACGCTACAGGCTGGGGGAGGAGTGGCTGGAGAGCTGCCTGGTGAAAAAGGACCTGGGGGTGTTGGTTGACAGCCGCCTGAACATGAACCAGCAGTGTGCTCAGGTGGCCAAGAGGGCCAATGGCATCCTGGCCTGTATCAAGAATAGTGTGGCCAGCAGGACCAGGGAGGTGATAGTGCCCCTGTACTCGGCACTGGTGAGGCCCCACCTCAAGTACTGTGTTCACTTTTGGGCCCCTCACTCCAAGGAGGACATCGAGGTGCTGGAGCGTGTCCAAAGAAGGGCAACGAAGCTGGTGAAGGGTCTAGAGCACAAGTCTTATGAGGACCGGCTGAGAGAGCTGGGGTTGTTTAGCCTGGATAAAAGGAGGCTGAGGGGAGACCTTATTGCTCTCTACAGCTACCTGAAAGGAGGTTGTAGTGAGGTGGGGGTCGGCCTCTTCTCCCTAGTAGCGAGTGATAGGACTGGAGGAAACGGCCTCAAGTTGCGCCAGGGGAGGTTTAGGTTGGATATTAGGAAAAACTTCTTCACCGAAAGGGTGGTCAAGCATTGGAACAGGCTGCCCAGGGAAGTGGTTGAGTCTCCATCCCTGGAGGTATTTAAAGAACGGATAGATGTGGTGCTCAAGGACATGGTTTAGTGGTGGACTTGGCAGTGATAGGTTAACAGTTGGACTCGATGATCTTAAGGGTCTTTTCCAACCTTGACGATTCTATGATTCTGTGAAAGCGTCCTTGAAGACCTGCCAGCTCTGTTCTTCTTCCTTGTCCCTGAGGGGCCACAAAAATGATCAGAGGGCTGGAACATCTCCCCTGTGAGGAAAGGCTGAAAGAGCTGGGGTTGTTCAGCCTGGAGAAGAGAAGGCTGCGGGGAGACTTTATTGCGGCCTTTCAGTACTTAAAGGGGGCTTATAAGAAAGATGCGCATAGTCTTTTTAGCAAGGCCTGCTGCAACAGGACAAGGGGTAATGGTTTTAAACTAAAAGAGGGTAGATTCAGACTAGATATAAGGAAGAAATTTTTTACAGTGAGGGTGGTGAAACACTGGACTGGGTTGCCCAGAGAGGTGGTAGATGCCCTATCCCTGGAAATATTCAAGGTCGGGCTGGATGGGGCTCTGAGCAACCTGATCTAGTTGAAGATGTCCCTGCCAATTGCAGGGGGGTTGGACTAGATGACCTTTAAAGGTCCCCTCCATCCCAAAGCATTCTATGATTCTGTGATTAACCCCTTGAAGAGCTGGAAGTTTGCTTTCCAAAATTCAGAGTCCTGACTATACTCTTCACCTGACCCATATTCCTCAGGGCTGTGAACTCCACCAGTGCATGATCACTGCAGGCAAGGCTGCCTCCAATCCTGACATCACCGATTAGCTCACTTGTGTTGGTGACCACCAGGTCCAGTATTGCATCCCCTCTGATAGGGCTATCTATTACCTGGCTTAAGAATTTGTCCTCCACGCACTCCAGGAGTCTCCTGGACTGCCTACTGCCTGCCGTGTTACTTTTCCAGCAGATGTCGGGGTGGTTGAAGTCCCCCAGGAGGACGAGAGCCTGTGAGCGCGATGCCTCCTCTAGCTGGAGTAAGAAGGCTTTGTCAATAGGCTCCCCTTGATCAGGCGGCCTGTAGTAGACACCAACCACAAGGTTCCCTTTGTTGCCTCAGTCTCTAATTCTTACCCATAAGCTTTCAACCTGCTTGTGGCTATTCTTCAGGGACAGTTCTTCACATTCTATCCATTTCTTGATGTAGAGGGTAATGCCTTTGCCCCTCCTACCTCGCCTGTCCCTTCTGAACAGTCTGTAGCCTTCGATGGCTGCACTCCAGTCATGGGATTCATTCCACCAAGTTTCAGTAATGGCAGCTGGGTCATAACTTTCTAGCAGCATGGTAGTTTCCAGCTCCTCCTGTTTGTTGTCTGTGCTGTGTGTATTGGTGTAGAGTAGTAGCTGGTATGGGGCTATGTTTTGGATTTGTAACCAAAACAGTGTTGATAATACAGGGATGCTTTAGCTATTGCTGAGCAGTGCTTACACAGAATCAAGGCCTTTTCTGCTTCTCACACCGCCCCACCAGCGAGTAGGCTGGGGTGCACAAGAAGTTGGGAGGGGGCACAGCCAGCACAGCTGACCCCAACTGACCAAAGGGATATTGCATACCATATGACATCATGCTCAGCAATCAAAGCTCTGGGGAAGAAGGGGGGACGTTCGGAGTTATGGTGTTTGTCTTCCCAAGTACATGTTATGAAGCCCTGCTTTCTTGGGAATGACTAAACACCTGCCTGATGATGGGAAGTAGCAAATGAATTTCTTATTTTGCTTTGCTTGCATGCACAGGTTTTGCTTTACCTATTAAACTGTCTTTATCTCAACCCACAAGTTTTCCAATTGTCTCCCCATCCCACTGGAGGGGGAGTGAGCGAGCAGCTGTGTGGTGCTTAGCTGCCTATTAGGGTGTCCTGGTTTCAGCTGGGATAGAGTGACATAGGGTTAAACCACGACAGTATGTTTTAACTTGTTCTTTCAAAATAAGTCATATTTTGAACTTTCGGTCTGACTGCTGTTTTTAGTATCTTTGAGAAAACTTGTGTTGTTGGAAAAATATCATGCATCAGGTAATAATGTTCTGAGACATTTCGTACGTTCTTCTGTTAATCTATTTTGACTTCACGTTGAAGTTTTTTCTTAGACATGTCAGTTTCATTCTGTATTTCTCCTTCAGTATGTAAGGTTCATGTGTCATGGATTAAGTCAACTGATTTTGAGTTTAATAATCAAAGTATCATTCAAATTGTTGCTCACTTCAGATAAATAATTTAGTGTTATTGATTTGGGAAATGTAATTTACAGTAGCTGTTTTAATAGAATTTCAGTACACTGAGGGACAGCCATCAACTGTGTGAAAAACGTTTGTGATGTCATAATCTTATCCAACAGGAAATTTGGTCACAAGGGGGAGCAGCATATAGTTATAAGGAATAAGTGAGCATAAACAGTCTCTTGATGAGCTGTTAAGGGACTGTTTAAATACTTACTGAAAAATGTAAAGAGAAGAGAGAATGAAAGGGGCATTCAGTAATCTAAAATGAGTTTTGTGAGTATAATTTCTGCTTTGAAGAGAGGTGGCACTGCTTTCTGTCTCTTCAAGGGCACGATGAGACCAAATTCTACTGGTAGCTCCTGTATTTGCCCCCATGATGTATCTTTTAATTCTTTTTGAAGAGCTGTCTCTGTATCTGTCAGTCTCTTGATAGTTGTGCATTTTCAGAGCTGGAGATTGTATTGTTGTCTTGGCCTGTTCTCTGTGCAGTAGACTTTTTCATGTTTCCCCTTTCCATCACTTGGGGAGGGGAGAGAAAGAGAGGTGTTACTTGGACAGTCAGTCAGTCTTAGCCTCTTAGTTTTTCTGATTTCATACTAGGCAGAGATAGAGCAATGTGTATCTGAAACTGAATAACTTATCTACTGAAAATTGATCTTTGCTGTAGTTGATTACTGCTGTTTGTTGTAAAACTAGGATAAATAAGCTCCTTTCTATTTTTACACTGAAGATTTTGAAGAATTTTAATTCCTTCTATGCAGAAAGTTTTTATGGTATACATGAAATCACTTGTCTTTAAAATGTTCTCCATTTCCTCTATTTCCTTCTGCTAAAAGTGCACTGAGCCCTATAGATCCTCAGTCTTTTGGTAAACAATACTGATTTTGGATCTTGTAACAGAAATTGGACTTCTTACCTCTTTATTAAAAGCAACAAAAGTAAATTCATGTCTCTTAGCAAGTGGAAAAGAAAATAATCCTTTCTTCTTAGGGAACTATTGATAAAGTTTCCTCAAGGTACAACATCATAAGTGTGGTGAACAAACACCTACTACTAGCAAGACTGTGGTACTCCTTCCAAGATTTATTCTGATGTAGTCTTCATCAATACTGAGTCCCTTGGCACCAGAAATGTCAAGGTTGTTATTCAGCCTTGAGGAAAGTCAGTCTTTGGCATGAATACTGCCTTTTATGGTTTATCTACTAAATGATCTACAGTTCAATAATGATCATCTTGTGCTGAGTTATTCTAAAAATGGATGCCTAAGTGTAAGTTTAGATAATTGCTATTAGTGGTTTGTATCCAATGTAAGGCTGTTTGGGGTTAAGTGACAAGACACATGGGGTTTGATTTATCACTCCTAACTATTAACCAGAGCATATGTGGATAGGTAATGAGTTCTGACAGTTTATTTGTTCCAGTCAGTGCTTTTCAGGCATGGAAATCAGAGTACTAATCTATTTAATGTACTGTGTACTATTATCCTTTTACCATTGTATCTCAGCAGATCAGAGACTTCAGTGTAGTTCCTCTTATGCCTACAATGCTGAGAATTACAATTGTCTCGATTTTATAGATGGGAAACTTGGGCAAGCAAAGTAATCAAGGTCATGAATGGAAGACTGGGAAATCAGGGTGCTGAATTTAAATCTCCAGATTCTTAGACAAGTGTCTTCACTGCATAGACCAGCATTCCTCTCAAAAGTAAGATTTTGGTCTGCCTAGCACAAGGAATCTCAGAATTAAGGAATAAAATGTTTTATCTACTACATAGATTTGTAATTCCTTTAAAAAGGTGAAATTCATAACGTTAGCAGTTAAAATATATGGAAAGGAATATCAGTAGTTATTGTGTATACACTGGAGATTAGCATGAAAAAGAATAGAGTCCTTTCTATTGCAAGTTGAATATTTGACCCCCTAGTAAGTGATATATGAGAGATGTTCTATATAGTGATGTTCTATAAAGTGATGAGAAAACTGTGTTAATTCTGTTAGTTGCATTCTGAATGAACTGGTTAAATAATCTGAATCTTTATAAGTAAGTTGGAACATCAAAAAACTAAATATCCACAGCACACCCCTACATTAATGATCCTCAGCAAATCTATTGAAGCAGGTAAACAGCCAGGAGTTGTCTTAACATGAAGTCGGTAAGCAGCCAGCATATACTTGGAAGGAACTAGGACTTGCAGGGCACACTTAAACCTACAGTTTATCTGCATTCTTGGTGTATTTAGGTCTAATTCATATGTTTTAAAACACATATGGGCTGCTATGAAGTAAATTAACTCTATCCCAGCCAGACACAGTACAAAAACTATAAGAAACAAATTTTACATGATCTAACAACCACTATAAGGAGACATAAAGTCTTTCTTTATGGACAGATAACTGATTTAATAATTTTGATTTAGTTTGAGTGAGATCTTCTGTGGTGGGTTGACCCTGGCTGGATGCCAGGTGCTCACTGAAGCTGCTCTATCACTCCCTCTCCTCAGCTTGACAGGGGAGAGAAAATATAATGAAAGGCTCGTGGGTCGAAATAAAGACAGGGAGAGATCACTCGCCAATTACCGTCACAGGCAAAACAGACTTGACTTGGGGAAATTAGCTTAATTTATTACCAATCCAATCAGAGTAAGGTAATGAGAAAATAAAAACTAAATCTTAAAACACCTTCCCCCCACCCCTCCCTTCTTCCCGGGCTTGACTCTACTCCTGATTTCTCTACCTCCTCCCCCCAAGCAGCGCAGGGGGACGGGGAATGGGGGTTGCGGTCAGTTCATCACATGTTGTCTCTGCTGCTCCTTCCTCCTCAGGGGGAGGACTCTTCACACTCTTCCCCTGCTCCAGCATGGGGTCCCTCCCACAGGAGACAGTCCTCCACAAACTTCTCCAATGTGGGTCCTTCCCACAGGCTGCAGTTCTTCACGAACTGCTCCAGCGTGGGTCCCTTCCATGGGGTGCAGTCCTTCAGGAACAGATCACTCTCGCGCGGGTCCCCCGTGGGGTCACAAGTCCTGCAAGAAAAGCAGCTCCAGCATGGGCTCCTCTCTCCATGGGTCCACAGGTCCTGCCGGGAGCCTGCTCCAGTGTGGGCTTCCCACGGGGTCACAGCCTCCTTCAGGCACATCCACCTGCTCCAGCGTGGGGTCCTTTACAGGCTGCAGGTGGATATCTGCTCCACCGTTAACCTCCATGGGCTGCAGGGAGACGGGCTGCAGGGGGACAGCCTGCCTCACCATGGTCTTCACCACAGGCTGCAGGGGAATCTCTGCTCTGGTGCCTGGACCACCTCCTCCCCCTCCTTCTTCACTGACCTTGGTGTCTCCATAGTTGTTTCTCTCACATATTCTCACTCCTCTCTCTGGCTGCTGTTGTGCAGGGATTTTTTCCCCCCTTCTTAAGTATGTTATCACAGAGGCGCTACCACCGTCGCTGATTGGCTCGGCCTTGGCCAGCAGTGGGTCCGTCTTGGAGCCGGCTGGAACTGGCTCTATTGGACATGGGGGAAGCTTCTAGCAGCTTCTCACAGAAGCCACCCCTGCAGTCCCCCCTGCTACCAAAACCTTGCCACGCAAACCCAATACATCTTCTAAATTTGGTAGCCATGCAGTTGTCAGTGTAGTCTATTTGTTTATTTATAAGTAAAAGATCAAATTCATTCTGAAATATATTTGCCTAATATCTCAGCTGTTTTATTATTTTCTTAGTAATTTCCAATCTTTTTACTACATTTCCCAACACTGCTTACTGCCACAATAAAATGAAAGATGTGATCCAAATTAAATAAGTGTTTATCATATGGCTTCAAGTTTTGCATAGGTATTGTATTGTATAGGTATTGTTCTGTCTCTGCCAGTAATTAGGAATGAGATGTTCAACAGATTTCCTAGAGGCATATATTTGAAATTATAACAGGTGGTTAACAGGTAGTAATGTTAAAACCAAAGAGATAGGAATCCTGATGTAGGAGCCTTTTCTTGAGTAAAATCTCTCTGTTAGCCCATTCTGTCTGTTTTCTACACTCAATATATAGATATACATATATATATATGTATATAGATACATATACAAGGATGTTGTGAGGTTATGCAGGGAGAAGATTAGAAAGGCGAAGGCCCAGCTAGAACTTAAACTGGCCACTGCCGTTAAAGATAACAAAAAATGTTTTTACAAATATATCAGTGACAAAAGGAGGGCCAGGGAGAATCTCCCTCCTTTGTGGGATGCGGAGGGAAACTTTGCCACGAAGGATAAGGAGAAGGCTGAGGTACTTAATGCCTTCTTTGCCTCAGTCTTTAATAGTCAGAGTGGTTATCCTTAGGGTTTTCAGGACCCTGAGCTGGGAGAAGGAGATAGGATGCAAAATGAAGCCCCAGTTGTCGAAGAGGTGGCAGTCACCGACCTGCTCCTCCACCTGGATGTTCACAAGTCCATGGGGCCAGATGGGATCCACCCAAGGATACTGAGGGAGCTGTCAGAGGAGCTTGCCAAGCCACTCTCCATCATTTATCAGCAGTCCTGGTCAACCGGGGAGGTCCCAGATGACTGGAAGTTATCAAATGTGACGCCCCTATACAAGAAGGGTCAGAAGGAGGATCCAGGGAACTACAGGCCTGTCAGCCTGACCTCAGTGCCGGGGAAGGTCATGGAGCAGATCATCTTGAGTGCCATTATGCGGCACGTGTGGGACAACCGGGGGATCAGGCTCACCCAGCATGGGTTTATGAAAGGGAGATCCTGTTTCACTAACCTGGTCTCCTTCTATGACAAGGTGACCCGCTTAGTGAATGAGGGGAAGGCTGTGGATGTTGTCTACTTGGACTTTAGTAAGGCCTTTGACACTGTCTCCCACAGCATTCTCCTGGAGAAGCTGGCTGCTCACGGCTTGGATAGGTGCACTCTGTGCTGGGTTAAAAACTGGCTGGACGGCCGAGCCCAGAAGGTGGTGGTGAATGGAGTCAAATCCAGTTGGCGGCCGGTCACGAGTGGTGTTCCCCAGGGCTCAGTACTGGGGCCAGTCCTGTTCAGTATCTTCATTGATGATCTGGATGAGGGGATTGAGTGCACCCTCAGAAAGTTTGCAGATGACACCAAGTTGGGTGGAAGTGTCGATCTGCTGGAGGGTAGGAAGGCCCTACAGAGGGACCTGGACAGGCTGGATCGTTGGGCCGAGGCCAACTGTATGAGATTCAACAAGGCTAAGTGTCAGGTCCTGCACTTGGGTCACAACAACCCCATGCAACGCTACAGGCTGGGGGAGGAGTGGCTGGAGAGCTGCCTGGTGAAAAAGGACCTGGGGGTGTTGGTTGACAGCCGCCTGAACATGAACCAGCAGTGTGCTCAGGTGGCCAAGAGGGCCAATGGCATCCTGGCCTGTATCAAGAATAGTGTGGCCAGCAGGACCAGGGAGGTGATAGTGCCCCTGTACTCGGCACTGGTGAGGCCGCACCTTGAGTACTGTGTTCAGTTTTGGGCCCCTCACTACAAGAAGGACATCGAGGTGCTGGACCGCATCCAAAGAAGGGCAACGAAGTTAGTGAAGGGTCTAGAGAACAAGTCTTATGAGGAGCGGCTGAGGGAGCTGGGGTTGTTTAGTCTGGAGAAGAGGAGGCTGAGGGGAGACCTTATTGCTCTCTACAACTGCCTGAAAGGAGGTTGTAGCGAGGTGGGGGTCGGTCTCTTCTCCCAAGTAACAAGCGATGGGATGAGAGGAAATGGCCTCAAGCTGCGCCAGGGGAGGTTTAGGTTGGATATTAGGAAAAACTTCTTCACCGAAAGGGTAGTCAGGCATTGGAACAGGCTGCCCAGGGAAGTGGTTGAGTCTCCATCCCTGGAGGTATTTAAAAGACGGGTAGACGTGGTGCTTGAGGACATGGTTTAGTGGTGGACTTGGCAGTGCTAGGTTAACAGTTGGACTCGATGATATTAAGGGTCTTTTCCAGCCTTGGTGATTCTGTGATATTAAGGTGTGTTTAAACACTTATTAAAGACTTATTTTTGAGCTTTTACACCATAAATGGTTTAGGGGTTACTTATTTAAATGTATGCTTTT
Organism: Nipponia nippon; assembly: GCF_047370975.1. Classification (NCBI taxonomy): domain Eukaryota; kingdom Metazoa; phylum Chordata; class Aves; order Pelecaniformes; family Threskiornithidae; genus Nipponia; species Nipponia nippon. The sequence continues at coordinate 2,537,736 of NW_028262352.1, read as the reverse complement.
CTTTCTGTGCGCTTCTGCTATAGTTGTAGAACTTTAGGTACTATGATGATAGATGGGGTTTTTATATATGAATGCATCCTTATACAAGATTGTAAGCATATAAATGAGCTATAGTGGGTGAGTTAGTATCTTCTTTCAAGTTTTATTTCTGACTGTGTTTTGTCATGTTGCTAGGTGAAATGATATTTAAGCTAGATGTTTTTCTTAATATAACTAAAGAAAATTTGCTGGGTTTTTTTCTGTCTCTTTTCTGCCACCTTGTGGACTTACTTATTTTAATTCTAAAGTGGGTTCTTTCTGTTTCCTGAAAGACTTTTGGTTTTTTTTTTTTCTTCTTGTTTCATTTTTCTTATTTAGCATGTTCTGCAGTGGTTTTCTACTCCCTTCTGTTTTGAGATCTGAAATGTAATTAAACTGTTCCTAGTGTTTTAAATTTTGTGATATCTTTAATGGAAAGTTGATTGATTAAGTTTTTGTAGACATTTGTTGACCTCATCTCTTATCTCTCTGCCTGAATTGTCATATGCAGTTCAGCAAGAGGAAAAGATACAGTCCTTAATTGCTATTCTTGTGATATACACATAAAAATAACAAAATCTAATTTAATTAGTTTCTAGCAGGAATTGATCCATTTAGGAGAAGAAAAAGCATGAGCGTGCATCTCCAGCTACCTATTCAGGAATCAGTATAATGTCCTGTAAAAGCATTGAAGTTCCATTTCAATATATAATTCAGTTGGACTCCAACTTTTGTACTTCATATTTATTTTTTGCAAGTTAACTTGAACTTAAATCTATCGACATAAACTAATATAATGTATGTTTAATAGTCACCCAGTTGTTAATACTTGATCATATATTCTCTGAGGATGCCTCAATATTTTAATTACCTTTCTGTTTTTTTTTTTTAATTCTGTGTACTAGCTTTAAAAAGGTTTTAGAACTTTTTGTATATTTATCAGGGAAAACAGCTTTGAATTTGATGTCAGAATGTGCATAGCAATAGAAAGACAATTCACTGTGATCCCACTGTGAGGTTTCTGGACTATGTTGATAATGAGGTGGCTGAAGAAAAGTAGAGAAGCAGTTAATGAGAATTTTAGCAGTTATGCTTCTATAGAAGACCTTTACTCAAAAATCTTTGACTGAGTTAAGACATAATGGGTGCCAGAAGGGATAATTTTAAAGATGGAGTTCTTGATTTTCACTGTATTTTTTTCCGCTGTGCATTGTATACCTACATCTGAAATAGTATTAATGATTTCAAAAGGCTGAAATTTCAAAGGATTCAAGCATTGTGAGCTCTCTTCAGCTAACTCTGTAGCAAACAGTGCCAAAATAAAAATTAGTATTTAAAATTTTCAAAAGATTAACTGGCAAATTGGTTCATTATCCTATACTAAGAAATTAATCTTCCACTTCCTTTACTGGTACTTAGTTAAATTGAACAGGAGCTTGAACAGGGAAGACATTTATTGGAAAAATAAATTTTGTGTAGAAGAAACACTGGTGGTGTGTGAAAGCAGATATCTGGGAGGGATAGGACCATTGGACTGACTTTAAATAGAGGATGGAGATTTGAGAGATTTGAGTTCTGATAAATACATACCTTAATGGTAAAGTGGAAGAAGAAAGGGAGAACAGGATCAAAATCTTCAGAATAAGGGTAGGAGAAGGAGGGTATGAGAAATGTTAATTCTATGTAGTATAGAGGGATTATTACCAAATATAGTCATTCTTTGTTTTTAACTAACATGTTGCAAAATAATTTTTTTTAAAATGAAACTTCCTTCAAGTTTCTTCCTTCAAAACTTGGTTATTTTCTTTTTGTATTGGTTTTCTCCATCTTGTTTTTTCCCTTTTTTCGGGGCCCCCTTTTTTGCCCCCCCCCCCCCCCTTTGCCCCCTTTGGAACTCAGATGTCGATGTCTTTACCTTCAATTCACAGTGACCCTTAACATTATCAAACAATGTAAGAAAAGAAGTTTTAAATTTCATTGTGAAAACAGGTTGATTGTATAATTGTTTTTAGCACTATGGCCTAGATTTGGTGTTATGTATTAAACCCGTATTGCATTTTTAGTGCAATTCACCTTTTTCCATTGTGGAGATTATGTCCCACTATTCAATAGCTGGAACTGTATCACCATGGAAAGGTAAATCCTAAAGATAGTGCAAGAAGATTATTTGGTATATTTTAACCCTATTCTTCTATTCATATCCCTCCCTCATTTTGGGGACCCTGCTTAAAAAGACTTGCTTCCTCCTGTGGAAGAAGCGTTTAAGAAGTTCAGAGGAATTAACTTGATTCTAGTTGTTTTCTGATCACAAAGAGGGATGGTGGACCACAGCTCATCTTGAGACAATATAGTTCTTTTACAAGAAGTCTGATTTCTGTATATTGACTTTAGTCAAGTCTGTCTTTTTTCTTATGCTACCATATGCCTGTCAGAACTTTACAGCTCTGAGATGTACACTTCCTAGTTGGAGAAGATGACGGTTAGTGCAAGACCCACCTTCTGGTCTTTCTACTTCCCTGTGTGCATTTACAAAGTGTCTGTCACTTGCGGTATGTATTTGAGGGTTTATGTACCCTGGTTTGGATGAATAGGTCATAGAAGTTGCATAGCAGACATCCCTGCCAAATTCAAACAATACTTATGTTAAATTGGTTCTCATAATGAAATATTCTTATCTCCCAGTGGCAGTTATAGAATATTAGACTAAAATAAAAAACCAACAAGGTTCTGCACAACCATTAGAGATTAATAGCATCAGATACTTCAGGTTGATTTAGGTTTATTTCATAGAATGGTTTGGGTTGGAAGGGACCTTTAAAGGTCCTCTAGTCCAACCCCCCTGCAATGAGCAGGGACATCCTCAACTAGATCAGGTTGCTCAGAGCCCCGTCCAACCTGATCTTGAATGTTTCCAGGGATGGGGCATCTACTACCTCTCTGGACAACCTGTTCCAGTGTTTCACTACCCTCATCGTAAAAAATTTCTTCCTTATATCCAGTCCGAATCTACCTTCTTTTAGTTTAAAACCATTACCCCTTGCCCTATTGCTACAGGCCCTGCTAAAATGTCTGTCTCCATCTTTCTTATAAGCCCCCTTTAAGTACTGAAAGAAGAAATGTGTCAGTTGAAATAATTAGAAATATGAGAGTCCTACCAGTATTTGTGACTGTTGTTTTCTAACCTATATCTGAGAAATTATTAATCTCAAATACTAACGGAAATTGTTATTATAGATCTCTGAAATGTCACATAGATCTTTATCCAAACTCATTCTTAATCTGTTGCCCTCTAGCAGGTTCTCAAAAGTGCTTCTTGAACCAACTTTTTCCAGAGAATTAGACCAAGTTTCCCTTTTATCTATGCAACAATTGATTATATCATTGCAATCTCTCTTAATAACACTGGTGAATCATTAACTATCTTTATTGCTGTCTTGTGAGAAAATCTATTTCAAAAAATACCTATTTTTCAGTAATAATGGCTATGCTACTATATTTCAGTTTTTGTATCAAGTTTCAGTAATTTAACCAAGGTAGTTCCCTTCCTTCCATTCTTTTGTCCCAAATCCTTGATGTTTGTTACACAAATATTGCATTCATTATCTCCATCCAGTTTTCTAACCAGATTAGAGATAGTCCTTTGATTACCTGTCATTTTTCTGCCTTCTGTTCTCATCAATAGTAATACTTTACTCTTTACTATTTTTCATTCTACTCCTCTGTTTACCTGATTTTATTTACTTAAAATCAGGAGTGGAGATTACATGAATCTTTCCCAACATTCTTTCCAGGTTCACTTCTGTATCCACCTGGTAGTCTAGAACAGCAGCCTCCAAAATTTTTGATCGTGCACCCCTATCAGTACAAAGGGTTTTGAGCATGCACCCCCAGTATATGTTTATTTATTTATAAATAAATTATATACATGTATTACTGTGCTAATATATTATGTACATTATAAAACATACACAAAAAAAAAAGAAATTAAAGAAGGATGAGAGAAAGATGAAAGGAACAATATTTTTAAAATATTTTTTATTTTATTTATTAATGTTACCAAAACCCTTTTTGCTCTTGCTATAAAAATATTATTAACAATTTTTAGTGAGAGCAATGTGATTGAATATGCTTCATTATTTTTTAAAATCTTGGTTTAACACATTGTGATACAGCGATTCAAAGGTCTGGCTCTAAGTTCGGTTTATTTCGATACTTGGTTTTAATGGCCGTCATAGCTGGAAAAGATACCTCACAAATATAAATGGATCTGAATGGAAGAATTGCATCGTTGACTACGCTTACTAAATCATGATACTCATTTTTCAATCCCATCCACCAATTATGCAAAGTTTTTTGTTGAAATTCAGTGTTGCGGTTTAACCCTGGAAGGCAGCTAAACACCATGCAGCTGCTCGTTCACTCCCCCTCCAGTGGGATGGGGGAGAGAATAGGAAGGGTAAAAATTAGAAAACTCATGGGCTGAAATAAGGAAAGTTTAATAGGTAAAGCAAAACCTGCACGTGCAAGCAAAGCAAAACAAGGAATTCATTTACTACTTCCCATTGGCAGGCAGATGTTCAGCCATCTCCAGGAAAGCAGGACTCCATCACGCGTAATGGTTCCTTGGGAAGACAAACGCCATCACTCCGAATGTCCCCCCTTCCTCCTTCTTCCACGCAGCTTTTATTGCTGAGCATGACATCATATGGTATGGAATATCCCTTTGGTCAGTTGGGGTCAGCTGTCCCAGCTGTATCCCCTCCCAACTTCTTGTGCACCCCCAGCGTACTTGCTGGCTGGGTGGTGTGAGAAGCAGAAAAGGCCTTGACTCTGTGTAAGCACTGCTCAGCTCTAACTAAAACATCCCTGTATTATCAACACTTTCCAGCACAAATCCAAAACATAGCCTCATACTAGCTACTATGAAGAAAATTAACTGTCCCAGCCAAAACCAATACATTCAGCTAGTAAATTTCCATCTGGTTCACTTGCTCCCTCTCTCTGTGTGCGCTCTCAATGCGATCAGTTGACGCACTTGCTCAGCTTTCTAGCTTGATCCTGTCGACACTCTCACTGGACCTGCCTGCCCAGCTCCATGTCAGTGCTCACTCAGTGCATCTGTTCTTCTCCCTCTCTTCTCTCAGCACTCCCTCTCTCTTCTCAGCATGCTCTTTACTCTCTTTGCTCTCAGGTCTTGGCTCGCTCAATGCTCTGCTCTTGACTGTCAGCACTCCCTCTCAACTCTCTCTCGACTATCAGCTCTTGAGACTCTCGTGTCTCTTGACTTACTTGGTGCTCCATCTGTTGAATCACACAGTCTCTCAACTCTCGGTGCTCCCTTTCTTGACGCTGGCTCTCTTGGCTCTTAGCACGCCGTCTTGGGGCTCTCACTCAGCTGTTGTCTCTTTGCTCTCTCATGGCTCTCTCTTGGTGCTCTGCCTGTTCTGGATGCTCGCCTCAGCTCTCTGTCCGCTCTGGGCACTCTCTCGTCTTGCTCTCGACTATCCGTGCTCTTGACTCTTGGTGTTCCCATTCTTGACTCTTGCTCTACTTTTTACTCTCTTGATGTTTGGATCTCTCTGGGAACTCACTTGGCACTCTGGGCGCTCTCTCTCCACTCGCTCCTGACTTTCAGCTCGCCCTCTTCTCTCAGCTCCCCTCCCTCAGTCCTCTTCTCTGAGTCCCCTCTTGCCTCCCACTCTCAGCTCTTGCTCTCGGCCCCTCCAGCCCTCTCTCCAGTCTTGGCCCTTGCAGGATCCTCTCAGCCCTTTCTAGGCACTAGAAGGATCCTCGCTCGGCCCTCTCTGCTCTTGCTCTCCTCTTTCTTGGTCCCTGCTTGTCTTGCTCACCCCTCTCTCGGCCCTTTTTTCTCAGCCCTTGCTCCCTTCATGCTTTCCTCTCTTGGCCCTCACTCCTCAAGCTCCCCCCCCCCCCCCCCCCCCCCCTTGGCCCTCTCTCCTTTTGCACATCTGTCGCTCTCCTCTCTCGGCACTCACTCCTCTCATCCTCCCCTCATTCTCCCCTCTCTTGGGTCCTGCTCCCCTTTCACCCTCCTCTCGCTTGGCCCTCGCTCCTCCCCCTCCCTGCTTTATCTGCCCTCGCCCTCCTTTCGCTCCCCCCTCTATTGGCCCTTGCGCCTCTTGCCCTCTTCTCACTCTTGCCTCACTCTTCCTACACCCATTTCATTCACCCATTGCTCCCTTCTCTCAGCTGTCGCTCCCTCCCCCTTCTCAGCCCTCACTCCTCCCAACCCCCTCGCCCCTCTCGCTCTCCTGTCTCTTGGCCCTCATGCCTCTTGTGCTCCCCTCTCTTGACCCTCTTCCTCCCCTCTCTCTGGGTCCTCTCTCGCTCCTCTCGGCTGTATGCTAATATCTCTTGGCTTCTCGTTTCTTGTTGCGCTCTCTCAGCTCTCCCTCCCTGCTCCTCAGCTCTCACTCCTGGTTCCTTGCTCTCGGCTCCCCTCTCTGCCACCCACTCCTCTCCTCTCTTTGCTCTTCGCTCCTCTTGGTCCTCATTCCTCACACTCCCCTCTCTCGGCCCTTGCTCCTTGTTCACGGCCCTTGACCTCAGTCCTAGCTCTCTGCCCTCTCTCACTCCTCTCTCCTCTTGGCCATAGCTCCTCTCTCTTGGCTGCTCACTCCTTTATCCTCTTGCTCAGCTCTTGCTCCTTGACACTCAGTCATGCTTCCTTTCTCTTGGCACTCCCTGCCCCGCCCCCTGTCCTCATTTCCCTCTCTCTTACTCCTCACTCCACTCTCTCAGCTCTCATCCCTTGCTA